>NC_045741.1:21787816-21864522 GCF_008692095.1 Etheostoma spectabile | reverse complement strand
GGGGGGGGGGGTAGAGTATACATGCAGCGGAGCAAGCATGCATTTCAAACCACATATGTAAGAGTGAATATTGGAAACAGTTACCAACCCTGCCTTTAAGGAAACATCTGAAATTTTAAAGTCTGCTATATAACAGAAGCCAAACCATCAAATTCACACAATATTTTTCATGTTATTGTAACTCTTGTTTTTCCTATTGCCCAGCAGCTAACTCTAAAATCTCCTTAAACCTGCATTATATGACACTGATTTGACAAAAGCAAAAGTAGAAAAAAAGTCTGTTGGGATAGATCCATCTCAAGAAACCAGCAGCAGTCCTGAAGGTAGGAGATCAAGCTAAAAACATGTTTTGGTATGCTTTGGAAAATAGTTGCTGGTAATGTAAACTAAACATGATTAGTAATTATGCAGAATCATCATTACATTTCCCGAGATGAGGTAAGAAATTAGCATTCAAGCATATTTATTGTATGTAAAGGCCTGTGCATGCACATGAGCTTGCCCTATGTTTGCTGTGTGTGTTAACTGCCAGATGTGCGTGCGTGCGTGTTGGGAAGGCCCCGTGTTAAAAGGATCTGTTGACCGGGGCCAGCCCTAATTGAATCTGGGTCTCCTCTCTGAGCATGGAGAGGTAACCTTGCCACTCAGCGTGTGAGCACTGCCACCAATGGTCGATTAGCCTGACGCCAAACTCCCTGTCCTTCACACCTCCTGGGAGTGTCCTTCAGGTGCCCGGGTGACCCCCCCCCACTTCCCTATTACATCCATAGCTGCAATCAGTGGCATCACAGTTTGGGGGGGTATCCTGAATGATTCACAGGTCCAGAGCTGACAGGGGTCCCGGAGGTTGCCAGGGATTATAGATATTTATCGTGTCAGAGTTGTCAGGAAGCCCAAAAGTGTGAGAAAAAGTACTAAAATATTGTACTCAAGTAAAAGTGCCAATACTTTGATGAAATAATACTCAAGTACAAGTAAAATTACCTATCTGTAAAATTACTAAAAGTAATAAGTAGTTCATTTAAAATGTACTTGAAATAAAAGTTACTTAGTTACATAAAAAACTGTAAAACAGGGCGGGGGGCTCTCCCATGTAGTAAAAATATGACAAGGGGCCATGAATCCAAAACTATTTAGTTTTTAATAAGAAAAATGTATAAACATCTAAAATGTGTACACATGTAATAACAACATAACACGTCACACATGACACTTAAGACCCTTAGAAAGGTATAATGTGCACTTTTAGTTCAGACCATCCCATAAAAGGTTTTCAAACAATCAGTTGAAAGTGAAAGTGCCATACAATGTTGGTTCTGTTTCTACTGAAATCTCCTACAGAAAGTCTTGGCGCCTGCTAGGCGGCCTAGATGCTGATTTGTCACTGTAGTGGTTTCGGGCTCAATTATTTTTTCTTCCTTTTGGTTTTCGTTAGTCAAAGTTTTTTTTTTTATACTCAGTAACAGAGTGGATTTGTAATGTAGTGAAATACAATAATTCACTCATAACGTATTCAAGTACATTTTAAATTGCTAACTTTAAAAACTATTTGAAAAATACAATATACACTAAAGTAATAAAAGTGTCTGAAGCTCGATCTGAGTGTAAAAGCTCCTTTAAAAGCTTGTACATACTGTACCTTTACCCACAATAGCCTGGTTTTCTTGCATGTTTCATGTTTCTGTCAAACCAGACAAAAGAAGCCTCTCTTTTTCTCTAAATCTACATTCACCATTGCTGTTGTCTAAATCCCCCCCCCACACACACACATACACACACACACACACACACACACACACACACACACACTTTCACACACACACGTTTCCCTCTCCTCGCCATGTCAGGGAGCTTTCTTGTTCCCATGGGACACCTTAGCCTCCATTAAAGCCATCAGAGAGGAGGATGAGGTTGGGACTAAGAATTAACATCGCCAGAGGCCCCGTCTGTCCTCCAGCGGCTCATCGATGATGTTTAAAAAGAAATATATGAAATAAATAAATGCATAAAAGAGTGTAATATGAAAATCAATGGCCAAGCAGCGGGGGCTGCGGCTGAGGCATTTGAAATGAGGGACTCATAAAGCTGAGTACTGCGGGAGACTGATGGAAGGCAAAACACTTACTTTGTTTATTCTCTCTCCTCACCCCGGTCCCCTCCCCTCGCTGTCTGTATCCAGCTCTCACTCTCTCACTCCCTCACGCTCCCCCCTTGTGTCTGAAGCGGTCGAGGACAGCTTTAATGCTCCTGATAATTTATGTGGACGGTTAAGAACGATGGAAATCAAATAGTTGAGTGTAGGCAAGGCCCAGTGAGTGGCCAATAAGAAAGAAACAACAGCTGATGATAGCAAAGAGGACTGTTACCTGCTGGAATGGCTCTTTAGGCCGCAATATTACTGTCAAGTAGCTGGCTCTTTTCTGAGTGCTCATATTATAGATTCATAACTGTATCTAGGTCTGATAGGCCCTTTTAACACAGCGCGGCAACAGCTTTCATTTCACTGAGTCAAGCTAATGTGCAGCAAGTACTAAACATGAATCCTATGAGAGCAGCTTAAAGTGTGGCGTGTAAAATGTCAAGTGGTGTGTGTTGGGGCTACGGTGCCGTTTATGTGTGTGTGTTATACGTTACCAAGGTTTGTTCCAATTCCTCTACTTCAACATGTGCATACGTACTGTAGGCAGGCAGACGCAAACACATTTGGAAATGCAAGAGCAATCAATTACACTTGGGCCTATTATAAATAGGAAGCAAGGAATGGCTTTCTTAAATATCTGCATTAATGTGTGCACTAAGCTGTGGGAGTGTCTCAATGTCGACTATTAATCTGTTGCAGAGACATGTGAGTGTGTGAAGGTGCACACTGTAGCCTTGACATCCTGCTTGCATCAACGCTTAGCTAAATAGGAACCATTTACACGGTGTAAGCTGTGGACACATGCAAAGGAACATGCATGTACATATTATTCTCTTGCTTCTTCTCTGCTTGTCTCTACGGTTGGGCAATATGGATAAAAATCTTTATCACAGTATATGTAAATTTTAAATTGTGGTATCAATATATAGCATGATGTAATTTATGGAAAAAGTTGAGAAACTGTGGAGGAAGTAACCAGATATGAATGTCTAGTTTTGCCTTATTCAGTATTTAAAATACCTGATAATGTTGTTTTTTTCAAATCACATTCAAATCGTATATAATACTGCCATAAAGCCGTCATGCTGATTGATTTTTAAGATAGTTAATAACATCCTAATGCTCCCAGAGAGGTGAAAGGGACACATACTATCTCACATCTTTCTTTACCTGCTCTATTTCTCCCTCCATTCTATTTTATTCTCCCCCTTTTTTATCCTTTGTTTCCTTGATATATTCCGTTTTCTTACTTTCCCACCTTGCTGCCTTCTCTTTCTTAAAGACCCTATATATTCTGGGGGAGAAGTTGCACAATTACAAACACTGGTACACACACAAACACACATGTGCACACACACAATTATGACGAATCTTGCTGGATATTTGTTATGACTGGCCTGACTGAGCCATTAGTTATAGGAGGCAGTGCTGGGAAAGGGGAGGGCTACAAACGTGTAATAATGCCTCCACCATAGAATTTCAATCAACCACCATGGTGTTTGTGTGTGTGTGTGTTTTGATCACACAAGAAGTTGACACCACAGTAGAGGACACAGATGAGCTGGTTCAGTGTTCTTTGTTTGCTACAATAGTAATCCTGTTGTAGCAAACAAAATCAAATAAAGCAGCATAATATCATAAAGGTTACAATTTTTAATTTTTTGCTGACTGCTGGAACTTCAATATGAAATGTCATCATTTTGATACAGGCTGATATGCTTTTTCATGAAACTGAACTGAAACCATTGAACAGATGCTAATGCTTAAGATTTGTTGAGATTGATTAAAATGGAAAATTTTTGAGCTGGGGATTTAGCACAGATGAAGAATACCTTATTTAAGAAACAGTCAGAAACACTTCACAATAAGAAGCCTTGTGCTATTTGTTAACTGCAGCAGCCCATATTTATATAGCAGTCTAAGGTTTAATATTGTTTCTATTAATTTAACATGCAGTACATCTGCACTGTTATAAATCAACAATTATAACTTTAAATTGAGCAATCTGCGTGTGTCTCCCACGCAATGTTACCGCGCATTGGTATCTGTCTGTATCGATGTATACAGGGAAATATTTGAAATACAGTAACCAACTAAATAACTAAATAAATAAATGAGTATTAAATAATCTGTGCTGTCTGGGATGTTTACACTTAAAAATGTCAGAGCTTTCTGCTAAACAGAAAGATGTGTTAAAGAAACTTCCTGAATGATCGTACACATACTGTATCTTTGGCACTCTGTACTGCAATGTCTTGTTACTTATCAATCGACATGTAGGTCAACATTTACATCAATACTGACATCTGCAAGGACCTCATATCAGAGGACATATTAGTTGGGTTGATTTATTGGTCCAGCTTTAAAAGGTAACCACAGATGGTAAGCAACTAGTGTGAAAATTTGACTTTTAACATGAAATCAAAGGAAACATCCTTTTATATTAAAAAGATTTCCCAAGTTCTTCCCTGACATCTGACTGCATTTATCAGTTAAACTGAGAACTCCCACAGTCAAGAATTCACTGTTTTACTCCATTATATAAACAGCCTGAGTCCACCCACACCACTCACATCAATATCAAATCAATGAATCCATATCTTAAGAGAGACTTTGCCATTACAAATCAGCCATACACACATATTTAGAGCTCCATTGCACAACTTTACACAAAAGTATACAAACACAAACTATTGTTACCAGTAAAGAATACTTTTCTACAATCTAACTAAAATAATAAAACTCTACAATAAAGTAATGTAAGTACAGGGAAACTTAAGATATGCCAGTCTGCCAGTCAGGGAAAGCTCAAATCCTCACAACAGCCACACACACAGATATCGCTGAAGGTTCGACATCCAAACTATGTGTACGAGACTTGTTGTGTTATCTTTTCCCACCAATTGTAGGCCGCCCAGTCAGATATTTATTACTATTGATCTAGCTGGTCTTGGCTGGAGACTTTTGTTCTGCCGGCTCGAGGCTCTGACCTCAATTAAGTTATGAATTTCTATCTGATAGACTGGGAGCGCTTGGGGCCTGCCGTAGTCGTGCTACCACACTGGATTAATTAGAATTAGCGGTGCTGCGAGTCGCCCTCCCCGCCTCATGGATCATGTTGTTTTAATACAAAGTAGAGGCAGAGGCGTGGGAGGGATGGAGTGAAGGGGACGGGAGTGTTGGGGGGAAGGGAGAGTGATGAGGAGAGGGGAAAGAAGGAGACAGACGGAAATGTAAAAAACAAAACAGGCATGAGTCGAGTAAAAGGGTGTGAGAGACAGCCATGTGCTTAAAACCTGCACTGCTTTTTCCTTCAATCACCTACTTTAAACCTTAACAATGTTACCTTCCTGGCCTTGTGTTTGTGTTGTGATTACCTGAATCTCACCTGTCCTTCCTCTTTGTCAGCCTAATCCTGCCTTGGCCCCTTACCATCTGGGTAATCACTGCAGTTCAGACATTATATAAATCTACTCCGGACCATTCTTGACCTTTGTTGGAGGTCTGCAGCACCTCCGCACCAGAGCCCTGCCTTTCCAACTCCCATTCCCATGAAAGGGCATGTCCTGTCTATGAATGCATTTATTTACATGGCAACCCTACAGCTTGTAGTGAGGGTCAGAGGAGGGTTCAGGTGGGATTTCCACCTGTGGTTGTGGGATTACAACGACTAGACAGAGAATGACCACAGGGAGAGTGGACACACACAAACACAGGGCATCTAGACCATGAAAGGACATAATTCTCAACTCTTAGTTAACCCAATTTTAAATGAGTCCTCATTTTCATTGATTAAACCTTTAACCATTAAGCCTTTCTTCCTTTATTTTTGGGGAAATACAGACATTATTGTTTTTACTGCCTTTATAGCATAATTAACAGAAGATAGAATAACAACTCTGATACACCTTATACATATATTCTTTTGCTTTTTCTTTGTTTGCTTTCCATTGTTTTTGTATTGTTAATGATGCTGTAATGTTTATCATGCTTATTCTGTATTATTAATTATTTAGAATTATTTATTACAGAAACTTGCTGTGAAACATGTCAACTGAGTCATGTCAGTGACTTGTAATCAGTGCTGGGTATCAACATTCAGTTAGTTTGGTTATAGAACTAGCTGTATTAGAACCGTTTATAAAAATGTCGATACCCAGCACTAATTACAAGTAACCTACTAAAATCAAAACAAAACTGTTTTGAAACCCACCCAAAATTTAAAAACGTCTTCCACAAATTGTAAATCTAAAATATCTATTTAACAAAATATGCAAAACATTTTGAAAGCATCTGTATTTAATTCTATATTTACACAAAGCAGCTGCAGAAAAACATTGTTTAATAAAACATAGTCTAGTTAATTAGATTCAAATTTATTAAAATATTTTAAGATCTACAATTTCAAGACAGCTGGGCAAACTACATCCAAACTAAGAATATGACTAATCATTCAATGCCAGCTTTCTGTACTCACACAGAGAGACATATGTTGGTGATTACCTGTACAATATTGAAGTCTGATATCTCACCCTATTTGTAATGTCTTAAAACAATTATACTTCTTCTAGTTGAACAAAACTAAACCCTAATTAGGGAAGAATCTGTACTGTGGGATCTGTTTTCACTGCTGTCGTGATATGATG
Organism: Etheostoma spectabile; assembly: GCF_008692095.1. Classification (NCBI taxonomy): domain Eukaryota; kingdom Metazoa; phylum Chordata; class Actinopteri; order Perciformes; family Percidae; genus Etheostoma; species Etheostoma spectabile. Next base: position 21,857,736 of record NC_045741.1, on the reverse strand, counting down.
GAATGCACTAAACTTAATCTAATACCTCATTAATACTCTTAAATATATTCTGGCACAGAGAATACAAGTACAGTGTTTAAGCCTTAATTTCCATTATTACATTAAGTGAGGTTTTACTGTCATCTTTCTCACAGTTTTTGCCCTACTTTCTCTGGGTGTACTAGCTGAGGGAGCGCTGATACGGTGAGGATGGGGGTACCAACCCCAGCGCCTAATCTACTATTGGCAGTTGGCAGAGCTGTTGATCTTTGTAGCGCACGGCACACACACACACACACACACACACACACACACACACACACAACACACCACACACACACACACACACACACACACACACACACACACACACACACACACACACACACACACACACACACACACACAGCTACCTATTGTAGTCCCTCCTCGCCTTGATCCAGGATTAACTATCAAACAAGCATTTAATGCAGGTTACCAGGGTTTGGGAACAATTCACTAAAACAATCAGTTGATTAATTCTGAACGATTTTCCCCCTCTGCCAAGCAAATAATAATACTTTTTGTTTTAACTCTGCCAGTCCCCCTCCCCTTTTTAATCAACAAATTAAGCATAAATCATGTTTGATCTTTATTTACTGGTTGCTCGGCAGTTGGTAGAGGTCAAGAGAGATTACTGGTTCGCTCTAATAGCCTGCAAACAACTCAAACATTCCTCTATTCCTCTCACGACCTCCTATACTCTTTGTTTCATATTACAGGGGTGTTGGGCAAAAGAGACAGAAGCATAAAGCTGCTCAATCAAGTTTTTATCTTTCTCTAATATAACAAACCTTCCTTTCCTTATTCTCTTCCTTAATTTTCCTTAACGACTTAACCTCAAGAAAAACAAAACAAAAGGATGTTTAAGCAAGTTCTAATGAGAAGCATATTGTTCTGTAAGCTTTACATACTGAGATAATTTGGCATTGCGACAGAGTGGTATGATTTAGCTGACTATATTTTTCTCTCAGCCACCTCTTCGCCAACTCATAAATCTGCTACCAGTAACTCTGCTTCAGAGGTCCAGTGTCTTTAATATCAAGGCTTCTCCACGGACAGCTTCCTCTAACACCTGAGAGACAGGCAGGTGAAAAGGTCCTGAATGCATTACTTCAGGATATGTCTTTGCTCTGATTGGCTCCTGATGCACCCGTCTGAAACATTATTTTTTGGTTTTTCCTGTCTTCGCGTACACAGGACTTTAAATAATTAAAACACACCTTAGAACTCTAAATTGCCATCATCCTCATTTGCTTGCTATATCAAAATGACTCTGGATCAAAAAAGGAACACTGTAATATTTCCCTCTATGTGTTTTGATACGAACAGCAGTCAAATCAGACGTGTGTGAGTGACATTAAATTAAAAGTCTACTGAAATTCAGCCACCCATTATCACTACATGGCCAAAGATTTATGTTTCCTACTTTGGCTGCTGAAATATCTTGGCACATTGAAATATCAATTTATATTTTATTGATAGATACATGACTGTAAATACGCTGCTACATCTTACAAAAGGACAAAAGCCTCCATCTATACATCAATCTCGCTTGGCTGACATTATCTTCATATGGCTCTAAATCATTAGTGAAGTGTTTTCGTAGTTATCCTACTGTTAAGTCTTTTATGAACCATTCTCTACAAATCCACCCCCTCCATGCAAACATTCAAAACAAAAGGGGCCATGCATGACCACAAAAGAGAAAGTCATTTGTGAAATGTCCTGATTATGTTGGTTGTGCAACGTAAAACAATTTGTCTGATTACTTCCAATTGATTTGGCCTTACAGTTAAAGCCTCAGTGTTCAGCCCGGTGAACTGCACTGTGTCGTGCCGCTGGGCAGGGAAGAGGAGTAATTTCTCCGATGTGCAGCTGAGCCAGCTTACTGCAAAAGCTAAAGCCTCCTGGATGCTGCTAAACCTCAGGGAGGCTAAACACTAGGCTAGCTACCAGCTAACTCTGTCTGCTAAAGCCCTGGGGGATTTGTCTGTGGCACAAAGTGAATTAAAGGTGACCTTCTGGAGAGGATGGAGAAAAAAAAAGAGAAGGGCAATGTGGTTGCTGGAGATGTCACTATTTTCCCTGGGTTTGCATGTAATGTACATGTGTGCAGAGTTACAAGGAATGAGAAAGCTCCTGTGACTTTCCTCTCATCCCCACCCTAAATCCATCTATGTACACTCTAGCACACATCTCCATATTCTGAACTGACTTCTAGAACAAATTACAGCCACTAGACTAGAAAATGTTGCAACACGTCTTTGTTAACTTCAAGAGATCAAACAAACACATTAAAGTTCTCTGGCAATGCAAATCCTTTGTATTGAGTAAATAAGTGTTATTAAAAAAACTTTACAGTGCATGAATGTCTATGTTCTTCTGCCACTGAAAAAAAACTGTCCCTGACTCCAGCTCTCAAGTTCAGTAATTTATGCAATTATAGAGGTGGAATCTAATAACGTAATCGAGATCTGAAGTCACACTCCATTTCTGGGCAAGTCGCTCTTCCACAATGCATTTTCCCATAGAGGGTGTCTTTCATTGATCTTTTTGAAAATATGAGACACAATACTGGTGTTTGCAGTCTATATAACACAGGTCAAAACTCAAGGGAGCTGTAGCCGTTGAATGATAACAAAACAAATGTTGTTAGGTCTTTAAGAAATGGAAATTGAAAAATTAGACTTTAAAACAGCCTCTAATGCCGATAAATTCAAATGAGAAAGACCAGGTGAATACTGTACAAGAAGTCGCCATACAATTTAAATAAGAGGGTCTCGTTTGGCTACCAGTCATTCATTTACCGATTAATTATCACAGAAGGAGAGACAGAAAAAGAGCTCACCTGGCTGTTGATGTCTGCTTTGTGCTGCAGTAATACAGAAACCAGCTCCTTGTGTCCTCTGTCACAGGACCAGTGCAGGAGAGCCCGGCCCTGCAACACGCATGCAAGTGCACATCAGATCATTACTACTGCAGAATCCGGCGTACTTTTAATGTACAAAGCTTTAAATTATATTTATTCATCACCACTTGCGTGTTTAAATTAGCTCTGTCATTTCAGACAGTCATGAATTACACCTAAAACACACAAGGCATCCTCCTCTACCTCCTCCTCCTCCTCAAAGTTAACTTTCACTTCAACCTGTTTCTTCGCTTTCAGACAAAATACATTATGCACGACAATTCAGAAACTCAAAGCCTCTGGGCCTCAGTTCCATAATGATCTGCAGACAGAGTGACGAAATGTGTGTGTGTGTGTGTGTGTCGGTGGATGTGTGTGCAAAGAGCAATAAGGTGGTTCAAGCACAGACCAAAGAGGGTTCACAGACAATTTGTAGTAACCTGCACACAGTCTGTAAAGCTTGACACTGTGCTAGACTAGAGCAGCCCCCCTGATCAGCAACCCCTACTCTATCACACACACACACACACACACACACACACACACACACACACACACACACACACACACACACACACACACACACACACACACACACACACACACACACACACACACACACACACACACACACACACACACTATTCTTCTCTCTATCGTCTCTTTTTGGCTCTACCCCAATTCCCACTTCTGGTTTGGCATGTTTAAGTTAGTATTAAAATGCTATGCAATGTTTGTGTCTCATCCCACCATCTCCCCCTTAAGTGTGATGCACATTTGCAAAATGCCAAAATCACAATGGGAGCATACATACACATTCAAATGTATCTAAATCTTTCATACCATACACTTTATTAGGCATGCTAAAGTCAAATACTCAAATACTCTGCAAGGCAGAGAGCGAGCCATTTGGCTGATAATGAATCGGGGACAGATGAATGGATTTCAGGGTCAATCCAGAAAACACCTTGCAATGGTAACAGCGGTTCACACAATTTACTCATCTCCGTCTGAGTAATTGTTCCTGATTTAAAAAAAAAAACATATTCGTATAAAAAATGCAATCAGAAGTAGATAGAAATTGATATAAAATACAAGCATTTGGAACAGTAACAATGATTTAAAGAACACTTCTATACTATCTTTGTTGGGAGTCGCACATGTGCAGTACCTAGGTAAGATCACATCAGCTAGATAACTCTTTCTCTAACTTTGGTCAGTACCAGGCAGGATTGGCTGGGAGACTTCTTCTAAATGAGGGCGCACTTGCGGAATACCTGCAGAACAAGGATATGGAAAAAGTTCTTTTGTAGATTATAGTGAACTAGTGTGTGTTGTAGCAGTGTTTTGCCATTGAGAACAAGCTAGTATGCTAGCGGTAGCCTGCTACGATGGCGGTAAAAAGCTGTTTTTCCCAAGTTTGTATGCGTGTGGAAGCACCAGAGACCCAAAATAACACCCCAAAGGGGATTGTGACTTTAAAAACTGTATCCTTTTTTAATCACCTTAGTATTAGAATGTATATGAGTTACGTTGCAATACATGCCTTTACCAAATGTTTTATCATACAAAAGGTTATTTCCTGATTTGTGTTATTTTTTTGTGACTCAATCAACAATATAACTAAAAAGCTCCATGGAATGAAACAATTGGATTTCTCCTATCGTTCCCTGGATTTTTCCATTTTAGTTTTATTGTTATTTGAATAATACTGTGATGCTGGATGGCTGTTAATTATCTAAAAAGCATCTGAGGCTAAGGAACCGAGCGCAATGATGAGCAGAATGCGTTCATTAACCAAGCATGTCCTACTGTGTTCTTATTTAAAGCTTCCACACACTTGCAATCTAAACGTATATTTGGCTTTGTTGGAAGCTAGTAGAAATACACAAATACATGTGGAGATTTGGCCACACACCCAAAGAGTGAGTACTGGGACAGAGTCTCTATCTCTCTCTCTCTCTCTCTCTCTCTCTGAGCTGCAGGAGCAGATCAGGCTTCTTGCTGATGTGAAACTTCACCATTGCCCTCTGCTGTTGAGCAAGCTGCGCTGCAGGAGTGCAAATGGCAACAATGGCAGTGGACAGACAAAGCTTTCACTGCCGAGGTCCCTAAACCATCTGGCCTCTGAGTTGAAAACTCACCAGCAGACTGGCTGCTTATCTGGAGAAAGGCTGTGATAATGGCGAGGCAGAGAGCGAGCCATTTGGCTGATAATGAATCGGGGACAGAGGAATGGATTTCAGGGTCAATCCAAAAAACACCTGGCAATGGTAACAGCGGTTCACACAATTTACTCATCTCCGTCTGAGGAATGGTTCCCATGTGTTTGTGGCTTCAGATAATTAAAACCCTTATGTAACAATTGCAAAAAAGAGCTGCTTGAACCATCCCCCGGTGACCTGTATTATCCATCATTCTCCACTGATCATCATCTGCCCTCCTGCACAAGGGGTCAGAGCACATAACAATAACCCTGTGGCTGGTACAGACTCAGTTCCTTGCTAAAGGACACTTCAGCAAGGGGAATCTCTCCTGACATGGGGTTTGAACATTGATCCTCTGGATAATTTCTCTGCCCCCCCTGTTGCCACATACCAACTATGACATTACAGTGTTGTCATGGTCATACATTTATGTACAGTAGCACATACCATCAGTAAAGTTTCATTTAATATATTTCTGCGTTGTGTAGTTACCTCTTCATCTTTAGTATTGACATCCACTTTCTGCGAGATTATGGCCTTGCTGATGTGGTCGATGTTATTTTCTCTGCAGTAGTCAAAAATGTTCTTATCCTCTTCCCTGAGAGTGAGAAACAGAAAGAGAGAAAGAAAATTCTGTCACCTTTACTTTTTAACAACTTTCAACTTCACTTTCTTTGGTTTTACTTGCCCAGATTTACAGTATGTCTGAGATATTAGGACCTCACTTTGAACCGTTCTCCATGAAACTACTTTCTACCTAAGAATTGGACCCAGAGAAACATAGTGACAGTATGTGTAGTCCATGATCCAGAGTAACAGGGACACAGAGAAAATATGTTATCGGTAATCTGGGTTAAGAGACCCTTTAACTGCCTTGTGTGTCAATCCAAGTGTTTTATGTGTAAAGTGTGTGCACACCAAGGAAAGCAAACACCATGCTACAAGATCATTTAGTCATCAAACACACAGGCGTGAACACAAAACTACTCTCTCTGTCTCACACACAAGTAGCAGCCACACGTGCCACATCCCTTGGGAACACTGGCAGCGAACACAGTTCACCCCACACACACCCACACACACACACACACACACACACAACACACACAACACACCACCCCACACACACACACACACACACACACACACACACACCACACACACACACACACACACAACACACACACACACACAACACACACACACACACACACACACACACACACACACACACACACACACACACACACCACTGATTATATCTCTGTATCTCTAATCACCTCCTGGCATTGGGGACAGGAGTGAGTGCTGGGGGAGACGGTGCAGTGGTGGTGGGCTGGTGGGTGAAGGGGAGAGAAGGGGCGAAATCTCATTTAGAGCTTTACGCCTTCCCAATGCCGGCCATTCAGATTAATTGAATTTAGTGCTCTATTGTCTGACAGAAACCCTGCATACCGGCCGCTTTACCACTCCCACGCAGTAAGTCAGTCATCCCCAAGGCCAATCCCCCAGTTCCTGTCTCTGATGCCATCTTGCTCTGCCGCACTGTTGACTTACAAATCCCACACAGCACACAGGAGACACCGTAGGCTGTTGCTCAATTAAGACGAGGATGTTGTTTAGCTTTGTGTTGTGTATGTGTCCTTAACATTCAAAGTTAGGGGTTCAGCTATCGTACACTGCCGGTCCTCTGTTAGCATGAAGATATAAATTCTGCCTATGAAAATTAAAGCACAAAAGTCATATTGAAAAAGGTGAAAAACTTCAACATTTTCCACAATGTTTAGCCTGAAATGAAGACCACCTCCACTCACAAAAACAAGCCTTCAGGGGAAAAAAGCAGAAGGGCTGTTTTAAACAACATTGTGATGGCATTAATTTAATGATTTAAGTATTTGTGTGGGTCGTCACTAACTAACTAAATTAATCAAAAGTAAAAACATCTGAAGACATCTTTTGGGGTTTTGGAAAATTCTGATGGGCATTTTTCATCATTTCTTTACATTTTATTAACCAAACGATTATTCAATGAATTGAGAAAAAAACGGACACATTCCCTCATTATTAAAATGAGAAGAATTAAGATGCAGCCCTTTCGTGGCTCCTTACCACCTTTCCTAAACAATTTCCTTTGGGGAAATCCTTGTTTGTACTCAAAAACCAACCAGAGGCACTGTTGGACTATGGCTGTTTTCAAACTCACAACCAATCAAATGATTTTCTGAGGATTTCCAAAAGCCTTTATCCTGACTTCTTTGAGCTTGAAGAAAAGGTGGTGACGTCTATATTAATTATATTAAGTGCTAGACAGGCTGTGTGTTTGATACAAAGAACAATTGCATCTGAGAATCCTGGCAGTGGCATAGTTCCTCCGTCCTACTGCGACCCACTGGCCTTCACATTTCAACTCTCTCTTTAGACTCAGCTGGATCGACTACAACTTTAAACTACCCCTCGGGAACGGGAACCATTCTGACTCATAATCAACACATTTATTGTTTACTGTAAGAATACACAAACAAAGTTTTGTCTGCTGTTTGTTCTTTAATGAACCTCTGCACTTCCTTTTCTTCAGATTTTCATCTACTTGCTTTATCTCTGCCGGCACTCTCTTTCTTCTCCTCTCTCATCCCACCATCTCCCCCTTATCAGCCTGTGATGAATTATGAATAACTCATTACACTTTTATCACTGCTGGGTTATGTATGAGCACATTCATTTACATACTCCTGATTACCAGTGCTATGTTTATTCATAACTCTACACGCTGGGCCACACCCACTTCCTTGTCTGATGGCCATGGTGACCCCAAGTGTCCCTGATGTGTGGCCGCCATCCGTCTCCCCGGCAACTAATCAATAGGCCAGCTCATCAGTCTTTCGTTGATGGTCGAACAGGGCTGGCCTGACGGGCGCATGACACATCCTCACATATTTATAAAGCATGAGCACACATCTAATACAGTGTAAGGTTAAATAATAATAATAATAATAATGATAATAATAATATGCACATTAAATGTGAATGTACACACACAACATCTGTATTTAGTCCACACCACAGTGAGAGTTACACACGGACACAAAGACACACAGGCTATAAACAAACAAATGATTAATGTAGGTCCTATAAACTACGTGACATCAACAGCGCTGCAATGCATGCTGGGAAGGTCACAGGCTACTCTGTCATAAAAACAGCTAGGTTTACCAAGGGTTTTTGTGTGTGTTTGTGTACAGTGTGTGTGAGAGTGTTATTTGCTCACATGTGTGTTTGTCCAGTCTGGTGTACTGGCAGATATCTCCTTCATCCATCAGGCTAAACTGGCCACAGTGGTGGAGAACACTCATCTACCTGGCCTGAGCTTCACTGATCAACACCACGGCAACACCATCCATCACACACCACACACCACACACACACCACACACACACAAACACACAAACACACACACACACACACTAAAGCCTTCATCATATCCCCTTTAGGACTCTGGTCGACGCTCTCAACATGGCTGAGCTCCACAGAAGTACTAGAAACAATGAGAACTCAAATAACTCAGCAGCGGTTTCCAGCAGTGTCTGGACAACAAAGCCTCCAGTGTTCTTTTTAAGGTGGGTGAGAGAATTACAAATGTAACATTCAAAGCCTCTTCAATCACACACTGATCAGCTCAGTAGCCCAGGGATATTGCTAATCAATCCCGCTTTTGCCAACACACACACACACACTACCCACACACACACAACACACACAAAACACACACTACACCACAACACAACACCACACACAACACAACACACCACACACACACACACACACCACACACACACACACACAACACACACACACACACACACACACACACACACCCACACAACACACACACACACCACACACACCCCAACAACACAACACACCACCACACACCACACACCACACACCACACACCACACACACACAGATGAGCAAAGATGAGCAATGCAATTAACTCTCTGTCTGGTTGACAGGTGCTTAACTTTTTAATATAGAGTCTGTGTGTGTGTGTGTACGTGTGTAAAAGAGAGAGAGGAAATTAAAAGGCAGCAGAGCAGTGAGTGTGACAGTTTCAGCAGGTTATGCATGGATTCTGATGCAATCGTGTCGACATATAGCAGCAAGTGTATGTTTATGTGTGCAAATGTGTGCAGAGGTGTGTGTACATGCCATGTTAATGACCTCCTTCATGCTGGTTTCCCCCTTGGGGCATCGTTGCTACTGGATATTGCCAAGGGGAGCATTGTTCCGGGAATCCTGCTGAACTTGCTTCCTCTCAGCTGTACCCGGCACATCTTTATCACCCCCCTCCCACAAAGTACCCCTTGAATCGTAACGTAATTAAAAAGGGGAGACTCTGGCCACCTCTTCCCAAGACCGTGCATACTAATCATATACAGCCATTTAGGAGGAAAACCTGCAGGATTCACACATCTCATTTTCATCTCCAAAAGAGCTCTTTTTTCATTGAAATGAAGATGAGGTTTTTAAGCTTGAGTAAGTCTGCCAGGCAGAAGTAAATGGAGAATATATTTCGTTAACATAAATCAGAACTTTGTGACGTCTCCGGGCCCTGACTGAAGTTGTGCTGTTGAATAGAATGAATTACAGACCATCAAGCATCAAGTCCAGTGGTTAACAATGCTAAAACTCAGGTTAGGTTGACCTAAGCATTAAATAACTGGTGGAAATACAGTAGCTGAGTCTGTTCCAACACTACCAAAGAACTGAGAAACTGCATTTAGATGCTTTGGTCTCTGAAAACATGACCACAAAACATAAAGGAAATTAAAAGTGTGTTCAATGTATAAAGAGTCAACAATGCACAACATGTGTCCCTGAAATCCGACGAGATGCTTTCCTTTCATAATTAATGTAATAGGCATTTTATGATGTATGGTTGTCTGTGTGTGTGTGTGTGTTTCTGTTACTTCTGTTGTAAATACCTGATCGTCTCCTCCTGGTATAGCGAGCTGACTGTTGCTCCTCCAAAGCCCGTTCTTCTTTCTGCTTGTCGTCTTTCCTGTCAAATAAAAAACAGTCACACATTAACAAACAATATCCACCTTATACACAGTTAAAACTAAAGAAAGACATTTTCAACACAGATGTTGGTCACCGTTAACAAAAAACATACTTTTTTATGTTTTAATGATAGTTTGTGTGAAGCAACAACCTAGTCTAATTTGACTCAGCAGAGGTTCTGGCCTCAATGTTTTGTGTGCCCAATGCAATACAAAAGGTTGGGTTCATCTATTCACTATAACTATGGCTTTTTACCTATAGCCATTGGAAAGCTAATGCATGCATTAGCACACAGATGAGGTTTAAAATGTGTAATTTTGAAACAAGCCTCTGGGGCTTTAGACATGACCTCATAAATGTCCAACAAAATGCAAAGACCAATATAAAATATATAATAATTTGTCACTCTTGTTAATCTTCTGTTTTACATTTAGTTGAGCCAAGACTTTATTACAGAGCCTATTAGTTCACGGACCAACCTTGACTCACAAAAGAACCCACACAAATCTGATTTCAGAAAATAGCGAGAGTGGGGCACAACATCACAAGCAAAGCAAAACAACTGTGGGTGCACTTTTGGGGAAGACCTAATTCACTTCAGAAACTCAGAATATTTGCTGATGCACTGGCCCTTCTCCTCTGCAGTATAATGTAATATAAAGCCAGTGTCTGCTCAACAATTGAGACAGGAACAGAGGTCAAATTCTGGGTATTATTCTCTCCCCTGCTTCTTGGTCTATGCACTCTTACTTACACTATTTAACTGTGCTTCCAAAAGAAAAGCAGCTGCCATGCTATGGTGCTTTGTTAACATTAATACAATCAGCTTCTTTTCAGAGGGGGGCATTTGTGCATTTGCTGGCCTGTCTGCATTGTGCAGCTATGAAGCAGAGTCAGCGTGTATTACCCCTCAGCATGGCCAAGAGAAAAGAATGTGTCAGAATTGGACATGGGGTTGACAGTGACGCTATTAAAGAGACATAAATATGGAATGAGAGGACAAAAATGGGGGGCGGGGGGTAATAAAACAGTGAAGGGGTTACAGAAGATAAGTAGTGGGGGGAAGATTAGTAGAGGGAAAGCAAGTAGCGGAAAGGTGGAGTACAAAGAAGAAAAGGTGCAGTAATGACAAGCTGAGGGCAAATAGAAGAAGAGCAGAATATGGAAAGAACAGTACAGTAGGCCACACAGGACATGTCAGCTCCTAATACATTAATGTTTTCTTCTTTGGCTTTTCAATTGTAGAAAAAACAACCTACTCCTAACTCTCTGGGACTGGGCTTGTAGAGCATTATGTGACTGTGAGTCCATCCCCCTGTTTGGAGAGTATGCTACACTTTAAGAGGGAATCAATCCACACACTTTGTTCAGATGTTTGCCTCATGTGGACGCGGCAGGCACATTCAGATGTGAATTACAAGCTGGATAAGTTTTTCTAGATATTTTAAATATGTCAATACTTCAAACATTGACAGGGTAGGCTCATGCTTACCTTCAATATCTTGTGGACAGGTGTGTAAGAGGAAATGAAGACATTTACTTGCACTAAAAATGAACATTTCTGTGCTTATTCCTTAGATCATCACCAGGACAAAGGTCTAAGGACTGAAACCCCTGAACATATGTAAAAGCTGCAGGATTACAACTTTGACATATATGTCTACATGGTAGAGTAGAGTATTTTTCATTTTCTTTATATTTTGTTTTATCTAAAATACCAAATAAATATGAGGTTCACGCAATCAAACTTTATCTGGTTATATTAATTATTGGAAATTCCCCAAATTTAGCAGAATGGTCCAGTCTTTTCCAAAGCAATGCCTAATTGCAACCATGTTCATTTTAGAACATAAGTTCTTCATGTAAAAATCTCAATGTTTAATATTTACATGAATTTATACTCAGCACACATTATAATGTTAAACAATTAAGCATGACAAAAGTGTTCTTAGGGTTCCAATAATACTCCTCCCAACTAAGCAGACAGTACAAACTTGTTGTTGTAACCGAATGCTTCTGCTGCTGCCCCAAGGACAGCCTATCCATGGCAACACAAGAGTCACTTACTCAGACGAATGACACGACACATTCATTCTAAACAGCTATGACAGTTTCTGGCATTATTCATTTCCTAACATGTCAGCTATTGAAGAAGACAACATAACCTTCCCAATTATTTGTCATGCTACATGCACAAACTAAAGAGCCACTGGAAGGCCTGGGACAAAATTACACTGTGACACTGACCTCTACTGGCAAAAAACTGCACTTTATCTCAAAAGGGCAGCAATGAATTTACATGTTTCTTTATTTGTCATACTTTTAAGCTTACAGTGGAGGAGAGCAGAGTCAAATACTTATTATGTTTATTTGAAACACCTCTAAAGGCTAGTTTTATTAAACATGAAGGTGGGTGGAATTGTTAGTTAGTCCTGTAGGCAATGTATAATTTACTGAACTGAGGAGCTTTTCTCTGATTGCATGAATTTCACCTTTAGTTCAGTATCATCAACAAGTGACAAACTCCACCAACATCGACCATTAAGCAGGACAAAATGAGTGCTGCAAACAAGATATGTTTCATTTCACCAGGTGTGTAACTAGTTTGCCATCTGTGATGTTTAAAGCTTCATTTCTTAAAACCCACCTCCTGCCTTTGAATTCATTATGCTAGGATTCAGAATGATACAAACATGTATAGTAGTACACCAAACACACAAATTTATTTTCAAGATTGGGTTTGGAAATCATCTTTGACTCAGAAATGGTTCTGATTACCTTTGTGCAGCCTTCAGGGTCTAACACATTGACACAAGAAATGTACTCCTGCATTGCCTGATCCGCCTCCATGTCTCCAAGCTGCTTCCAGGCTTGCCTGTAATGAGAGCATAACTGTCACTACACAATCATAAACCTACAGCTGTAGGGGTGCACATTTGTATCTGTACCATGTGTTGTTGGCTTCATTCATTCATCGGCTTCCTATCAAGTTCTGACATATAGAACCCCCCCGCCAAACACACAGAGCTCCATTTAAACCTCAATCCAAGATGACAAATTAATGAATACAATCTTGTAACATTTTAAACATATGTACAAACTATTTATTGCAAATTGTCATCCAGTGTTAAGCTACATACCATTTTCTCTGTCCTTCAAAGTCAAAGAAGCCAGGCTTTTGTGTATTGCACTTTCCCACTTTGGCCTGAAAACAAAACAAGTCTGAATCATTCATCTCATCCAGTATTATGCAAATCTAATTTCATCAGATGACAACAGAGGTATTTGGGCCTTCCTCATCTGTTAAAGATCACTGATCATAAGAGGATGTTAGGGATTCATTCAATGTGTGTGCTTCTTATCTAAAGCCACATCCTGCCAGTATTCGAGTGGTTAATTTTGGCCTAAACGACCACAGTGCCATTTAATCCAAGACTCACCTGTTTGTATCGTGCATACAGGTACAGCAGCTGGTCCCTGCTGGCCGTCTGAACCAGATCTCGTACGCGATCGGCTGCAGACTCAAACTCCTGCTCCAGCCCTTCTCCATCCAGCCGGTCCCCCGTGTCAATGGCGCTGCAGTCAAATTTACCCAAACCCATGTCCGAGTCCGAGTCCGAGCCTGCTCCACCAAGAGGCTCCCCTGTGTCGGGTCGGGCTGGGTCTGTACCTGAGCCCGTCGCAGTGTCCGGAGAGGACGACGGCGACCCAGAAGCCATTGTTATTATTGTTTATAACGGTAGCGTACAGTCAAGAGACGACCTGCACCGTGGATCCGTATTAATAACGTTAAAGACGAACGAAAAGTAGCTGCCCTAAATATATTAGTTGAGTATTTCAGCGCCGATTTCGTTTTTTAATCCGTTCTCGTTAAGAATCAGTGACAATCGGACTTGTTTCTACCTTTGGTCCGTCTCCGGTACTGTCAACTAAAAGCACCGGCTAAACTTTCTGCTAGCAAGAAAGGTTCCGGTCTGTGCTTCATGGCGTTCCTTCTGTAAAAAACGAATCAAACGGAAAAAAACGTCGGTTCATTTAGCTAGGTATGACTGTGTTTTTAAAGTAGATCACAAAATCTACATGAAAAGAAAATGTTTTGGGGTTAATTGTGTGTGTGTGCTAACCATTGGGTAAATGTGAAAACAACCAAGTTGAAACGCCTTTGTCAGTTGTTTGCTAACCTACAAGAGTTAGCCAAGTTAACGTTAACTTCAATAGCTAGGTTAGCACGGTTAATTAAAAGATAAGTTAGCTTTTATTTGGACTTGTAAAAAAGAGAATGGTTTATTTGTAATATCATATATAAACTATTTGCATTTTATCACATATAGCCTACAGCTGTCAACATGGTATTTTTTCAGTGTAACGTTAACGTTACGGCCTGCCTTTTTTGCTTTATGGCTACATGGTTGCTTGGAGATGTCCTCCATCTACACAGCCTAGTAACCATAGACAGAAAATAACGCAGGTAAAGTAAAGGTGGGCTTTGTTATTGTATAATTATTATTATCGTTATTATTATTATTTGCTAGCTTTATTTTTAAATCAATTACTCTGTCCAATGTGTTAACTTTCAGTGACAGCTGTCATGAGGCAAATGAAGTAACTCTTTAGACGCATTGGTGGGAAAATGCATTAGCGTAGTTTGTCCAGCAGGTGCTGCTATTGGCATGATGATGAATTGTCACCTGCAACTAGTCTCCCTTTGCCAGACCTTCCACCGCAGTGCTACAGACACTTGTCCCAAACGCTCATGAGATCAACTTAAAACTATATCTTATATGTTTCTTACACGATGACACAGAAGAGCCAATCCAACTTGTTTATGTGTATAGTCTCACTCATTACCTTTGGTTGTATTTGTCATAAATGTGGAGATCTTTGTATGGACAGCATAATGACATCATTTTTGAAATAGCTTGAGCAATGGTAGCCTATTATCTTGTTCTCTTAAAACGCTGTGCTTTTCCAGAGTACAAACAAATGCTTCTTTTGGCCTATTTAACTGAACATCTAAGTAGGCTAGCCTATGTAATTCGCTGTCCCATTTTAAGATACGTTGTAGAAATGAGCAGAAGTAGGATACTCTGCAAAAAAGTCAGCATGTCCATAACTTGAAGGACTGCTAATCAGAAATGCCAGCAGAACAGAGACAAAGAGATGAGGACAGTCAATCATGATTTCAAAAAGTACGTTTGCAATCATTATGCGATCCTGAAATTGAGTTTGGACTATAGATGGTTGGAAAACATGGAATTTAAACTTCAAAGTAGGCTGGGTTATTCAATTTTGAAGTTTAACTGTATCCCCTCTTTGATTGCAGACAGACAACAATATCAACAACAAGTTGAATTGTGTGTAGAAGGTGTGGGGCTCCCTGACCGCACTGCCAACTAGTTTTAGTGGAGGTCCCAACAACGCCCGGTGCCACTGCGCGCTCTGCTGACGCAACCACGTCGCTGTGGCTCAATGCGATGGCGGACCGCAATGTCCCCAGACCTGCCCAGAGAGGGACGGAGCAAAGTCACTGAGCCACTCTCACCGGCTCCCTTAAACTGACTACCTGTTAAAGAGAGGTCGCTGCCATTGCCGTTCCTCTCGTGATATAGTATGTGGGACGGGATCTGCTCGGAGTGCACTGACCGGGACGAGCCAGAAGTGGAGTGAGGAGCAGAGCGCCGGGCTGACGCACCGCATGTTGATCGAGCAAGTTGACTGAAATAACAAAAGTCGCGTCGACGAGGAAGGGGACAGCCGCTCTTGGATTTAAAGGAGATTCAAGGGGAGAGTTGTTCTGGCAAAAATGAAATTCGCGGAGCATCTTTCGTCCCACATTACTCCTGAGTGGAGGAAACAGTATCTTCAGTATGAGGTAAAGTGAAGTGTATCTTTTAGGCTATTAGAAATAAACTCCTTGTGAATAGGGGCATGGCCGAAATTCCTACAAATTATACATATTTTTATTTTGCTTTGAGGAGTGTGGGAGATAAGAGCCAAAATGAACTATTATAAAATGTAAAAGCTTTTGAATTATTTTTTTTTCAGTTTCAGTTTAGTCTGCTCATGAGAGCTATAAACGACGGGAAAGATAAGAGCTGTCCTATTGTTTATGGAAGGGGAATTGACTGCGGGTGTTAAGAGCTATAGGGAGCATTCAGGATTTATGATTGCTGTTTACTGAGTTAAAATAAACACAATTAACAATGGAATGCCTTTCACTCTGGAACAATTAACAAAACAATTATGTTATTCATTTTAACAATACATATAATACAAATAAATATTTCGGACTATTCTGTAAATAAATAATTTCTTAAGCTTTTTATAGATTCATTTTTCACCTTTGCAGCAACGAATATGGATATTGATTTCAATTACATATTGTTTTCTTTCATGTCTTGATTTCTTTTTCGTTTGTTCTAAACTAAGGGGTATATACATAAAAAAAGAATAATGTGTACATTGATTACATTCTCTATTACCTTGTTAATTCCCTCCAATGAATGAACCTTTTTCCTTTTCTTTATTTTATTATTTGCAACAACAGAACCCAAGGGAAGTCTCCGAGGCCTTGATTTTGCATTGCTGTAAAATCACAAATGTTTTTTTGTATATAATATTCTTTATTTTGACCAGAGTTACATAGTATTTTTAGTTTATCAGTATCTAGTTGGTAGTCAAATTTTGCACAATTAAATAGGAATGCTTGTCTCTATTAATCAACCTGCAAGACTTCATCTAAAAGGATATGGTGTTTGGTTTCCGTTGTCTGTGGATTGATGGAGACCTTTGTGTGCACACGGTCTTTGTTGGGTGGTGTACAGTACTTGAGGAGTATTTCAAATTCACACCCCACGACTTGCTAGCTCTACGTTAAGAGCTTTAGTGCAGACATGCAGTGACAGGATCGGCTGCTCTATTCCATTTAGCTCTATGAATTATAGACAAAGACCCTTCTCAGCAGCCCACATACCAGACTCAACAGAAGCTCACTGCACTGGTTTTATTTTGGAAACATTCCCTAAATATTGTTACTAAGTTGGATGATTGCTACAGCAGACATGTGGATCAGTCCAGCTTGACATGAATGATATGCTGTCATCACTGCGTGATAAAAACATCTTCAGACAACATAATTAAAGTAAGGGAAAAGAGAGGTGTCAGACATCTGGACACACTGAAGAGAGGACAACTTTAAAGTAAAATGTAATTTTAATTGATTATTTACATGCACAGCCTAGGCAGGGTCTTTGTGTGAACGGACTGACGCACAGTGAGCCCGGGGACAGATGCATGGCCATACCAGCCATTTTACACCGCCATTCTTTGGCTCGGCACTCACTGGCCTGAGATGGATGATGATAGATTTTCTCTGTCATCTACGTTTAGTGTTGGTATTCAGTTATATCACATATAATAATCTTGAATTGACATTAAAGTTTTAATTATATGTTTTTTTCCATTTGGTTTACATCAGTAATTCCCAAATAGAGACAATTCAATTCTAAACATTGATTGCAGATGATTGCATGTTTTTACTTTAGATATATCAAATGATATTCTATCACTTTAATACTGGAGTAACTGATTATCAGTCTATATTAGGTACTTAGTTTTTTTTAAGGTTTAAATTTGTAGCAAAGCAACAAATCTTGTAAGAACACGACTGTAATCGATAATCGGTACATGATTTAAATAGAGCAGAGGCCTTTATTTTTGTTTCCTTTTTTAACCATGTCAAAAACACAGCCTTCACAAACATATTGTTGTCACATGTGAAGCTTGTTGAATTATGTAGAACAACAAGACCAGTCCCCTTTCCATACAGTTTGTATTCCTTCTCAAATCTGAATTATACATAGACTTTTTGTTGGAAATGGGTTTGTGTGTATTTGTGTTACTGCGGCTGCATCAGTCTTTGTCTAACCTCTGTAAACACCACTACCTCCTGAGTGGGCGGGATAGGCAATGATCAGAGATGATGGACATCTTATTTGATGCCTTAAATGCCCTCTGAAACAAGTCAAGAGACAAGTACAAGAACATAAAGTTATCTGCAGCAAAGTCAGTTGACTTTAAAGAAACGGGTCACTAAGATAAAACATAATCAATTTGAATGTCATTCTGAAAAAAAGCCTTGGTATGCTGCTGTGGTGCAACCACAACAGCGTCAGTCCGTTGACTGTTCAGTAAAGGTAACATTACAGATACCTTGAGAAATTCAGATAAACATTCAATCATTACACACAGAAGTAGCCACAACAGTCCCTTGTGATTTTTTTGTGCTTTATGTGTTGCAGTAGCCAGTGATGGACTTGTCTGTTTAAAATTAAATTGCATACTGACCCATTATTCTAACAAAACGGGTCATTCTTACCCGTAGTCCATGCGGTAAAATATGACACTTTTTGTGGCATATGCTATAAAACAGCTGCCCACATCCAAATTGAATGTGGTTTGAAGTGATAGTCTTGCTTTTGTGTGCTAGTTGGGTTAATTAACCTGCAGCCCAGTTTTAAATCTCCTCCTGTTTTATTTGGTCCACGCTATTGTGTGGAAAGCTGTGCGCTGTCTATTTAGATTGGTCAGCCAGTTTCTATGCCGATGAGAAGGATGCGGCAAAGCGGCAAATACAGGCTTTAGTTAAGTAACACACTTCATATGAACATGGAGGCATTGACAAGGCGATTGAGTGATAGAGTAATTAGGTGTCTGCTTCATCCTGTGGGATTGTAGTTATAAACCTTTATGCTAAACAGCTGTTTGGTATGGAAGAATGCATGTTCTACCAACTCCAGAGGATTCTGACAAAGGGCAGAATATGTAGATTGATAGATAGGGGAAGGATTGGCTCTTAAATTATATAGTTAAGTGCAAACATTTTTTAAAAGCTGTTTTTTATAAATTTTGTTGTCTGCTTTCTCAAGTCAATTGCTCTACATGCTTGAGGGTTTTTCTTGCAAAAGAAAAACACAGCATGTAAGCTGTACGTGCAGACTATAATTAGTCGTGGCAACTGTTGAATTCAGATGAAAATTGTGTAACTAATGTGTATTAAACAGAGGAAAAAAAAAAGAGTGAAAGCCAGAGATGTGTGTGTGTGTGTGTGCGTGTGTGGGCGTGTGGGCGATAGAACAAGGCCCCTTATGCATTTACCTCTGCAGCCTAATCACTCGTGTAAGCTAAGATGAGGAGGAGCAGAGTGCACGCGGAGAATCACATTTACAATTCAAACAAAGTGACATTTGTTGAGGAAAAGCAGGTGCTTGTGTGACTTCAGTGAGTGATTGCTATTTGTTCAACTGTGAAGCCTTGTCTTTCCCTTATTAATATGAGTAATGTTGTTCAATTGTCTAAATCAGCACAGTGAGCTTTGTTTTGTGACAAACGTAATGGAAATGGTACATTAAAACATACAGCATCCCTCTTATCATCTGTATTTTATGTAATGAACGTGTGATTTATCAGCATGTTCAACAATATAAACATTATGTATACAACAGGCATGGCATGGCAACTGCTGAGAACCCCCCTTTCCATACCTCCCTCCTTCCTTCCATCCTCACCTCAATGTACCTCCCCCACTGGGAGGACATCTGGTCCCCGACCAGACCAGCCCTCTGCTCCCCTCCCTCCATCCGTATTTCCCATCCTCTCTACTCCTCTTTCTACATGCTGGGATCCACTCAGACACAGAGTACAGATTCAAGTGATGCACCATTGGCTTTCTAGTTGAGCCACTATTAATGCACACTGTGTGATCTTCTCAAGCAAAGGGATAACAACCTCAAACATCTTAGGGGAAGGATTTGCCCGTCTAGCACTTAAAATATTTTGGTTAGTGTCCACTCAACATTGACAACAGTCTCGTTCGTGACCTAAGTCTGGTACTTGTGATACAAGCATGTTGGGTTTAGTGAGTGTGTATCATCGTCACGTTAATGCATGGTCATTCAAACTGATGGTCCCATTAGGCTTGGCTTAGTTATTGTCTACAGGTTTCACCATGCCAAGCCTGCAGGTTGATCCCAGTTCCCCGAAGAGCCCCCCCCACCACCACCACTGCCATCACTGCCATCACCATGGCAATGCCTACCTGTCTGAATCCAAATGTCTATTTCCCACCTATTAGTCGGGTGTGTGTGTGTGCACAGTTTGCGTCCTGTGATCTTTATCAGACAACCAGAGACAACATGCTACATACAAATGAAATGATTACATCTCGTATTAGACTCCAGTATAGGAGTCTCATTCTGCATGTAATTCACAGAGGAACTTTAGTATCAACAATCTGGGTTGTAACTAATGCACCGCAGTTTCTGAGGGGTTTCCACCCACACACAGGATTATTCACACCTCTCACTGTCATGTTACAAAAGCAGAAGGTTATATAGGAACCTGGACAAAGAGAGTGGTTTGATATGGTCAAAGACAAGACAAAAAAGCGAACAGGTTGTCAGGTTTGGATGAATTTTCTTCTTTAACTGTACATCATATTAGGATTCTTACAAACTGACAAAATGCTGAATATTGCTGTTACTTAATAAAACTTTTTATGTTGTGATTATTTTTATTTTTTTTTATTTTTACTTAATAAAACTTCATGAAGTTAAGTAGAGAGACATTTTTTGGTCCTGAACAGGATTCAGTTTTAGTCTTTTCTCTGATTACCACTGATATGTTCAGATGAGCCAGCGTGCAATTATCTGTCAGTTTCCATTATCTTTGAGATCAATCTTATTGAAACAACCTAATTTAACCACTGCAGCTCTCCAAAATATGGTACTGCTGGGCGTGCACATTCTCAGTTCATTGAGCTATTGCAATCTCTGGAAATCTCTGTGTAACTAGTGTAACTTGGAGTAAATGAGATCATAAAAATTCCGGAGTTTGTGCATTGTTCATTATGTTAACAGCTGTGTGGCAGTTGCAAGATTCTCCAAAACTGGAGAACAAGTGTTTAGTTAATGGCTCTCAAATGGCTTTAGATGGTTTAAATGCTACTCTAAAAACAGATGGTGATAATAATTGTGTAATGCCTCTTGGTCTACTGTAATCTCGTCTTATTTGAACTAGTGTATGTACTGTAAACACACTGTGTGCATTTGATATGGTGTGGAACTGAATCTGTTATATGACACCACAGATCGTCCTTAATGTATACACTAATCCTCTACACCTCTAATTACTTGACATTAATTTAACATCCTGGCAGAGGCACATCAGTGTACAGACCTGTCTTCTGTGTCACCTGTGTGTTTGCAGACAGTGATTTTGTTTTCTCATTTCCTCATCAGGCATTCAAGGATATGCTGTATGCTGCCCAGGACCAAGCCCCGTCCATAGAAGGTAAGGAGACCCCCTGCTTGGATAAACAAATACAGACAAACACTTACCCACAGGCATACACTTGTATACCCACTGCCCTCTGCTCAGGCCTTTTTGGGCATCCCCAGAATAACAGCCCTTCGTCTGCTAAAAATAGGTGGAAATCATTGCTAACATGCTGCCACTCACTCTGTAGACTATGACTCAACCAGACCAAGGCCTTTTACCAAATCTTTACCTCCCACCTTACTATCCCAGGTTTTTAACCTGCACTAGGAAAACATGTTTTGAAGCCAAGTTAAATAGTTGGTCAAGGGGAGGTTTTTATGTTGTACACTTGTTTTGGTTGAAAAGATGTTTAAATTGTCTTAATGAAGTAAACTTTCAGTGAATTGAAACAACAGTGTGTCACGTGGCAGACCAGTGCTGGAGTTCAATGCTGAGATCTGCTACTCAACACAACAAAAATAAGATAAGGAAGGCCCCTGGCTATAATTAATCTTTGGCATTAGACTGCAAGTGATGTGTGAGAAGGGAAAGAATGTAAACTATTTGTTTTTATTTTAGATACCAGTTTGTGGAGGAGGTAAACAACTTTCTTTAGTTGCAGACTGAGACGTATTTTACGATGTGGTGACGTGCATCTCCGTCTATGCGACTGTGGGAGTGTGTCTGGAAAAAATGCACTTTCCCTAAATATGGCTGCACAAAACGGACCTCTGCCATGCTTGCATGTCCGCGCTGTGATGGGATGAGCATGTGTGCTCATGCCCGTGTGCGTGTGTGTGTTTGTGTGTGTGTGTGTGTGTGTGTCAGCTGCTGTGGTTAGGAATGGCCTTTGCACATAGGGCGCATGCTCAACCAGGTGAGTTACCAGGGCGCCCCTGGTAAAAGATTTCATGCCCTCTCACAGAGCTGCAACTCCCAGAGCTCTGTTCCAGCTCAGCGGCTCGATATTTGTGTGTGTTTCGATTGGTATCACTTGTTCCTCAATAGAGTACATTTAACACTACCATTGTATACGTCTTGTTTGATGATAACATATGAGCTGTGTCTCTCCTCTAAGCTCTGTCTCTAGAAGCTGTTAGCCATGCTAGGCGAGCTCATTGTGGATGATAAATGGTTTCCTGTCTCTGGTCTGAGCTGTACCCATGGGTCACTGCTCTGCCTCTGTCAGCTTGTCGCAAGATAGGTGAGGCTCTCTTATGTATACAGACAGGATCAATCAATCAGTAGAAATTTCTACTGTGCCATTTATCTGGTATCGTTGTGACGTTGCATCAGTCCCCACTCAATCAAATTGATTTGTGTGCTTTTCACACTTTTTTTTCACACACCAAAACACTAAAGCAGGCAAGTGCAAAGGAATGAGTATCAGCAATGGCAATTGTTTTGTAGGAGAGAAGACGACTATATTAATACAGTTGTCGGTCCCTTTAGGTGTTTTTATGGGAAGGCTGTGATAAAAACGCCTGTAGAAGCAGACAAACAGTTATTGAGCCCTGTCTAGTCCTTTCTCCTGTGGCTGAGATTTTGTTGACTTTTCATAAGAAAAACAAGATTAGCAGCCGTTATAAACTTCAAGCTTACTGTAGCACTTTCTCCTCTTATCCACTAGACCCAATCTGTCAAATCTGATTGGATTTAAACTGGGGCAGAACGATATTGGAAAAATGGACTGCATTTAGATAGCAATTTTATTTTTTCACCTTAGTGGAGAAATCAATTTAAAATTTGCCTTTTATTCACCAATTCACACAAACACTTAATGCACACTGGTGGCAGCTGCACAAGACTTTGGAGCATTAGAAGAAATTTTGAGTTTACTGTATTGCTCAAGGACATGTCACCACATGACATATGGACACATGAGGAGAAACTGCAATTAATAACCAACCCCCTCATCTCCTGAGCCAGTTGTGTCACGTCATCTTTTTAAAAATCAAAGATCAAGAGCAGACCTATTATTTGTTTGCAGACATTTACACCAATTGTGTGTGAAGTGAAAGCTTCACATTGCTTAGTCCAAAACCATTAATTTAATTATCACATACAAGACGGCTAGATAACAGCAAATCTTCATAATTGAGCTGTTTTTGTGATTGTTTAGAATTTTTGCTAGATTCATCAATGATCAAAAAGATGACTTTTTTGCATGTGTGCAATGGGATGTCAATGGTGAAACAAAACCCTGATTTTAAAGTTTGATTATTTTATTAAATCTGGTCCCTGAGTGGAATACTAATTATAAGGCCTTTATTCAAGGGCTCACCCTGCTCTCTCTCTCTCTCTCTCTCTCTCTCTCTCCTTCTGTCTCCTTCCTCATTCATTACAAAAAGCAGCATTTTTGGTATTCAGAAGATGTTTCCCTTGCCTGAGGGAGGCAGTTTACTGGGTTATAACTACTTGCTCACCCACTCTGCTCCCTCACTAAACACCCTGCAGTACCTGATAGAGCTGTGTAGATAAACACAACACTGAACAGGCAGCACTTCAAAGCCTCTGTCAGGGCCTCTGCATATGTATCATTGTCAGGTTGTGAGACTGTCACGACACATAGCCAACCACATTGACAAAATATGGATAATGTTCATGGTTTAATATTTCTATAAGTGCATAATTGTCTCTCATGTTGTGTTATGTGTTGCAGTGCTAGCAGGGCTTTTATGTAAACATACTTTACACAGAGAGCCTCTGTGGGAACATACCACAGAAAATGCACTTCTTTCAGCACTATTTTTAACCTAATCAATCCTTCAATTTCAACAAGATGAATGTACAGTAATTAAAAGAGCTTGTGGCAAACAGACATAAAACATATGCACATTATGGTAGCTCTGCCGCTGCATATGACCCTTCACCCCTCATTAAGATCCTTTGTTCTCTTTACCGTCCGTCCCTCCATTGGTCCTTGTGTAATTTTAATTAAAACAAGCCTGTCCCTGTACAGTGGAGAGCCAGAGGACGTCAACAGAGAGAACAGCTGGTTGGATCTCTGGTTCCCCCTGTTCCATTAAAATGAGTTATGCCACAATTTAATTCACTTAGTCTGCTGATTATTACAGAGATCACAATGGCCCCTGATAATAAACATACAGCTTTAACAGTAATCTTTTTGTTTGTGTGTGTGTGTGTGTGTCATACTATTTCCAGCAATCTTTGCATGCTGCACATGCCAAATGTTCCTATATTTTTATTATGAAGCATTTTTTCTAATCCTGCAACTGCAAGTCATTAAGTTGCTGTCTCATTCATTCAGTCATTGTGTCCCTCATTCTGCTACTCTGTAAATGGCGAGTCTTCTGCTGTGATGGTATCTGTGCTGGGCTGGAGTAAGGGGGAGATGGCAGTGATGGCAATAGGAGTTAGGGTGGGGCTCCTGTGTAGTAGCATGAACACACACACACACACACACACACACACACACACTGTCCAAGGAAAAGAATGGGGTGCTACGATTGACTTACAGCTCAGGGGACCGGAGAATGGATTTTCCTCTGAATTACAAGGTCTAGATGTCAAAGATGAATATATCAGACAAAAAATAACTAATGAACGGACGATCTCTCATCTATTTCATTAATCATTTACTTTTCTATCTCATATAGTAAAGCTCCTTCTTCAGGAAGTGCCCTCCTTATTTTCACTGCTGTTTTGTGACTTGACTGTCAGTTGCCTTATCCATTTAGGGCTTTTCATGTTTTATTCGGACAAATCAATAAAGGCACAAAAGCAGCGGTGTGAAAATAGGTTGCTTGCACTGCTTCTTTGCGTGGCAATGAATTGCTCTGCCATTTCCATCCAGAACAAATGTGATAGTATTCACCAAAATGTAGCCTTGAATTTGTTTTATCAAACCCCATCCACCAAGATGTCCACCTTTATTGAAGGAGTCCTAACCAATCCATTTTCAAAGAATGAGTTAAGGAACACCCAAACCTTTAACCTTGTTAGGTGTTTAAACACGTTTTAGTTAATGCAGGGTCCTTGATCTCTGTCACTAGCCATCATCACAGCCATGTCTCATTCATCCCAGAGACCGACAATCTCATTATACAGCACAGGGACATGAAAATATGGTGCAGATTACCTGTGTTTTGCGTTACATGAAACTGCTGAGACAGTGATGTTTAGGAATCAGCTCTCTGCACTCTGTCTAAATGCACATACCTGTATGTGTGCAGGTTTGTCTCAATGCTATGGGGCTATTGAGCATGCAGACTTAACATTTGTACAGATAGTTGATGTGCTTAAACACATCTTGTTGATGTGCTTAAACACGTGTCTGGTTTTGGGCCTAGCCCACCTCAGACCAGACCGTGTTTGGTGTTTTAGTGGTCCAGGGTTGCTGGGCTGCTATCAGAGTGGTAGAGTACAGAGCCCGTCATTTCTTGAAGTGCAAGATGAAACCACCAGAATCGGAACAGTAAAAGCTCTGCAAGCATCTATCTTACCCACTTGCAAATTAATACTTTTGTGTCTGTGTGTGCCATCATGTGACAGTAGCTATATGAATTACAACTACTAATCACCTCTACTACACTTACCAGAACATATTTTGCTATTTTCTATTGCTGTACATGCTGCTCAACGGCCATTTTGTCTGCTGTTGACGAACATGATGAGAGTTGCAGGCTGCTAGAATTAAGCACAGCGCTGATTATTATTCTGCTGGTGTATATGATGGAACAGCTGCTGTTATTACTGTTGTTTCTCCCCCTTGGAGTTGGTCCTCGCTCCCCTGTCTGGAATAGCATTCTGAATTCTGTGATCTTTTCTCTTTGGCATGTTGATGATTCAATTTTTTTTGTTCAAGTAGTTTCCTTTTTACCCTTTTTATATTCAAAAAGATGCTGTTGACCTGGCCTTTGGTCCAAGCCACTGGATATGTTTGTTGCCTTTATTTCTTTGTGTTAATCCTCATCAAATATATCTGGTAAACAATTATGTACTGTATATATTATATATTATATATATTGTGTCCACACTAGAACACTGTATGAATTGTATACAACCTTGAATGCATCTTTACTTTTGATGAACACATGAATACATGCATGTGTACACTGAGTCACCCCCCAGTCACAACAGCCCTAGGATACATGAATAACAACGTACAACTCTATGTGTGGTTAGAAAGATGCAGAGGCAAATGCTGGCAGCATGGCAGGAGGTCAAACAAGCACTCAGACTGTGAGAGAAGCAATAGATGGAAGGGAGACAGATGGAAAGGCAGACAGACAGGTAGAGAGGCAGGAGGTTTCAGCAGGACAGAAGTGTGGCAGCCAGGGTCTCCCTCCCACCAGCCTGCATTATTGATGGGCTCTTTTTCAAGCTGCTGCTCTTACTCGCTCGTGAGCACTAATTGTGTTTTTTTTGTGGGGGTTGGTTCTTTTTTGGTCCTTAATCTTGGTGCCACCTAGAAAGTAGATATAGAGGAAATCCAAACCAAATTAAATCAAATGGAGCAACACTGAAACATGACAACTATAAGTGAGAAGGAATGACCCAAACTAAGGGAGACCTTTCAGAACTCCAAGCACAAGAAAAATTCTTTTGTTGCCGCTTCAGGACATAACCTTTATTATTGTTTATTAAAACGATGTAAGGCTGTTTTTCAGTGGCTGTTTCTCTGCTCCATTCCATCAGTATTTCCAGGAGAAGTGAAGATGCCTAAGGCTCTTTGTCCAGTGGAGATTATTAATCCACAATAGACTTCCATGGCATCAAGATCATTTGACCTAATTGCTATTCAAACATTACTTTTCTTGAGCACCTAATCAAACTTACAGAAGGGGGTTCTCTTCACCCAAGCAGGTTCAGCTTCCCGAGTGGATTTGAACCAGCCTTGATTCTACAAAGCAGTAAAGGAGGGAGGTGGCTGTGGATTGGAAGATTGGTCCTTTGATGAGGCTTCTAAGGGTATTAGAGTGGAGGGATGGAGGGGGGGGGTCAGGGTCAATACAAACGTAGGGTCGCTATCCCAAGGTCAGGGACTAATCGAACTGAGGTAATTGGATGAAGACAGGGATGAAGAAAGACATCCAGCAATCTAAGCTTTTATGTTTTAATGTGTTGGTTATAAAAAAAATTAAGTAAAGAGAAAAGAGGTTGGAAAAACAATGAAAAATGGATTGAGTGGTATTTTCAAGGACTAGTTTGAAACAGAAAGAGATAGAAACAGAGAGTGAGAGATCCTTGAGGCAGCAGACATACAAACGACTGAGTGGGAGGTCCCCGGGCTCATCTCCAATGCATGTTGCCCTGCATTAGCACTACAGCCGTCCTGCAAGAGAAAGACAGAGCAAAAGAGAACCTTGATAGATATAAGTCTTCTATCCATCCATCCATCCCTCCATCCAGCCATCTATCCATCCAGCCATCCATTATTCATTGGTGAATTAGATCTCGCCTCAATGAAGCAGAGGAGGAGGAGGAGGAGGGAGAGAGAGGAAAAGGTATGGGTTGGTTTAGAAGAGGATGGATCTGGATTGCAACTGTTGTGATGTTAGGAAAGGGTGAGGAGTTCAGATGAGGATATAGCTCCAGCAGGGAGGGTATTTTTAGATTTGGGGCATTTTACAGTCTGAGGATCAGAGGATAAGATTTCCTCTAATGCAAATGTGGTGTTGGAAAAATGGGTTGAAGGGAACTGAGGTGTAGAGAAAAGAGGGCAAAGAATGGACCAAGGTGGCAGTGGCTGGGGTGCAAGTATAGGAGAAATAATGATGATGACGTCTTTGTGTGTTTTGGGGAGGGGATGGATCAGGGAGAAGGTTGAAGGAGAGGTTAGAGGTGCTCAGAGGAGTCAAGGTCATCCCGGAGCCTTCTCAGCTCTTAAATGTATTATGAGAGCCTTTAGGGGTTATGGATCCTATAGTCAACAACTTGTCATTACTGTGCCTCTCCACCCATGTATGTGTGACTATTTACATGTGTGTGCACATTTGTTCCGGCCTTGGCAATGATCTTCAACGCCTTGTGAACATGCTGCCACTCGAATAAGGATTACAGGAACTCTACATCTTTAAAGATAGACAGAAGCTTTACACTTATGCTTAAGATAAAACACTAAATACACTAAATAGTTTTCTCAGACGCTAAGCCTTTAGTACAATGAGAATACAATCTTGTATAGGTTAAATACACAGAAAGCATAAATCATATGATCTGGCTGTTTGCCAGGTGTACAACTGGAGATCATATACATAAAGCACCAGCAGTGATCTCAACAAACCCAAGCATGAGAAGCATGTGAATGTAATGAGATTTGACTCTGTTCATTAGAAATCAGCTGTCGAGGTCTCAAGGGTTTGCTATATTTGTTTAGCATTACTAGGGCTTCCAAACCTTAACCTCTGTCATGAGGCAAGTTATTGTTTTTAATCGAGGATGAGAAGCCTAATCAACCGCTTTGGCTGTCTGCCAGCAGATCAGCTAGACTCTGCTGAGTGTAACCAGTCAGTCATAGCTGACCGCATGGCATTTATCTAGCAGGGATTCACACCAGGCTGATGGATTAATTTGAATAGTCTCCTGTATCGACTTCATTGCTTGGCTGAAATAAAGTATTTAAAAAACTTTGCAGGGAATTGAAATTTGCAGATTTGGATGCCATGTGTGCACCCCTGTGTTGTCTTGTATTCAAAGATTGCAACATTCTGAGTAACATATAATAAAAACACAAATCACCAAGCATGGAGTTAATAATGAATAGAAAGAGTGAAGAATAGAGACATGACCTGTTGTGTTTGGATGTTTTTATCTTCACACACTTCTGCTCTCTGCTGCACTTGCATACAACTGACTGTAGACACCCGTACGCACGCACGCACGCACGCAGGCACACACACATATATATGCCTGCATGCAGTGAGACTCACACAAACGGCACACAGGCACATAAGGAGCTGTGTGCTGCAGGGGGTGTGGGTGTGATTATGAGCTATAGGCGATGACAGCGGGGCCATATGCTGATTTATTTATATTTATATTAGCAGTTTTTTTTGCCACTACAATTAAAATACAACCAATTAAATCATTACACAGTGTCCTCACTGCTGTAACCCCTTAACTTTTGTATACATTTTGTGGGGAAATGGGAAACCTTTCATTGCTCTACAAAAGCTCAATTACACATATTAACATATTTTTAGTGTGTCAATTTCTGTTAGATTTTTAATTCTGATAGGACAGTTAATTCTCTGTAGTAGGATTGGGATTCTCTTGTCTGGGTTTGTTTTATTTGCATGTTCGGTGGTTGTACGTGGGTGGGTTTGTACTGTATGTGTTAATGGGTAGGGCATTGCAGAAGACACAGTGTCCTTCACTGTACTAGTGTGCTGGATCATCTCTCTGGAGAAACGGCCAGAACCTGGCTCAGATTGGCTCAGAGGCACGAAAACTTGTTGGAAGTGTACCAATCACATAAGGGACTGTCTCCTCATCTCTATATTGCTATGTTGACTCTCAGCTGATTGCCACCACAATCACAGGCCTCTGCACCACACCTGGCAGCAGAGGGATCTATTTCAAAACTGATATTTGATGGAAACATTTCTCGAGCAGCAGAGGCTTTAAATTGAGTCTTGCCCCATGGGGGGTCACTTGCAGTGTGCACGATGTACATTCAACGTGTGTGGATGGTGGGTTACAGAAGTGGCTTATATTTGTGTTTCCTGTGGTCTCCCTATATTTCATCCTCTACTGTTCTGCCCATGAGCAAAATTAGAGAGACACACTCAGAGAAAGACAAAGAAGTGGACAGGCAGACAGAAGGACTAGTGAGGGCTGAGAATGACAGATAATATGAGAGAGATAGCATGAAAGAAAAAAGAGAGAGGTGACATTGGTGGTAATTGGAGGAAAGGAAGCTAAAGCCTTGGGGAGCCTTCTTTCCCAAACGTTACTATTAACATAATTTTATACACATAAAAAACACATTAAATCTGGAACAGAAACAGGAGGAAGAAAATACACAAGAGCCTGGCTGAAGCTCTTTATATTTGCTTATTCAATAAATTCAAATCACATTTTAAGTGTTTTCCAAAGATGACAGTAATAACTAGTCGTAATTTAAGTTTAATGCATTTGAGGTCAGGCGGTTGTTCTTTAGGGGGCAGAAGAATATTGGTCCAGATATCATTTTTCCTCTTATTTACACTTTTTTCACCTTCTTCTAATCCAGAGACAAGAGGAGAGAGAGATATTAATAATTTACAGCTATTGTTTCCTCCCGGACAATCAGTCTGTTTTTATATTAAATGTTGAATTATTAACAGTGTGTGAGATTGGAAATATGGCTGATCTCCCTCCTGATGCTCTTGAGTGTTCAAAAACTGTCCTGTCCCTACCTGTCAGCCACAAGAGTGTCAAAAACAGGTAGGTGGTTAAGTAGGAAACATTAAGTAGCATAAGATTCTTTTATGGTTGTACGGTATATTAGAAACAAATGATGAGATTAGACACTAAAAGACATCTCCATTGTGTGTTAGCTAACACCCCCTGACACATGTTTCTCTATCAATGTCTCTCTAGCATAGAGACACCAAATCAGGACCTTCCGGTTAACCATCCCTGCTACTATATGCTGACCTCAGGGAATTTGCATATTTTATATCTTCCTCAACATGTGACTAATGTATTTATGATATTCACTGTTAAGGTTGAGTCTTGTGTATACATTGCATTTCTCCTGCACAATTCTGCCTGATGGTATGTTCTCTGACTCCTCTTCATGACTGCCATCTAAAGAAGTGTCCTCTTGACTTCTAACCAGCTATATTATAAAAGAGAGACACTCCTTAGTGGCTTTTCAGTAGAAACAACCGTTTGTCTCTGTTTTGCATTTCATCCTCGGGGCAAACTGCACAGCTTCTTCTTGACAAGTTCCATCTGATAATTAGGCCTCATAATCACCCTATTAGTATGCAGCTCAATTGAGCAGAGAACAGCTTATTGTTCCCCTGGCATTAACAGCAGCCTTTTGTAAGAGGATTATTGTAAATTTGTTGTTCGGGTTTTTATGAGAATGAATCATACGTGTAATGAAATTGCTTCATTATTAATCTCAGAAGCATTTATTTTTACTAAATATACATTATAGCAGTTGTAATAAACCCTCAAATCTATAAGGATGAATTGATATCATTTTGAAAGCATATCAATGGGATCTGGGGAGTGTCACCATGTTTCAAAGTTGGTTTTAGGATTGCAAGTAGGGATGCACTGATACTGATGCCAGTATTGGGTATCGGACCGATGCCGTGCGCATGTTCTCGTACATGTAATCATGAAATGACTCCCATGCTACTACACCCGATTCCACCTCATAGCAATTTTTTTTACAAACAAGCTAAAACAAAAGCTAAGGGTTTGTATAGTTTAGCGTTTAGCGGATCTTTAGTTCCAATGAGACATAATGGGACAATTCCGCTTCTAATCTGTAGGGGTTCTCTAGTTTTAGGGGCGGGAATCACCAGACGTCTCCGTTATGATATCATCACGATACTTATGACATGATACGATATTATTGCGATTTAAAAATTATTGCAATTATCTGCGAGATATTACAATTTATAACCTTTTTTCCAAATTCAAATTTTTCCCAATTTCAAATGATGTCCCCAAAAGGAAACTTTGTCAACATTTCTCTGTTTGTTCATATCACTTTTATTTTATTGCTGCAAAATGGGATTGTCAAGCAGACAAACTGACCACCACAAATATAATAAAAGATCGATACTTGGCGCCTGTGTATCAAAACAGTATTGC
Organism: Etheostoma spectabile; assembly: GCF_008692095.1. Taxonomy (NCBI): domain Eukaryota; kingdom Metazoa; phylum Chordata; class Actinopteri; order Perciformes; family Percidae; genus Etheostoma; species Etheostoma spectabile. Next base: position 21,825,438 of record NC_045741.1, on the reverse strand, counting down.
CTCTGAAGATATTGCGATACTATGCTGTATCGATTTTTTACCCCACCCCTAGCTAGTGTTGCTTTAAATTTGGACAAAATCTTGTGTCACTAGCTCAGGGAAATGTCTAACCCATTGGCACTAAACTTTGAAATAGAAAAAAGACATGGTACTACTTTGAAAACACTGCTTTATTCTAATTGACAACAATATTAGGGGAGGCCAAAATCATCTGTGTCTGAAAACACCGTCAGACCCCAGGGGGATTATTAAGTACTCATACCGGTACTCAGTATCGGCGAGTACCCGAATGAAAGTACTTCTACTTGGTCCTAACAAAGTGGTATTGATGCATCCCTAATTGCAACCTTATTTTCTGTACCTTTCTGTGGGCACACAAAGCCGAGCTGAACTTTTTCCATCACAGTTACCATGGCATCGTAGAAAGAGAACAGAATCACTTGAGCCTTGTTTTGTTCCTGTGACTTTCAGCACCCAAAAACAATAACCGTATATAACATGTGGAACTAAAGACGGGGGTGCTAGGTCAAATTTTAATACTGTCTCGTAAAAGTGTGCTGAAACCAGTGGTTATGTTAGACTTTTCATTTCTCATTGTCCGTCGTTTGACACTGCAACCATTGTGCCCAAACAGGCACATATGTATAATATCAGTGTTACTTGCTTGTCCTTTATCCTCCACTGCATCAATCCCTCTATTTTCTTTTTTCTGGTTTCTGAGCTGTTTTGATATTTTGCAATGGTAAGTTAGCACACAGCCGCTGCAGAATTATGAGCGCTGCTGCTAAAATTCACGCAATCTTTAATATGCTGTTGTGTTTTACGTAAAAATTAAAAAAACTAGATTGTTTGTATCACGTTGCTCTCATACATAGTGTAGCCAGTTACATTGATTGTAGCGGAAGTGCACTGTACGACAACCCAAGCATACGTAAACGTTTGTTTGCCTTTGTGTTGTGCTTTTTACTCATAGTATGAAATTGTTTTATTTTGGCTTAGTGACTCTAAAGGTGTGTATAGTGTGTGTGTGTTTATGTTCGTATGTACAACCCAGGTTAAGAACGAGCAGGTCAGATCTTCAAGGGTTGATATGTCTGCCCTTAAAAAAACAGCCAGATACTGTTTGCTGCAGGGCTTTAGGATGCTCAGGCACACACACACGCACACGCACACACACACACACACACACACACACACACACACACACACACACACACACACACACACACACACACACACACACACACACACACACACACACACACACACACTCCGGCTCTGATTTGGTGGTCTATTTGTACTGAGGACAGATGAAGGGAATGGATGGGAATTCAGAACACCAGTGCTCGCTGCTGGTTGACAGACAGTGTCTGTCTCTTCTCTGCATGCCGCTCTTTCAACTCAGCGAGAATCCACCCCATGCTGCTGAGTGACACACACAGACTCTCACACATACCCACACACACCACCCACAATGGACACTCTTTACTTTGTATGTCACCATACATATTCTACCCAGCATGCCCGCAAACCAGCCACATGTCCCATGCAATTGTTTGCAACTGTTTGATAACTCTATTCAGTTGTTTATGGTAACATAAAACACTATTAAGATGATGCTTATTAAATATTAATAGTTTGAAAACAAGCTGGAATAAGTCACGATTAGTGACTGAAATGCTATTTTCATCATGAATGCTTTGTAAAAAATAACTACAACAAAAAACTGGTACTCTTTGCTCATGTAAATCATCTTAATGATATGACTCTGAAGCACTACAAGGTCAGTATAGCTTCTAATCTGATTGAGTCAGGAAATTGCTCCTAATCTAATATTATCAAGTATTGAATTCCTTCCTCTCTGCCTGGATGCCAAAGGTAGAATGGACAGGATGATGGCTCATTCATAAGTTAGAGTTACAGTATTACAATGAGGAAATGGAAACAGATGTGAAAGTTGAGCTGCTAAATTGCTTTCAACTTTAACCTGAATTTCCTTTACATATAACAGTATTCATTTTTCATGTTGGTAGCTCAGTTGTAATACCGGTACTAACTCAATTGGTCATTAACAATATTTCCAATTGAAAAAGCCTGCTTATTTTCAGATAATCATCCCAATAGTGAGAAAACTAGTCCCTACTTCCACTAATCACTACTTTTTTATGGTTGGAATATATATGTATTTCATGTTAGTGTTACAATGTTGCGCTATCCAAATAGAATCTTGCCATGACAGTGGTACGCTGAAGCATTAGCAAACAGCTAACATGTCAAGTACATATCTGACACTAATGTGTTGATTCATAGCGATGCATATGGAACCTGGGTTTGCATGGGTTGCCTGGGTTTCCTTGACAAGAAACATGGAAAAGTCCAAGAATACTTTTTAGTTATTATGCAATCTTCCTTTAATCCACATTTTCTTTATCCATTGTATTTTGCGTTCATGTTTCATCATCACTCTATGATTTTACCTTTGAAATCTACTTTTGATAATCTTTGAAGCCTTAAAATGTCTTTGCTTCTTTTCTCTTTTATTCATTTTCTTTTTCCGTCTCGTAACTTCTCACCTTTTTATTCCCTCTGCCAAAAGGTTGCACCTCTCTGCTTCTACTCATCCTTCATTTGTCCTTCTCTTTTTCACCCATCTTCTACCACCTCTTTTGCATCCAACCATTTAGTATAACCATGTTACCAGGTTAAACACAGAGAGATACAATGAGTGAAAATGGAATATATCTGTGACTTAAGACATAATATTGGTCTGTGCTCTTTACAGAATGCATTATAGATGTGCCAGGTTATAATGTCAGCCCTAGCTTGAATGCAGTTTCTAGACACTGCAAAATGTGTTTCACCCTCTCTGAGGAAAATTGCTTGTTTCATGTCTGCTAATCTGCTAGCTTCTTAATTTCTGCCATGGTACTGAAAAATATGTGTTCAGTTAATGTTGTCCTCAAAGTGAAGCTGTTTAGTGTGACTCTTATCGAGAGGCTGCAGCTGCTGTTGTGAGGATACCAGGGCGGCCTGGAGGGACACCTTCACACAAGTGCATGCACACACACACACAAACACACACACACACACACACACACACACACACACACACACACACACACACACACACACACACACACACACCTACACACCTACACACACACACACACACACACACACAAACACATACACCCCTAAACATGCATGAATAATAGCATGTTGTTATATTTACCTGCATTATGATATAGCTGAGTGTTTTTCTTGAGAAAAAAAGAGCATCTCATAACTGTACGCAAATTAGGTGGCACGCTGCAGTTCTTCAAGTTGTGTCATTTTTTGCCTAGGGATCATCAATTTTGACAATAAAAGTGATCTGTTGTTTACACAGGATTTGTTTGACTAACATTACCATCAAGAGGCATTCAAACAATCAAAAATCAAATCAAAATGCCAGGTGCTGAATTTAAGGAGAACTGTACTGTACTGCATATAAATAGCATGCAAAATAGCAATATTACATGAGTCTTTTAATGCTGTATATGATGAGGCTTGGCAGATGAACTTCAGGAACTGAAGCAAGAAAGGAAACTACTTTAGTCAGACATTCAACAACTCGAGCAGTCTTCTGATAGTTTGCAGAGAAGGCAGAGGCCACACAAAATATGACATTTATTGTTAAGTAAAACAGCCTGCGGCAAAAAGCAAAGAACAAGGGAGCTGGCCTGTCAGATATAGGCAAAGCCATTGAGGAGAAATTACTTAACCCTTGTATTGTCTTTGGGTCAAATTGACCTGTTTTCAGGTCTTTTTTTTTTTCTGGTCCCAAAAAATGGGCCGTTGAAATAAGCACTAAAAATGTCAACATTAAAAATATAAAAGAACTTTGGAAAAACCAAGACCCCAAACATAAAACCCCACAACATTTTTAAAAAGTGACAAAAATGAGGGAAAAAAGAAATGATAATGTTGAAAAAACACAATTTTTTCATGGTTGACGGGAAGACAACACAAGGGTTAAAATGAACGACTAGACTCGGGCGATGAGTTCAAACATACCATGATGGTATATTTTGTCAAAACCCTTGAGTTGAGTTGAAAATGCGTTAGATACTAGAAATATATAAGAAATGAGCAATGTCAGTCTGAGCTTAAGCCTATATACTTAGCGTATTTTTACACATTGCTTTCCAGACTTCCATCCACTTGGTCATGGAAATTGTATTCATGTATTATTAAGATAAGATAAGATAAGATAATTTGTTTATTAGTCCCCAATGGGGAAATTACTGTACTGCACTCTGTGTACACACTTTTTGTTAGTACTCACACACAGGCCTGAAATACACACACATGCTCAGGACCTATACATGCACTATACATGGAGAGATGTCAGAGTGAGTGGGCTGCCAGCTGAACCAGCGCCCTGAGCGGTCGGGGGGGTACGGTGCCTTGCTCAAGGGCACCTGGCAGTGCCCAGGAGGTGAAGTGGCATCTCTCCAGCCACCAATCCACACTCCCAACTTTTTGGGTGGAATAGGTGTGGGAACCCTATCCATGCTGTCGGTGTGCTGGCTATAACATTACCTCTCTGACCACTTTGTAGGTTAATGGATGCTTAATTGTCCTCCTCTACAGTGCGGCTTCGCTGTGTCTGCCGTGGTTACAGTAGTGTAACCTGGGCTCTTATTCTGTTTAGATTAATGGCCCCGGCTTGGACTATTGACACAACACTTATCTTATTTTTATGAGTCCAGCAGCTTCTAACTATAAACCTTAGAGGCCCACGTGTACACAGACACTTACCTCACTGTGGCTCCCACACATACAGTTTAGTTACAGTTATAAAGGCTGTTTACTCTTTCTAACATGATGATGTTTCCAGCTCAGTCTGAATGAGTTAGGGTTAGAGTTAGTTTTTGTATCTGAGCTTAAGATAATGTGTAGTGCTGAGCTGGCCTTTTTACAAAGAGCACCCCTCACACTTCTGAGGATTAGACTGCAGAGTGACAGACAATGATTTTTGATTTTCTGGAGATGGAAGGTTTACATTAAATTGCATTTTTGCAACATCCTTGTTAGAAATCCCTGCACCATTGGTGGAATGTAATTGAAATAGTCTTTGCAGTCTTTTTTTGCATATTTAGATACAAATTTAAATTTAATCAACTAATAAATTATGGTTGATGATGGTTGTATCTCTGAGTAGTATGTCACCTGTTGGGTTGACATTCCACAGTTCCACAGTTTCTGTTTATGTGCATGTTTACATTCAGTTTACTTATTACTTTATTTATTATTATTTTTTACTTTGACTTAGGTATGCTAGCTAACTCACTCTGCTTCAGATATTTGAGTCAAGTTAAACACAAATGGGTCCAAAGCATATGTACTGTATGTACTGTTAAGCAGAAACATATCAATTTCCTCATGGTTTTGAGATGATCAGTCCTTATGACTGCCCCTGACTTTTCCTTTAGCACCACTGTGACTTTTACATTTGAGGATTTAAGTAAAGTGCCTCAACAACTATTGGATGGATTATGATGTAATAGTCTTATAATTACAACTTTTCAGTGCTCACTGAACATTTCAACTAGCACCATCATGAAGTCAAAATTAACTTAAAGCATGGCTGTTCCTATTTAAAGCGTCACAGAGCTGATAGTGTGGCTGTAGACTTTGTTAAGAGTTGGAGGTCCTGTGGCCGAGTTAGCTCAGTTGGTAGAGCAGGCACACACACATATATATATATATATATATATATATATATATATATATATATAGAGGAGAGAGAGGAGAGAAAGAGAGAGAGAGAGAGAGAGAGAGAGAGAGAGAGAGAGAGAGAGAGAGAGAGAGAGAGGTTTACGCCTTGACGCAGTGGCTGCGGGTTTGATGTCCTTTCAACACAACAATTGTAAAGAAAGACACCAGCTTGTTAAATACAGTTACAGAGAAGGTTCACCAACCTCTGTGTATCAGTAATGTTTGTATTGTTATGCAGCTTTGAAGCAGATCAGAGAGATAGGAATAAGAATGACGGATGAGATTCCCTGTAGGCTTCACTTCCTCTGTACCTGGAGGATCAAACACAAAAAGTGAACCAAACATTACAGAGCTGTCGGCAACAGTTAGGCTAACAGATTGCCTTGCCCAAACTTATGTCTGTCAAGTAAGGTGTGTGTGTGTGTGTGTGTGTGTGTGTGTGTGTGTGTGTGTGTGTGTGTGTGTGTGTGTGTTGTTTGTGTGTGTGTGTTTTGTGGTGTGTTGTGTGTGTGTGTGTGTGTGTGTGTGTGTGTGTGTGTGTGTGTGTGTGTGTGTGTGTGTGTAAGAGAGAGAGCGAGAGCGACAGCTAGAGAAGAGAGGACAGGAATTGATGCAATACAAACAATTACACCTGCACCACATGCAACCTATCTGAGTCTATGCTGAGCTCTGTTGGCGTTGGTACACACACACACACACACACACACACAACGCAAATATGGTGGGCAATAACTTGCTCTAATAAAACTGTGTTTTCATCTGTCAGATCCAGATAGCTTACGATGCAAGCCGCTGAGTCCTACCAGACCAAAGTGGAAATATTCCAATAACTTGTTATGTTTTAAAAAATTGAATATGTTTGGTGTCATACTGGTTTACACTTCACAGCTTAGAGACCATGTTTTTCTGCATGGATAGATTAGTTTAAAGGATATTTTCCACAGTTTGAGGATGAAATGGTAAAAGTTTGAGACAGATTAGAAGAGCAAAAATAGTCCTCTGGATACTACAACACACACAAAAAGTTTGAGGGTTCAATAATAACCTCTGATATACTGCAACAGAAATGATTGGATTTAAGAGAAACAGTGACTGCTTTATTAAATAGTTTATTGAAATCCAAATGAAGAAAACAGAGTGCAGACACTCAGGTAGGTAATGTATTACACAGACAATCGGGCAATCACTGAGCAAGTTGGCTGATAATAAATAGCTCCCCGCTGAATTGCAGCTGCTTGACATCAGTCATGATTGGCTAAGGCTGGAGTTGATGCTTGTGATTGGTTGATGGTGGTTAGATACAGGCTGCTGATGCTAACCTCATGGTTGCCTGGATACAGCCATCCCTCACTGTGTTAGTGGCCTTGGCAAAGTGACGGACAGCATAAGTGCTCTGCAGAGGAATTTGTCAATCTGTTGATTCTGCTGAGAATGTCTTTATCCGTCTTTGTAAAGGATTTGTATCTGTGACTGTACTGTATCTCTTCATCTCTTTTATTCTCATTTTCCCCCTCTTTATTGCAATATGCATTTGTCATTGTATTGACCCATAAGCCTAAAATATACAGTACAATATACAGTAGGCAAATACACTAGTGGTCCAGAAGTGGACAAAAAGTTTCTCAAATTCTTGTTATGTCAATTCAAACCCCTCTAATATTTTTTTTATCATGTTAGCGTTGAACCCTAAGGATAGTGGTGGTCTATCACTTCCATCCAGAGCAGGATATCTTGTCAAACCTTCATGAAATTTGTTTTGGATATTCATGGTTCTCAGAGCAAGCTTCCCAATGTTTGTGTCACAAACATGACTTTTACTGTAGTGCAATTATCAGGTTGGATTTTGATTATATGTTCTGTGGACATTCATTGTTCTTAGAAGATGGGTCTTATTTTGCACCAATGACCAATGACTATATATATATATATATTTCTCATATGTGTAATTCACAATATCATTTTGTCATTTCTAATTGTTAAGACTAAAATCAGTTAGGTAGAAAGAGTCTTGTTTTTCCTGCGGCCACTTACTGCACTATGTGGTTCCTTGCATGCTCTGGCCACACTCCAGACTCTGAGTCCAGCAGACCGCCTGCTAATTGTTTACTCTTGGTGGACAGACAGAGGACTCCAGCACTGCGTTGTATTGTGTTGTGTTGTGTTGTGTTGTGTTGTCTAGTGTGTCTCGTTTTCAGCTCCCTGGGAGCTTAATCACAGACTGCTGCCATCCATGCACACACACACTTGCACAAAAATCCACAAACCGCATTTTGCTTTAAGAAACATATGATAGTCTTCTAACCTTTCCGGCCATGTCTATTACTAAGTGAAAAGTGCAAAGGCAGGAAGAGAATGTGAAAGCAAGATAAAGTCATGAAAAGAGATAATACAGAGAGGTAGATATTTAGGGAATAAGAGCAGAAAACAGAGAGAGAGAGAGAGAGAGAGAGAGAGAGAGAGAGAGATTTATGACAGTGCTTTGCAGTCATTTATCTGTGGACACACAAAGTAGATTAACTTATTAAACTTAATGTGCTCAGTGGTCAGTTGAGTGGCCAGCGGAGCATAAACAGACCTACATATGGTGCTCCACAACTGGACTGTAGTTAAATAGGACCATTACGCTGTCCCTTAACCTACTTTATCACCTGCTGTGAGTCAGACATGTGCAGTTCACAGCAGCTGAAGCATCAAGGAGGGTCTCTATGTTTTTTTTATCTGTGAAATTATTTAAACTGATCTCGCCTACCTGCACTGCAATGTTCTCTACAGACATGACTAAATGACATTCGTCAGCTCCCGGTATTAACGCCACCTCACCTACCTCAGCCCTTCCCTCGCTGATTATCTCTCAAGGCCATTGACATGCTCCCGTTGAACCCTTGGCTCAGTTGCCTTGACAACTGTTCTTGCACTGGGCGGGGTACCTCTCACTTTCTCAGTGATGGTGCGATAAGTGCAACAATTATGTAAATTCTGTCCGACCAAAGTGTTTTTTTCAGCTAGCTGAAAAGCTCTTTGCCCGATGCTTTCAGCTCTTAAGTTCTGTAGTTAACAATCCGTCCTGAATTGTTGTGTTATTGCACGCCTCTGATTCTATCTTTTTTTCATTCTCTCTCTATTTCACACATCATTTTTGGAGCAAGGAGATATATGGAAATAACTATCCATCTAAGTAGATACGTGGATAGATACCGTATTAGATATACAGATAGATCAGCACTTTCATATTCTTAAAATATAGTGAGTCATATCTAGATATTGTAAACAAAGGAATATATATTGAGATGGATACCCGAGCTGTGCCCAAAAGTACACTGTGCCCAAAAGTACACTTATCATTTTCCGTCATCACTGACAGGTGTAGACTCACACTTAATCTTTATATCTATAAAATGCCATGGACACTGGATTTTTGAGGACACTATATAGTGCATGTGTTTCACACTAAGAATTTGGGACACTCAGATAAAATAGCAAGAGCAAATGTGGTACACTATAGGTGGAGTAATTTTGCAAACAGCCCATATTAATTATATTTGGCTATGGTAGTAGTAGTCATAATTGTAGATGCTTTTTCATGATATTAATAATATAGCTAACGTTTAATTTAACTTTTTTGTCCAAAGACTGATTTGATTTGATGTCTCAGTCCATAAAACTAATCTGGCTACTAGGCTATTGTAGGCTAAGCAATATGTGGTTATGTTTTGTTTTGCAGATTTATTTTAAAGAAAATCTTAAATTTCTTCTGTTGACTGTCTTAAGTCATGCATAATTTTAGGTGTAGGCCTAATTGCAGCATATTGCCTAATCCTTGTAGCATCAAATGTCTTACGTTTTTTCATGCATGTTTTGTATTCACCCGTCACCCTCAGCTCTTTATTATCATCTGTTTAGAACCGAACTGTGTTGTTCAACATAATCCTGTTAGCGGTGCTTTAGTTATGGCTGTCTATGCATGCGCATTTTGAGAGAACTCTTGTCTTGCTTTCAATAACAACCCTGTCCCTAAGAGACAAAGTCTCAGGGGCTGCCACAGTTACTCCAGCCCTGTTGCAGCAGAGTTTGTCTTTGGCACGAGTTTTGCTGCTGATACGAGGCTTAAAGTGTCTCCCTGGAGAGCTAAGGCTTGGATCCTGGCCTGTCGATGTGTTGCCATTCTTCTCCCTGTTGTCTCTGCAGCTTCACCACTTTCTGAATCAAAAAACAGATTTAACTGTATGCAATGTATATCTTTCTCCATACTTTTGGATTAAAACAGAACAGTAAAATATGTTAGAGAACTGTTGTCATTGTATAGAGGAAAAATAATGTATTAGAATTGCATTTATATGGTAAATTATGAAATAGTTGAGAGACAAGTTTGTGTGTGTGTGTGTGTGTGTGTGTGTGTGTGTGTGTGTGTGTAAACCTGCAAACAATGTGTGAAAATATAGTTCTACAAGTGGAAAAAGGAAGATTCAGTGGGCCCATGTTGCCGAATGCGTGTGTGTTTGTACGCACATTGGTAGATGCTTGGTTGAAAGGGCTCTTTTGAACTTTTGGGCAGCGCTGGTCTTTTGTTGTCGCCCACGCTCTCTACACCCCCTCTCACTCACCCAGCATCCACCCATCCTCTCCTTCCTCATCTCCCATCCTCCAACCACAGGCACAGGCTCTTTAATCTAAACCTCTGGTGGAGGAGGGAAGGTGTGGTGTGTGTGTGTGGTGTGTGTGTGTGTGTGTGTGTGTGTGTGTGTGTGGTGTGTGTGGTTGTGTGTGTGTGTGTGTGTGTGTGGGTCCACAGTAGTGTACAATGCCAGTGTACAATGGCAGAAATACAATCATTTCATCAGTAGCAATTTTACTTGTTACCATTCATTGTATGTGTCCGTATTACTGGCCACCATGTTTACATAAGCAGTCTGAACGCTGGAGAGTGCTGCTTATAAATGGGAAGCACATGGGGCGCGCACGCAAGGACACACCACACACACACACACACACACACACACACACACACACACACACACACACACAAAATGTCACATTCTCTGTAGCAGATCAATGTTGCCCCTGGTGTCCCAACTAGGTTTAGAATTACATTAGAATACTAATAACCACAATATCAGCCGCAGAGGTCCCAATTGATAAAGGTCACTATAGACAGGACACTGTGGGAGCTCAATGTGTGTCACACAAAACACATTGTCCTGGAATCATTCCGAGAGCTTCCCGCAACTTTGAAATTACAAAGTGATAAAAGCTGTTTTTGTGTTGAGAAATATTTTATAATTGCTAATTAAGTCATTTATAAGGCACAAAATGGTGAAATTTTCTCTGGTGAGTATTTGTTGCTTTTATCTTTTAATATCTTTAGGTTTTTCAAATGTTGGTTGGACAGTACAAGCAATTTGAAAATGATGTCTTTGGCTATGGGTTTTTATTGGTTTTATGTATTAATAAAAAAAAAAAGATTAATTGATGATAATGAGAATACTAGTGATATCAGTGCTAGAATGTTTGTGTTAGGTCCAAGGCTGAACATTCATAAATTAATAAGATGAATGAAAGGACTGCGCTGTTTTTTATCTTCTGGTCATGTGCGTAATTAGACGTGAAATGGGTCTAAGGATTTCCTTGTTATGGATTTTCCAGAGGGACAAACGGCACATAATAGGATTCTCTACATTGACATCCAGCTGTATCTATGGTAATACAATGATGCGCCCATTACAGGGCCAGTGCAGTAATGTACACTCACATACGTACCGCACACATGCAACACTCACAGAGCCTCATTAGGAATTTCCAAGGGAGGGGCTGAACCCTCCTCCTCAATCTGAACAGAGGAAAAATTAGATGAGAGGTGGATGGAGACACAAGAAAGATCATGTCACTTCAAAAACAAAGCGCTGTGGGGATTTGCTATGATTGCACATCAAAGACATGCCTTTAAATGTTTGATTCTTAAATATATAAAACTAAATAAAAATGCACTGCACGATTAATCAGTATAAAATTGCAAACTCGATTCACCCTGATTTTTCAAAAAAAAATTATTAATTTGATTCCCCTTTAATTTTACGAGCCGATTGCATCACAAACACCACTACTTTTGTCTGTGAGTTTTGAACATAGACTGTATAAAATAGGTTTTAAAGCGCTCCCAAGCACTGCGATGCTCTCCCTTCTCTTTATTGAAGCCTCTATGTTTACAGGCTTATGGTGATGTGCAATGTGCTATAGGTGCCAAAAAATCTATGTTTGGTACTGCCAATTTGTTTTGTTTTGTCATGATTCATTTGTGCAACAAACCTTACACCTTGTGAGAAAACAAATCGTGGCAGAGAATTGTGATATCAATTCTAAGCTTAAGAATTGTGATTCATATTTTTCCCCAAATCGTGCAGGCCTACTTATAATGTATTCTGTGATTGTAGATTATCAGAGCTCATTTAAAGGAAAAAAATTAACTTTATCTACCCTTTTTAGTTTTTAATTTGATTTGAATCTCCAAGTGTGCTTTCTCTTTTTCAGCAATGTATTGTTCTTTTCTCAGCAGACGCCTCGTTTGTCACTTACTCTGTTTTCTGGCCTCTCTTCATCTCCTGCTGGCCCCGAGGCCAAAGTCCACTCAGCTGTAATCACTGTCTGCCCACACAGGACCTTTGCACTGTCACTGCTACTGTTGATACAGAAAAAGGATTGCAGCAGTTTGTGGTCCTTTGCAGGATGATTCATTGGCTAGACAGACAACTGGGGGGAAGTGTAATGTAAGAAATGTCTGTAAGGAGACTAATAAAATTAAGAGTGAACCTAAGATGTTGAACTGGATTAAAGTTTCCTGGCTGTGACACAGGAGTTGGGTGTATGACTATTGATCAGTTAGAGAATTGCCATGGTCTGTGTGTCTATGTGGACAAGGTATGGGCTTTCTGTGTAATTAATTAATTAAGCGTAATTAATTGCCTCCATTACTGTGTGAAATCACAAGTTAACATCTAAATTTACAAAGTTTAGATTGTTCTGCTGGCTGTGCAGCAAGGTTGGGACCTGTAGATCCAGAAGGGTTGCTCTTGCCACATCCATCACATTAGGTGTTTGAGCACAGCTCTGCTCTGTGGCATTTTAAGCTTTTTAAAGGACAGTTGAAGCTTTCTGTAATAAATAAGCCTTCAGCTAGGCTGGGGCTCCCAGCCACCACAATGGCCTTCCCTGTCACATCCATCATTTGCTGGGGAGCCGCTTAGCCAAAGGAGTGGGGTACAGGTGTGTGTCCACAAAGGGGGGATGGTTTGTTTGAAGGTCTTTGGCTGTGCTATCAGAGTCAGTGACACTAATGAGCTGTGGTCAATGGAACAAGGTTTGACCCCATTTTGCTACTTCTTGAATATAAATTTAGAAACAACAAATGAAGAATAAAGAAGGGAAGAGAGATGAGAGAAATATAGGAATGTCAGGGGGCGGGGAGCAATTGGTGTGGGGGTGAGAGGGAGAGGTTGTCATGGACCAGAGGGGTTTAAGAGACACAAAGAGCTGCGACTCCCAGAGGACTCTCCTCCATCAGCCCACCCTGCTTTTATTACTGGCCTGATTAAATTCACCTGCCAGCCAGTAATGTAGCTATAATACCCCCCCCCCCCCCCCCCCCCCCCCCCAACACAACAACACACACACACACACACACCACAAAACACACACACAAGCTTCCACAGGTATTCTTAGATCCGTTTGGACACACCCCTGGGGTTTGTCACATGACAAGCTCCCATGGTAACAGAGACAAAGACTTATTAGCATACTTAATAAGTACTATATGTGTCTCTTTGAAAATATCTGCACTGAACAGATGTGCTTTACATTGGTGTACTTTTCTCTATTTAACCTGTGGCACTGAAAAAGTGAATCTATCTCACCATATTCATAAACAAACTGTATTCCTCTATCGGAGGGTTCAGTCAATATTTTTAAGCATCAACTACTCTACTCTGAAAATAGAGTCCCTAAGTTTGACGTGTTAAGTCCTCAAAAGACATTTTGTGTCCTTTTCTTAACAGATAACATGTTTGTTCTACCTTTATCTTCTTAATAAGGTTTATTGTATAGTAGCTCTACAAATCTACTGCATGGCAATCTTTAGTCAGTTGATACAAAAACAATCTAGTCTGTTTTTCTATCCTCCACATCTGTGATATTTCCTAAAACACAGCCAAACATTAAGGTTGAATGGGAAGGACACACACACACACACACACACACACACACACACACACACCACACACTCCCAGTGGGGCCTTCAATATAAAAGGGTTTTCATGTTACTGTGCCAAAGAGTTCCTGGAGTGTTGACTCCGCTATGTAAAGAGTCAGTGTCAGCCTAAAGGTTAGAATATTGCCAAATCTGTTGTCTGTCTGTGGGAGTCTAGACGGGGGAAACGAGTCCTCTCTCAGCTGCTTTTGAGGTGCTTTTGAGCAAAGCGTTTAATCCTCTTAACTGTGTAATGGTTGTGCTAGAGGGCACAGAGCTATGAATGTATAACTCCATTGTAAAGACACATCATATATGCTTAATGCTGCTTATCTCGTGGAAAAAACAATTGTGTTGCACAAAGAGCAGCTCTGCTGACTTTTCTTGTTATATAGTGGAACTGAAAGTAAACATAATGCCTCATCTACAACTACATCACTCTCCTCTGATGCCTTTTAGAGAACATGCAGCTCAATTTGTGTTCTGGGATAATAGGTCTGCAATATTGTTTTATTTGGCCATCTATCACAGACTGGTGCTTTTTCAGTCATATTTCACAGTCAGTTGGTGTGTACTGCTGCTCTTTCCCTCTGCTCAGTGAGATGTGCAGTATGGCCTAATCCGAGATCAAATTATTGATTTCTAGGCACATAGTAAAAGGGCTGTTGCTTGCCATGCAATACAAAGGTACTGAGTAGGCCTAATCAACACCTATTGATTATTTTACGCTGACCGCTTCCTTCTGGTGTGCAGTTTACTGTTCAGAATGCCTGGTATGAAATATGTGTGGTGTGTGTGTGTGTGTGTGTGTGTGTGTGTGTGTCCTTCTGTTTTTCTGTCACTGTGGAGATTAAATTCTGTCATGGAACATTTGTCTTAGAAACACAGAAATGAATTGGGAATAAATGAGTAACAGTGAGTGTGCATTTTATCAAATAATCAACACAGACACACTCAATCATGTTGCTATCATTAAGCCAAATCCAGGCATGAGTGCATACACACACACACACAAACGCAAAAGAACACCTGCTCATTCGCATGCATGCACACAGTCACACAGTGATGTGAAAGAAATTGGCTGCAGCAGAGGAAAGGCCATCTCCCGGAGTTGGTTGCTAATGGCTACAGGATCCAGGGGAGCGGGAGAGATGTCGATAATGACAATGTCACTCCCAGCCAACCAGCTATCAAAAATGGGACAGGACACACACACTCAAACACATGTAAGTCTATTGGTGCATTTATAGTGCATGCAGGCCTACACACACACACACACACACACACACACACACACACACACACACACACACACACACACACACACACACACACCTAGACGTTGAAATGGAAGAGCAATTTTCTTCCAACCAGGTGGCTGTGTTATTATACCGTCAAAAAGCGATTTTGCTCCAGAGAGCCATTTTTACTCCAGGTCCAATGTTTAAATAAAGGCTTTCTTTCCTATTTTACACTGTAGGTACTATAATCATCATATGATTTCCCTTAATATAAATTTAAATGTCAAGGTCAAATGGCAGTTACTTTTCTTGTTTTGTCTTTTTTGTTGATCACTGCTTTAGCTTTCATTCATATTGACAACATATTTTATCGGCTGTATTGTTTTAGTGGGGAGAGTCTGCCCTTTTCATTAAGTCTGCCCTGGTCTTCCAGTGTATTAGGGGTGTTTTAGTTGTGAGACAGTTAATTTCCTTTTTACATCCATCAGCAGTGTCAAGTGTTTAAAGTGAATAGCAAATAAGGAGGCAGCAAGCATCAGTCCGTTTTCCACATCCGTTTCTTTGTTTCTTTTTTAACAATCTTTAATTTTCCACTTTAAATGCAAGTGGGTTATTCTGTTGTACAGTGCTTCACATATTATTACCAGCCTTATTATATAGCATTTTATCATTCAGATTGACCAGAGAACTCTTCTGTCTTCTTGTGTTTCCAACGTAACAGCGGGCTGAATGGAACAGTGTAGATGATGCAAATCCTACAGGACAGGACAGTGCGTGCTTGTTCAGGCTTTAATATTGAATGCCAATTGTCACAGAGGGAAATGCACATAAATACAGAAATGAAGATGAATTAAATTACAATATGTTGAAATGTAAAAAGACTGTAAAAAGCATTGCTCCATCATCTTTGTCAGGTGCTGAAAAGTAAAGTACAACCCAATATTATTTGTTCCTTTTGCAAATTGGACCCAATTGGATTTGACAGTACATTTACTGCTACATGTAGCGCTATGCAGCTGCAAACAGGACCCTGATTGCTTCCTCTGTGGCCTCTAAGTACAGACGTGGCCCTGCTTTTTTCCGTATGATTGCAGTGAGTCTAGGATGCCACCCTTATTCTTTCCCCTTGGTTGCATATGGATCAACTGAACAAGCTCGGTGAAGAGGAAAGATGGAAAGGTAGGGGAGGCGAGAGAGGAAATAAACATGCATTCTGCCTCCAAAAAGTGCTGAGAAGTGATGAAGAGAACAACAAAGGTGGCAAAAAGGAAAAGACTAAAGCAAGGAATTAGAAGGTCCATTCCTCCAGAGTAAAAAAAAATGTTATGCTCTCGTCTCTCCACAAACTGAATAATCTAGTTTACAATCTTGAGAAGAGATTGGAGCTGTACTGGATCTGTTCACATGGGTTCACACTATGCATTTCTTTAGTTTTCTCTGCTTTTATCCTGCATAAGAGATACTATGGAGATAAAAATTAAACAATTGATTAAGCTCTAGTTTTTGCAGCCAGTCACCATAGTAAACCTCCTATCATTTCCTTTTTTGTGCCTCAAATTATATTTGTAACATACCAACTACCTTTGCCCATACTTACTGGTCATTAAGTCTAAGATAAGGACTAGCATACTCACCTCACTCTAGATAAAGTTAAACAACCATTGAAATAAAGTAGTTTACAAAACTACACACTACAGTAGAAGCAACATGTATACAGAAAACACACAGACACACACACACACACACAGTCACACACACACAGTCACACACAGTCACACAAATAGACAAAGGCATGTGCTGGGAATTCACACTATGCTGATAAGACCTAAGGCCCAACCACCATCCTCCCTCCTGTCTACCTTGTTATCTACCTTGGAATCCCCTCCTCTTTTTCTGGTACTTCTTCATACACTCCCTCCTTCCTCTTGGACACCTCTCCTGATTTCTTGATTACGTTTTGCATCGTATGACCTTCACTTTTCTTTTTCCAACTCAGTGAATCAGTGAATTATTTTCCAAGAGCAGCTTGGTATGTTGCATCCCCAAGCTCAATGCGGTCATATTGTCCAGTCACATTCAGAGTAGGCTCATACATATGCAAGTGTGTGTGCAGTATACAGTTCTTGCAATGCCACCCTAGTGTGTATATTAAAATAATATTAAATCTAACCTTTTTATATTGTGCCAAGAACCCACAGAAACCTACAATGTGCTTAGTACTTCATGAGGCTGGACACAGGTGTGCTTACATACCAGCTTTGATGCCTTTCAGTCATTTTTCCAAACCTAATTGGCAGGTATCCTAAAGTGCAGACATCAGATGAGATGAGAGGAGAGGACTATCAAAATGGTAACATCCTCTAATCCATAAACACATGGAAGTACTTCATGTGTAGTTCTTGAGTAACCAGAGTAAGATACTGGTTCCCTAATACCAGATAATGGAAGAAATACAAGTACAAACACACACACTTGCTTTTGAGGTTGTACATTGTGGTTGGAATTCCCAAAGTGGCCTGCTGTGGCTGATGTTTACTGATTTCTCTGTCATGCTGCTCTCACTGTCCGACATTCAAACTAGAACTGAGGTTGGTGTTACAGTGTTTGTGGCTGGATGTCCTGTTTAAGATACCATATTCATTCAGATAAATTGCTGTATTATACCTTTTATTTTTGGTCTTGCAGAGAGTTCAACTTCAGAAATAATTGGCTGCTGTTAATGCACTGAATGTAATGTTCTAGCTTCCAGGGGGAATGATAGTACCCACTAAAACATGTTTTGAATTAAAGGATACACACATTAGCCTACATTCTTTGTTAAAAGGTATAACTTATACTAGACACTCTCAGCGGAGCCATCTTACACTTTTCTTACAGGCTCCACAGTGGCTCCATGAAATAAGACCTGATCTCCTAAGATTCGATTTGCTTCAATTAATGTTTAATAAGGGATTTGTGAGTTTGCATACTGAGACATTGATACTTGTCCACATCCTCTATTAGACTGCTGCCACAGGAATAAAGTCTAGATTGTCTGAGCCATGGCAGTGTCTATAGAAATGTGATATTGGCAATAAATAGCATTGAAATGGCTTTAAATTAGAAATATAACACATGCTAATCAACTTTGTTCAGACTAGACAGTGTAGCTTAGACCACAGGCTTAATGTACGGTTTTCTTCATTTTTGTTCATAATATCCCCAGATTGGACGTCACCAACAGACTTCAAATATTCTCGATCTCAAAGGGCTTAAGATGTCTGACAAAGTTTGAGAGACATGACTGAAGCCGAAAGGTTCAGGTGAAGACAGCTTTTCACTCACGCTGTTGTCAGTTTGCTTTGTTCTTTTGGGCTCTATCTACCTATAGAGATATGCAGCGAGTAAAGAGATGCAGTGAGTCAGCGGGACTCTCAGAGAGAGAGACGATCCTGATCTTCAAGGCCCTACATGTTGCTGTGAGGAGAGAGAGAAGTCTGGGCCAACCTTTCCCTCGCGCTGACTGTTTGAGATAACACTTCACAGCAGCAGCTTAGTACAATAAAAATAGGCTGGAAAGAAGGGAGGGAGAAATACTGCCCTCTGAAGAATAAAGTGCAGGAGTAATTAATTTTCCCATCAGCCCCCTGGTCAATAATACTGCTTTCTGTGGACTTCCTGTTTGTCTGATTGGAAGTATCTGTGGCCTACTTCTCCTCTCTGCCCAGCTTCACCTCATCTAACTTCCTCCTCGTCTGCTGTTATTCCCATTTAACTGCCCTGCTTTCAACCATGCCCATTTAGCCATCCACTGAGCTCCAAAATTGAGTTTTTTGTTCCTGTGGTGTGTCTCTGTTCTGGTGTTGTGTACATGTGGGCTTTTAGGGATACGAGAACATCAGGGCTTTAACAAAAAAATATGCTGAGAAAAATCAACTGACCGCACAGATTTTACACATATAAAGTCCTCTGATACATTCATAAGTAGTTCAGTAGGCATGCACACATCCACAGACACACACTCTGTTTTACACAAAATAAAATGGACACAACAAAAAGCCTGTGTAACAACAAACATGACCCACAAACGTAGAAACTCTGCCTATTAGTGTACTTGCATCAGCCCACTGTCTCAACATCTATGTCTTGTAGGACTCACTTAAATAATTGCTGCACAGTAAAACTTTTTCTGTGTCCTTTATACCCACATATTCAAGTAGTTACTTTCGTGAAGGTAGAAGTCATTTTCCGTCTGTGGATAGACAAGCTGAAACCAATTTCTGTCATCACACACACACACACACACACACACACAAACACACACACACACACACACGCACACACACACACACACACACACACACGCACACACACACATGTTCTCTTCAAGTGTCCCAGTAAGTCATGACAGTGAGCCAACATGGACAATACCAGGACCCTTAAACTGAAGCAGCTAAACAGACTTTAGCCATTGTTAATATTGTTATGTACACCTGTATTTTCTTCAGGGATATGTCAATATGTAATCTATGAAAAATGCTTATAGCAACCCGTTAATCACTACCTTGGACAGATCTACAGCCCAGCATTTAAAACACCAAGTAACTGCATTTTGAAAACATGCCCAGTGTTTTTTTTCATCTACCAGAATACATTTGAGTCTTTCAATCAGAATAATCACATAACTAGTATAACATAACAACATGATGACAAAAAAGTGCACAGTAGCAATGAGTTGTCTCAGTAATATGCTTGTTCCACCTTAACTAAACCACTTTTCAAATTTGTTCATGTGATGAACTTACCAAGCCAGTGCTGTTTGCTCTCTATTTATTTTGAATTAGTTTAATAGCATTACTTTATTTACACAAATGTTCAAGCATCTTCTTACCAGGAAGTTGCATTTCTTGTTCTTCGGCCATTAATGCACTTTTTTTCTATTCAGAAATTGATACACAGTACGTTGCAGTAATTCAGTCTGTCATAAAGTATATGGCAAAGTAGCATTTTGACTGTAGTCTCTAATCAGTTTTAATAATAATTTTAATAATGTTTCACTATTAAACCAAACACAGAGAGAATAGGTTTCCTTCTTTAAAACACTGTTTTTGGAGCTGTCATCCTACAGCTATTTTTTTTTCCATTCCAGCTTTCTGTCTTTATATCTCATTATATTCCTCTGTCTCTATCCGTCTCTCTTTTTTCTCTATCTCCCTCAGTATATCATTCGCCTGTGTTTTGGGGCATTGTGTAGTGTGGTCCCCAGGATCATCTCACACCCCATCTGGTCTCTTGCTTGTACCCTTTTCCTCTCATGTATTGACTTGGCTGCTGGTAATAAACCCTTCACATGTGCCTCACACTCTCTCTCTTTCTTTCCCACACACACACACACACACACACACACACACACACACACACACACACACACACACACACACACACACACACACACACACACACACACACACACACATATTAACACTTCTCAGAATGTGTTGAATATGGGATTTCCCCCATCCTATCATTTTCACTACTCTACGCTGGTATAGGGTATTTTGTGGCAGTATAAATAGTACACAATGAATTGGGAGCTACAGTACTTCCTCATTCTGCCTCTGGCTGTCCCTGGCTGGCAGTCTAGCCCAGTGAGTGTGCATTCTTAATGCTCCCCTGGCCTCGATGAGCTAGATGATTGGTAGAATTAATTGTGGCTGGAGGGCCGAATGGGAATATGTGAAAACAAAAAGAGATGGAGGAATGGAAGGGGTGGGGTGGGTTATCTGGCTAGTTTTAGTGTTGTGTTTCCTTGTGCTTCCTGGCAGTAGAGGATGTAGAAGTTGTTTTAAGGAACTCACACAATTTTGTCTTTCTGGATTAATATTATAGCAATCCTATTCTCTTTTATAGCTCAGTTTGTCTTTTTCTTCACTTGTGATTTACACCTCTGTGCTTGGAGGGAAGAGATAAGTGAAGCTAATACAGCGGCAATCATAATGTAATGGTCTCCTCAGCTCCCCCGACTGTAATACTATCAGAACATAGTTTATATCCCTCAGTGAGGTGTCATTAAATGAGATAAATGGAGCTTGAAAATGGGGACATACAATTTGTGTGTCTCTGTGAGTGTGTGGGCTTGTTTCTACTTGAAACTACACGTGTGAGCCTGTTTGTTTTTGAGGATAATGAAGAGAAAGATGCTGTGCCCTGTTCCTTATCTCCAGGCTCCAGTGTAATGACAGATCACATTGGAGCTCCTAAAACAGAAACCATTGCAGCTCTTCTTCTCGGTGGCGTTTCACCTTTCTTGTCTCCCAGTTTAAAAGCTACATATTTTTAGCATGAAACAGGTGATAGAGCAGAATAATTATAGAATAAAAGTATCAAAGTAAATTATAAAAGTAAGTGTGATACAGGTTGGTATGTGTTTGTGTCGGTCGTTGTTCTCTCTGACCATCAGCAAACTGAAGGGTTTCCTTGAAGGATTTATGTGCTGGTTATATGGGGTCCCATCACAGAATATAAGAAGTTTGTGTGTGTGTGTGTGTGTGTGTGTGTGTGTGTGTGTGTGTGTGTGTGTGTGTGTGGTGTGTGTGTGGAGGGTTTTGGGGGTTAGGTTGAGTATCGGATTCTGGGGAAGCTGTCTCATCATTTATTTATACAATCTACAGAGAAAGGGGTTAGCAGAGAGAGGGGGCTGCCTTCCACAAGCCGAATGGGAATACTGTAGGTCAAGAGTTGTTTTTCTAGCTACTAGCACAATTCTTTGTCTGAAAAACTGAAGCCAATGAATGAGTGCACTGTACTGCACTGACTCTACTCTTCTCATAGCATTTTTTTGTACAAAACCTCTTGGTACCCATGATACACTGCTGTTGAGACACCTGCATCCCCTGCTTGTTTAGACACATTTAGTTGTTGGTTTTGATGATGCTGAAATGAAGAAACAAAGATTGGGTTTAATGGCTGAGCTGATTAATGGAAAGGTTGACACAAAATGAATGATCACCATTTTATTTATTGAGTAAAAATATCAAACATTTGCTGGTTTTAAAAAATGGTTAATTTTATATTATTGTACATTGTATACATTTATTTGTATTTTTTAACCAATTATGATCCAAAATATGCATAATCATGACAAAAATTTTGGTAGACTGTCTGACTGTCATGATTTACAGTTGTTAAATGTTCCTAAATCTAATCAAACCACATATTGATTTTTCTGTAGCTTCAGTTAAATTATATCCTTTATGTTGCCTTAACCAAACTGCAACCTTTCTGCTGCTGTTAATTCTCAGCCCTGGTTGGTTGGTACAGGGAACACAGCTCTGTTTAGCTCTCTGAAGGCAAAGGGGAGTAGTATTTATTGTTGACACTTATAGCATCACTGCTGAAGTACTGTGCAAAACACACAGTTTAAAAACACACACACACACACACACACACACACACACACACACACACACACACACACACACACACAATCCAGAAGCATATATCACCACACAGCCCTACAGGGACACAACCATTATTCCCTACTAAGGTGCTCCATCATCGTCTCTTTGCCTTGGCCACACACACACACACACACACACACTTAAAGACACACAGTTAAAGGTCCAGAGTATATTTGCACATGAAGGGAGCCTTATTGCTTACCTCATACTGGATTTTGAGTGTAGCCTGGTGTCTGCATGTTAGGGTAGAAGCAGCAATTCATCTGGCGACATTAGTCCAAGACCAGGAGAAGGCCAATGGCAGTGGTGTTGCTCATCTGGGCAAAAAAACGAGATAACTAATCTTGAGATTTTGTTAATGAAAACAGTGCTGTTACATTGTGAAATGGACATGATGCAAATGTTTTCGAGTGGTTTATATTATCTGTGTTGAAAGCCAGCAAAATAATGATTGATGAATTTGATTTTTCATAATTGCATGTGTATTCTTGGGGAAGAACCTATTTGTAGATTTAGAAGAATACTAACGTTTTTCAAACCTGTCACACTGTTTAAGCTATCATTTCCTACGAAGTCCAAACTTGTATCTACCTTCAAAACCCTTTGGTGAACGCTGTTGGGCTCCAGAAAGCCATCTCTATAATCCACATCCACACAGACTTGAGATAATGAGAACCCATACTGTGTAGCTGAAAGAGAAGCTATCAGATTTACATCAACACTGATGCTGTAGATTGAATTAAAGATACAGTAAATGCCATAATCGCGGCACGAATTCAGAATGTTTTTGTAATAAGTTTTGGTGCGTTCACACTGGTCATCTTAGGAGGCAGGTACAATGCAATTATGAGATATTGATGATGCTCATTTGTGCTAATGCTGGTTGAAGGTAAAATGTGTAGCAGGGTGAGGGCAGATGGCTGACAGAATCGTTTCAGCAGCTGCTGTTAGCAGAGCGACGGTTGGTGAAGTCTCAGAAAAACACAGCAATGAACTGGCTCTGACTGTGGCCTTTGTTCTTACACTTCACACACACCTCACACACATAAATGGATGAACAAAAAGATGTGTGCATGGATGATATGTGGAAATACACCTCCACTGATGTGCAGTACTGCACAAGGTCAGCAGGAAACAAAGAGATGGGGGTGCATGGTCATTTCACAACCCTTTCTATACATGAAAAGTACCCTCACATCTACTCTTTCATCCACCAACACGCTCACTCTGTTAGTCAGCCTTCATGTGAGAAAGAAGGTAATTCCACAAAATATATATACATGTACAGTATTCTTCTGCTCATCTTAGTTTCAACAGTTGAATGGTACGCCACAGTTTAAAATGCTGCCTATCGGAGGAAACTCCCAAAAATCCTCAGTTTTCCAAACAAGGTTTGGATGAGAATCTTTTATGACAAGTGTTAGAAGAGGTTTTTCATTGTCAGTATTTTCTTGGACATAATAGATGTATTTTAAAACTAATGTATGATGTATAGGAAACACACCACATATGTCACCACAACTGCTCCTTGTCTTTTCACCTCCTCCTTCTTTGCCAATCCTTCAGTGCTCTTTCATACAAAATGTTCATTACACGCGGACCTTTTACTATAAATTACAGTACAGCTCAATCTGCTGCTTGTCTGCATGTTGGCAAGAAGCATGTTGGACCATTAGTCATTCTGTCGTGGCACATACAGACTGGCCGGGCTCTTAGTCAGCTAACCTGCTGGCCAGCCGATCGGTCAGCAATTCAAGCATGCGTACCTTTATCACAACAGTCATCCATCCCCTCGTCTCAAGCAGCAGCAGCCAGCCTGTCAGCTGGCAGCTGCCGTGGTGGCTCTGTATCGTTGTGGGGATGAAAGAGTTGTGACTTCAGCTGAAATGTGCAATTGTGTAGAAGTGTGAGGCAGATTGGAGACCATCTGCTTAATTGTTATGTCTCTCTATCTCTCTCTCTCTTTCTCTCGCTCTCTCTTTCATTGTTGTCAGTCTACATTTCTTCACCTCCTCTTGAGGCAACTTCTTCTCCTTCATTCTTATCTTCTCTTGCACTCTTTACACAGGGTACCTCACTATACATGATGCGTGGCTCACGATACCGATATTATCACGTTACAGCATTTCTGTGATAATCAATATATTGTTAGACAATTCTATAATTCTATAATACATCACAATATCGGTATAACTATGAATACAAATTTCCCCTAAAAAGGCTAAGTACCCTTTTTTTTTTTTGTATGTTCAATGAGCACTTCTTTGATACACTCATAGAATTAGTTTTCCTCTCTTATGCTCTTTCTATAGAAAACTTTAGTTTGTACAGTGTTTTCAGCTGCCGAACACAGTTAAATTAACTTATAATTGATTATCTTAACGGGTGTGAGGGCAGGTTCTCATTTATTTTCCTTGTAACGCTGGTAGACCTTAACACTGCTGTTGAACGTTATTTCACCTTTTCATCACAGTCTCAAACGCCCATGCTGCAAACATGTGTGAGTTCTACTGTGTGAATAGAGCAGTGAAATTGACAGGCTGCTGCCTGGGGCGTCTTTCTTATTTTGATGAATAGAAAGCCTCTACATCTACCAGTTGCAACCAAGGCTCACTTTATTTAATAGAAAATGTTTACAATGCTGTATGCCTATTGGATCTGACACTATATCTGCTTTAGCAAAACCCACATCTTTTTTATTTTGCTTGGATTGGACATTGAAATATCAACGACACAACCGGTCTGATGGAAAGGTCAACTGTTAATGAAAGAATATGTGTGGCACATTGTATATGAAATTTTGTTCAATTTAAATAAAAGTGACGAAAACTACTAACCTGTTTGACACATTTGGTGTTGTGTGGTGTGTGTGTCTGTGTGTGTGTGTTTGTGTGTGGTGTGTGTGTGTGTGTGTGTGTGTGTGTGTGTGTGTGTGTGTGTGTTGTTTGTGTGTGTGTGTAGGCTTGGCAGGAGAACTCTCACTCATTTTTTTGCAGCTATCATTTAGCTATTTTGCTTCCAATCTTTTCATAATGAGTGTTGTCTCACTTATTCGTGTTGCCTGTGCTGCATAAGCAGCAATTGGCACAATGACTATTATTGCCCATACTTATTCTTCTCCTTCTTCCGCCACATTTTCGTCCCGCTACTAGTCCCAAAGCGTTGCCAACATTACACCGACATGTGGGTAATGATCGGGAATGGTGTGCTATGATTTTTCTAAGAGATTTGCCGCGTGGTTTTACCGAAATCGGCAAAAAAACGGCAACATTTTCTTATTGACTTGAATGGGAAATGTGCGGGAAATCGCTCAACATCGCTCCAAACCCCCCCTCTTTGGGACCGTGCTGTGTCGCCATACTTTAACGTAGAAACGTGATTGAAAGTTTAAACCAAAGACAAGACTTTGGGCTTTATTGGGCTGAATGGGCGTTCAGATATCAAGCACGGTTTCTCCAAAATCACAGTTGACGTTTTGTCCCGTTTTCAGACCGTCTCAGATTTTCCAATGTGTGTGTATGTGGCGGAATGTTCAGAGCTAGAGTGGGGGACAGAGTGGCGGGCTGCGGTACGGATCTCTGGAAGTTTCTCAAACAAATTGCTCTCTCTCCTCCAGTTTTCACTCTTCAGACTTCATTATTGGTCAAAATGTAGGGAATCTTGTTCCGGTCGCAGACATGTAACTATGGAGACTATCGGACTTAAATTGTTGGCTGTGATCTACCAACTGTCGACAGAAACTATGACAAAAACATGCAGCTGGAGTCCGATTCAATGATTTTTTCTCCCAAACAAATTGCTCTTTCTCCTCCAGTTTTAATTCTTTAGACATCCTAGTTGGTCAAAATGTAGGGAATCTTGTGCCGGTCGCAGACATGTAACTATGGAGTCTATCGGACTTAAACTTTTCGCGCTAGGCTCACCAACTGCAGATATAGACAATGAAAGAAAGACTCTGGCCCGTACTCTGAGTAAATCACCATAGCAACAGGTTCTGTTACTGAGAGGACAGAGGGAGGGGCTGCAGGACGATGCTCTGAAACAAACAAATTGCTCTTTCTCCTCCAGTTTTAATTTTTCAGGCATAATTTCTGGTCAAAATGTAGGAAATCTTGTTCTGGTCGCAGACATGTAACTCTGGAGTCTATCAGACTTAACGTGTTCACTCTAGGGGAACCAAATGCCAATACAACACATGGAAAACGGCTCAGACACACACACCCCTATCATGACCCTGTTCCCTGGCGGCCATGTTAACCAACTGACTCCTAACTGATGTTTCCAATGTGTGTGTGTGTGTGGATGGGCCCCAATAGCAGGCACACTGATAAAATTTCTGCGGAATTTTCTAGTTATCAATTAACATAGTGTATAATAACATGAATCCATGGAGAGATCTATTGGGCACATTTGGGTGGTTTTGGTGGCTATACCACTTCATCACTTTTGCTTTGGTCCTCCAGTATGTGTTCTGCTGTATGTTCATTGTTCTTCTGTCCTTTACAGAAAGTTTTGACATGGCTTTATCTGTCAATGCTTCTCATCAAAATATAGACTGTGCTTCGCCATTTCTTATGTCAGCTATGAGGCATAAACCTGTGTGTCACAAAACAGAGCAAAATAATCAAAAACCCTTCTGTGGGTCAAGATTATAGAAGTGAAACAGTGCTTTATATATTTACCCACTCGTGCCCTTCAGCAAGCAGCTAATCACCATTTTTTGTCTCTCTTGTTTTTCTTTCTCCAGTCACAGATGAAGACACAGTGAAGAGATACTACGCTAAGTTTGAAGAGAGGTTTTTTCAGACCTGCGAGAAGGAGCTTCTGAAAATCAACACATTCTATTCAGGTATTTATGTACTTCCGTTACATTTTAGGTCATGATTGATGCTGAGTATCTACAATCAATTAATCAAGTCAAATCAAATTAGTAAAGCATAAATCCAAAAACTCAACAGTTATAATGTGATTATTGGGCTGATAGTCAGATGAACTATGGAATGGACAATTTAATTTAATTGATCACCTATACCAATTTGAAGCAATATCACAATGATTTAATAAAAATAAATCTTTATTATTGATTCTGCTCTGAAATAAAGCCCCCTTAATGGGAAAATAAACTCTGCACCTGCTCTTAGATTAACTTTTTATTGCCTCAACACTTTTACACGAGGTGTTTAATAATATATTGTATAAACCATTAAGATTAAGACATACTTTATTGATTGCGCAAGGGGAAATAACATTTTTCCACTCTGTTAGTTATTACACATATTACTCACAGGCCCAAAATACACACACAAACGCTAATGGAGAGATGTCAGAGTGAGGGGGCTGCCCATGACAGGCACCCTGAGCAGTTGGGGGTTCGGTGCCCTGCTCAAGTGCACCTTGGCAGTGCCCGGTAGGTGAACTGGCACCTCTCCAGCTACCAGTCCACAATCCGTTCTTGGTCCACACGGGTCCTTGAACCGATGAACCTCTGGTTCCCAAGCAAAGTCCCAGCTGAGCTACTGCCATCCCCCAATGATGATTTAGATTGTTATAGGTATAAGCTATCATCATTTTAGATATTAGAGTTGTTGTACATTTTAATGTTCAATGCTAAGCTTCCTGTTTCAGTGCCAGATGACATTCCGTCTAATCTTGGTCATTTGATTGAAGTAGCCAGTGGTTGTCGTGTTTGTGCGAGCAGGCCTGCCTGTGTGTATTTCAGGGAGCAAGGGAGTATGTGTGTACCATGAAACATGAGATGGAAGCCATGATATATTGTGGTATTCTGGTACCACAAGGTTGCATTCTGGTCTCGAACTTCAGCTCAGGGAGAAGTTGGACGTATGTGAAGACGGAGTTTGCTTCCTCTAGAGGCTGTTTTTGAAACTACGGGTCAGCTGAGGGCCTATGTTGACTGGCAATATTGTTTCAGCTCATAATGATGGGACATAACTGGCAGATGGATGGCAAGAGCAGCAAAAAAACAAGACATAAATCATTTTAGATCTCGTTAGCATGAGGTTGATTTTCTGAAGTAACTTTTATCCTCAATTTATTTTTAGTCTTTAACAACAGTGTATGTTTTGATCCGCACATATGCCAGAAGCTTACTATAAGCTGCTGTAGAGGCCATGCCTTGTTAACTCATCTTTCATTATCTGGATACATATCTGCTGCAGATAATGACATCTTCCTCTGCTTAGGACAGACCTGCATGTGGGTAAGTAGTTAGCACTATTATAGCAGCATAACAACATTAAATGGGTTAAATAACACACTATAATGTACATATATAATGATATTTTGAATTATTTATTAATGTACAGTATTTTAAGCAATTATAACTTTTCCTATAAAGACATATTTTTACGATTAAGTTGATAAAGGAGCTCGCGCTTCAACAATGGAGATTCTCGTTGGAGTGTTGAACCCAAAATGTAATAGGCATCTCCCAAAAAGTAAAGCACATCTCATGTTCCCTAGGATGCAATACTGTCATTTTAGTTGTTGAAGTCCCTCCCCTTCCGCTGGACCACCATGGGATCTTAATTTGGAAAAAATATGTACACACATGTTTGAATTGAGCCATGGATTACATATATGGTGTTTGTCAATTTAAATGACAATTTTGCAACAGAATAAAGTCACAGTTTGTCGTAAGTTTGTTGTAGTACCACTTGTGAACTAGCTACATATCTTGTCTCACACAATATACGTCAACTTATTGCTGCTCGGCTTGCTCGATAGCTAGCTATCGTAGCTTTTTACTGAGTGTCTTTTTATCAGCTGAGAAGCGACAAACAAGTAAAATGTGCTGCTCTTAGCGTTACATCCCGGTACGAAACACAGACATTAGAGCTTCCGCAAGACATCGTCCATGTGACTTTGAAGTGTGCAGTCTTTCTAATTACCTGTCTTATACTTCAACAGTTTAATGACAAACTGAGACTTTTTTTGACTTGCAAAATTATCTTTGAAATTGGAAAATGGAATCAAAAAAAAATATTTGTCTTTCCCTGTTAACTACCTTAGATTATTTTCCGAATTAAGGTATGGTCCACCGGAAGGGGAGGGTTTTCGCCTCTTTATACTGCAGCCTCTGATGTTTGCCCACATGATGAATCATAGTTGTTGCCAAATACATTAAATAAAAAATAAGCTGCTTACAACTACATTACATATGGGTAAATGGGGGTTTACTGACAGGGTGTCAAATAGCACCCTTTTGCTAATCAAACTAAAAGTCCCCATAGTTGTAAGGCTTTTTCATTTTTTTGTATGTGTTAGTGTTGGTCTCTATGAATGAAAACAGAATAAGAAATAGAACAAAGCAAACACGTAGTTGTCATTTCTGATATTCTCATTGCTACATGTGACATGTGTAAGTCTGTTGACAGCAGAGTCACATCACATCAGTATTAGAGTGAGTCACCATCTCTTCATAAGACCTGAGCTGTGAGGTTGGTTAAATGTTGTGTATGAAAACATCAGTGTCTCCTTCCTGCTCTCCGGCGTCTTGTTTATCCTCTACACACAGGAGGAGCCACTTGCTGTGTGTGTGTGTGTGTGTGTGTGTGTGTGTGTGTGTGTGTGTGTGTTTGTGTGTTTGTGTGTGTGTGTGTTTGTGTGTTTGTGGGTACAGTGTGTAGTAGTTTGTAGTAGTTTGAAAAAGCTGGATATGTTGTAAGATAGAGAGATTTTGGTGGATAGATGGATTTAAATCGAATGCTGACTTTACAGCCAAGCCATTCTACTGCATTACACTTAAATCTAGCAAACACTTTCATCTTGATGGATTAAACACACCAAAAAGACTGGTGGTGGTTTTACAGTAATAGAATATAATTTTAATTCTGAAAGCTGAGAAAGAACAACAGGCTCTTTAAACTCCTCCACTAAACACATACCAGTTGAAATCTGAACCGCTAAAACCTCGAGGTTCATTAGCCTCTCACACATAAACTGTCCAGCCATGTCCCCTCAGATTTAATCTAAACTACTTGTGGCAGGCAGTCAGGGTCTTGACTTTCTCACGCCTCCTGCTGTTGTTGTCATTTATTCATCCAAGCATTGCTGTGACAGACTATATGGGTGGAGTAGAAGGATTACTGTGAATTGAGATGTCAAAGAAGCATTCCTGCGAGGTAGGTAGTGTGATATCTGAAGTGTGTGTGTGTGTGTGTGTATGTGTGTGTGTGTGTGTGTGTGTGTGTGTGTGTGTGTGTGTGTGTATTAGGTTTAACTACATTTGTGGGGACCAAAAACCCCGGGAATACAGTATACTTATGGGGTCCTGACAGCTTTGTGGGGACAAAATGCTGGTCCCCACAAAGTTAAAGGGCTGTTTGAGGAATAAACTTGGTTTTAGGAGTAGGGTTAGAGTTAGGTTATGGTTAGGGTGAGAGTGGGGGTTAAGGTTAGGCATTTAGGTTTTATGGTTAAGGTTAGGGTAAGGGGCTAGGGAATGCATTATGTCAATGACTGGTCCCCACAAAGATAGTGAGACACACTTGTGTGTGTGTGTGTGTGTGTGTGTGTGTGTGTGTGTGTTTGTGTTGGATCAACAAAGCGTGAAAGTCACCAGTGGACGGTCCACATCATCACTGATGTTTTTCCCAGTTTAGAACAGAGGAAGAGCTATTGGAGCTCCGGCTCCCCAGACTGTCAGGCTGCCAGTATGTTTCAAACCATATCAGATTTGGTGTGTTATCAGACTGCTGTCACAAACAGCACTGCAAGGAGAAATCAGTGTTCTTATTGGGACTTCACGTCTGTTCATTTAATGGTTTCCACACCAGCTGGATGAACTTGTAAGTCACTGCAGGAGAAGACATGACTTTCAAGTTTCAAAAAGCAAGAAGCAAACACTTGCATTATTTTTCTTTCTTTGTTTACGCGAATGAAAACACTAATAAAGATAAAATATATAATTTGCAAGGGAATGTGAAGAAGAATTTCCTAAAAATCCTCCAGGGGTTTAAAACATTGTATTCTCCACATTTGTCAGCACATTACAGGAAGCTTTATACTAAAGGTAGTTAACTAGTATGAATTTAACTTAAAAAAAGAAATTAAGGAGGATGTGCATGAAATCGGCTAGCCAGCCTACAAACTGACTTAACACTAAGCCTACTCTTATTGGTCAAACGAACTGGCCATATGTCTTTGGGAAAATGACAAGTTTGATTTTATTAGAAGAAACCACTTACCTTAGTCTGTGTGATTATGATAAGTATGAATTATGAAATTCGTAGACTGATGGGCTAATGGAAATAGCAACTCAATGGTAATTATTCCTTGTACTATATGAAAACTGCCTCTGCTTCTGTTTTTAGCAGGTTATGCATAAAAATAGAAGGAAGAGGAGAGCGAGCGAAGGAGAACGTATAGGGCAAGAAAAGACGTGGGTTCTATTGAATTGTGACTGAACCTGTTGTGCAGTAGTAGAATGAGGGCTAATCTGTGTTGGAAAAGCAAGTAGACAAAATACTAGATAGTTAATAAAATACAGGTTACTGTCCAGGCTCTGTGTGACTGCTTCTCTCTCTCTCTCTCTCTCTCTCTCTCTCTCTCTCTCAGAGTATATTAACCTATCTCTGACCCATATAATGGTTCCTTCCTCTGCAGCATTTACATGTCAGTTCAGCCTAATGGTCTACATGCTTATACTTCCTGGAACAGACAGCAGGAGAGCAGAGGGGACAGGGTGTATAAATGCGTTTTTTTTCTTGCTACCTTTTTTGTAATTGCTTGTTATTTTGACAAAAGGACGAAGCAGCTAGTTGGCGTCTCTTAACAGGCGTATGTCAAGCAAAAGCAAAACTGAAGGGTCTTTGTTCTTTTCAGGCATATTGGTTAGATTACCTGAACACGTCTTACAGATTGAATAACTATTAACAGAGTAAACTATGCATGTTAATGCTGTTTAATAATATTAATTCCTAACCCTCATTCAAAATCAACAATGCATAGTAGAACAGGACTCAAAATGAAGTCATCAGGTCAGACTACAAAGAATATACTGTAACTACTGAGTAGTGTGGATACGTTCATTAGAAATATGTGTGAATGTGGTGCAGTGTAAGCACCACAATGATAAGCAATAATAAGCTATATGAAAACCTAAAAACTTTCCTTATAATTATTTTCCTGTCTTTCCATCTTAGAAAAGCTTGCTGAAGCACAGAGACGTTCTGCCACGCTGCAGAATGAGCTGCAGTCTTCACTGGACGCTCAGCGCGAGAGCAACGCTCCACCCGGCCTGCGGAGACGCAAGACAATGTTCCACCTGTCGCAGGAGGAGCGCTGCAAACACCACAACATCAAGGACCTGAAGCTAGCCTTCAGCGAGTTCTACCTCAGCCTCATCCTGCTCCAGAACTATCAGGTGTCATTACACACACTCACACACCTGCATTCAAGGTTGAGTCAAGGAAGAAAATGTCATCAAAGAAATTAAAGCAATGTTTCAAAATAAGGAAGGAAGCAATATTTAGAGTAATAATCACAAACATTTTTATATCAAAAATGTGTGTTTTGCCACTTAATGTTTCCTGCAGCAGTTTGGAATAAGTAAACCTTCCAATCTATGGTATATAACAGTTGTTTACTTGTTGCCGTCCACAGAATCTGAACTTCACTGGTTTCCGTAAAATCTTGAAGAAACATGACAAGATCCTGGATACTTCTCGTGGAGCCGACTGGCGTGTGATTCATGTTGAGGTGGCACCTTTCTACACCTGCAAGAAGATCACGCAGCTCATCTCCGAGACTGAGGTGCCTGCTCGCATACACACAAACACACACATGCAAGCTATAATGCAAAGATCATTGTTGTAAATCATTGTTGTTTGTTTGTGTGTGTACAGACCCTCGTCACCACAGAGCTGGAGGGAGGAGATCGTCAGAGGGCCATGAAGAGGTTGAGAGTTCCTCCGCTGGGGGCAGCTCAGGTCAGAAGTACACCTGGTTACACTGGAAAGCAAGTGATATGAGGCTAATTTGTGCCTCTCAAACCTTTGAACTTATAACCTCTCAAGCAAAGTAATGCCTTCTTGCACCATGCATTTACAGAGAGTGACTGTTCAATAATATTAGCCATTTTCCCTCTGCGGTTTGTGTCATGTGATCTATTGTTAGAAGAGACAGAGAGGCTGCAAACTGAAATAAAATAACTAATAAATGTATGCAGGTATCATATTTTTAGTCTCACAAGGCATATTCCCCTCTACAGTATTAAATAACCTGAATACAATTTTGTGGTCCATGCCTGAGAATATCCCAGCAGGGGAATAATCATGGTTCAAAATTAGTAAAATTATTAATCTGTTAGCCAAATACTGGTTAAAGACTCAAGTGGCTTGTAAATTTGCTTCACTCACCATCCCAAAAAAACAATGTTAATCCATTGAGTGGCTGGTAAAATTTGAACATTCAATAGCCATTTGGCTGGTGGGCAGAAAAGTTAATTGTGAACCGTGTGAATAATAAAGGTTAAAAACAAAAGGTGAGACATTTGTTATGAGATGAATGGAGAAAGGGAGGAAGAAGGGAAGAGACAGAGAGAGAAACCATGAGAGCCTTTAGTATTGATTTTATAAGTGCCTTCCCATTGTTGAACAGGATATATTTTAGGAATAATCGAGGCTGGTGGCATTTTACCCTCCTATGTTATATCTACTGTTATTAATCCATTAATTACTGTCATGTCTGGCTTGAATTGTGCTATGTGACTATTGATCTCTCCATTCACCCTGCAGGCATGTGTATACTGTAATAAATACATTCAAGAGGATAGAGTGGGAAGAGTCAGAGTGGCTTATATGCAGACACATTCAATTCAAAAGTTGTAGTTATATAGACAATGATTGTAATCTATATGTATATACAGTATATGTAAAATTGTTAATATATAAAGAGCAGCGGTTATGTGTCTTATTCATTAATATTATGAACATAATTAATAATGTTTTTCTGTATTCCTCTCTGCTTGCTTCAGCCTGCTTTGGCCTGGACAACCTTCCGTGTGGGTCTCTACTGTGGCTTCTTCATCATTCTCGCCATCGCCTTTGTTCTTACTGGTAAGTCAAATAAACATCCAGATTCATACAGTTTTCATATCCTGTTGAGTCCTACACAATTTGTAATATGTCGCTGTAACATAACTGCCAATTTTAGTTTTAAAAGTTTTTTCAGTTCTAAAATTCATCCGGAGCCTGATTGGCAAGTCTTTTGTTGTTGTTTTCCCTCAGACGTGTAACACACAGTCAAGGGTTGCATATTTTATCTTTAAAAGCAGATAATCTGCTTTGGT
Source organism: Etheostoma spectabile (assembly GCF_008692095.1). Classification (NCBI taxonomy): domain Eukaryota; kingdom Metazoa; phylum Chordata; class Actinopteri; order Perciformes; family Percidae; genus Etheostoma; species Etheostoma spectabile. The sequence continues at coordinate 21,790,452 of NC_045741.1, read as the reverse complement.
TTTATCAGGTGCTGTGTTTTTCCGCTCTGAGAATGTGTGGCCACTAGTGCGGATCTATCGGGGAGGTTTCCTGTTGATCCAGTTCCTCTTTCTGTTGGGCATCAACACTTACGGATGGAGACAGGCTGGAGTCAACCATGTCCTCATCTTCGAGATCAACCCCCGAAACAACCTCTCACACCAACACCTGTTTGAGGTCAGAATGGGGATACAAATGGCAGCAATTATTTCTGTTACTGAATGAGCGCCATGGGTCTTCAGAAAATAAACTTTTTCTCTGTGATAAAGACACACACTTTGTTTTCAGATTGATATAAGTGATCATGCATTTTAAAGATATGCAAAATGATTGATCGGGTTGTTGAGTCATCAGGGTAATCCACTTTCAAGGAACACATTAATATTTATTTCATTAAGCATAAAACTGTACACAGGGCTTTTTTTATTCTCTGTAAAACAAAACATAATTTGCTCAGAATTATTCAGTTTGTCTTGTTAATTGTGATGAAGTGTCAATAATGCTCTCTTTTAATGCCAGTCTCTTCTGTTTTTTTTCCTTGTGTGCTGCAGATTGCTGGTTTCCTGGGTGTGTTGTGGTGTCTTAGCATCCTCTCCTGTCTCTACTCAGAGTACACCTACCTCCCAATGCAGATCAACCCGCTCATCCTTTATGGCTTCATGGTGCTCTTCCTCCTCAACCCCTTCAAGACCTGCTACTACAAATCACGTTTCTGGCTCCTCAAGCTGCTGGTCAGTCCACTCATTTATCTATTGGAGCATTTCTTTTTAAATCCTCCATCACTTTATTTTGAAAGAACAATGATGACATTTGAACTTTGGTGGTGTTTTACAAGAAGAATGTAATCCAAGTTGTAAAAATGTTCATGGATGCGATAAGACAAATGTTGACAATTATTAGCCAGCAGTATTTAACACTTTAGACTTTAGAGGACTGCCATAATCAAAGGAACCAAATGCAAACAAGATGAAATGATGTGAGACACCTGCTCAGTATGTGGGCTCAGGTTAAATAAAGTATTAAACTAGAAGAAACTTAAATTTAAGCACAGAGTGCAAGAGCCAGGTTTAATGTGAAGTATGTAGTTATTTGTATTAATTAGAATGTTGGTTATTTTTTTGCATGTCTTTTACTCTAACCTAACCAAACCCAAAATCTTTAAACCCTCAAAATACTGCCAGAAAACTTCACCAATGATTATATAAAAATATATAAGTATACAAACGTATACAGTGTTCCAAAAAAAGGCCTGTGAAGTGAAGAGTCACAAGCAAAACATTGTTATCTTAAGGTAAAGGGACTGGAGATTTGTTTTTATTGCATTGTCCTTACAAAATGTGGAATGACCGGTCACTGAAACTTGATCACTGAGGCCCAGAAAAGAATTTGTGTTGTGTGTGTGTGTGTGTGTGTGTGTGTGTGTGTGTGTGTGTGTGTGTGTGTGTGTGTGTGTATATCTATATCACACACATAGTGAATTCATGTACAATTCAGATTTCTATCTCAAACCTCATGTTTACAAAACCCTCATATGTCCCTGTTCTTTGTCTAAGCCAGCTACAGGGCTGTAGGATTTACGGTGGTGTGTGTGTGTGTGTGTGGTGTGTGTGTGTGTGGTGTGTGTGGGGTGTGTGCGGGTGTGTGTGTGTGTGTGTGTGTGTGTGTGTGTGTGTGTGTGTGTGTGTGGAGGGTGGTGTAGCTAGACAGAGGGCAGGGGGTTGAGGGATAATAGAATGCAGCCCCATCCCAGGGGAGGTGGAGGGTTGTGACTGTGCAATCATTACAGGCACAGATCTATCAGTATGCTGATGCCCTGAGCTCCTCTGTCCCTCCTCCTCTTCCTCCTCCCTGCCTCTCCCCCCCAGAAGCAGCAGACACCCCTCCTCATAGCCCTTTCCTTGACAACTCCCCACAGTCCTCAGCAACACTTCCTCAGCCCTCCTCCACTGATCTGGCTCCATAATCAGCCTCAGTGTTGATTGGTCCTCAGTAATCATAACAACCTACATACAATTAGAACTGATATGAGCTGTTTTTCATGGTTGCCATCTACATGTGGCCTCATGGAATACGCATTAAGTGATTAAAGATGTTTCAGGAGAAATTGTAGTTTTGTTGGAACAAAGAATCTTTTTTTTCTAGCATGCTATAAAATGTTTTCATGACAGGTGTGCTAATTTCCTTTGACAGTAAACACCAGCCAGGACAAAGAACAAAGATTTCATCATAGGACAAACTGCAGATCTAGTACTTGGATTATTAGTGTTTGCTCAAGAAATGAAAGCCTAACCACATCATTGCAGAAGGCTTAGCCTTGAGACATCCACACAGATAGAGTGGATATAGGTGAGATGGCCATTCGATCAATACAGGCTTTGATTGGCAGGTTAAGAGAAATATGTAATAGGCTTATATGTGTAATGGAGAAAGATCAATATTCTGTGCCGTTTCCAGTGTAGGGAGAGTGTGTGCGTGTGTGTATGTGGGTTTTCCTGAAAGTATACTGTACATGGTGAGAGGTATACAGTCGCTCCTGAATGTCAGATGTGGCCTGGGGGGGTAAATGGAAAGAGTTGAGCAGCGATCACTTTACAAAGCAGAGTCAATAACCAAGCTC
>NC_045741.1:21782133-21787806 GCF_008692095.1 Etheostoma spectabile | reverse complement strand
AGTCAAATCCAAAATAGCATGACCCATAAAATCCAAATCACGCCACTTCATGTGTGTTGTACACCTGTAAGTAGTGACACAAGTAAACACATAGATGCACACTGACACAAAGTGTGACTCACTAGGTTGTCCTGTTGTGTGCTGATAAGGTAGTCTGGAGGCTCGATCCTTACATGGGTTACAGATCATTGATAAAGGTTGGTCCCTGCTTTGCATTTCTTAACTGATGAACTGCGACAGATGCACACTAATTAATCCCGCAGTGTCAAAAGCACATCCAGAATTCACGGTAGCAGTGAGGTCAGATGCATGTGTTTTCTTAGATGCTTTTATAATTTATTAAGGTATACATTTTATAAGATTTTAACTAATTTCAACTGTCTTTACATTTTAGCTTAACTTTCCCTCTTTCCCCTTTTTTTTGTTTTCAGTTTCGTGTCTTCACAGCACCGTTTCACCGGGTGGAGTTTGCAGACTTCTGGCTGGCTGATCAGCTCAACTCTCTGGTGTTTGTTCTGATGGACCTAGAGTATCTCATCTGCTACTACATCTTTGAGCTGCAGTGGAGCAACAGCAAGGGCCTGCTGCCCGAGTTTAAGGGTGAGACGTGAATCCATGTTCACTATGACTTTATTTTAAACTCCATGTCCTTCTGCAATGTTTTCTGTGAACAGATGAAACACAGCAGGAGCCAGGGAGGGGAAGGTGAATGCCCAGCTACAGAAATAAATACCCTGAAATACAACATTGTTGTTAAAGAGCTAAAACAGTGTACCTGGGATTCCTGGGCACACTTTGTTTTTTGGCTATGCATTTTCTCATTTCTATGTAAATGGTCAACAATAATAAAAAATTCATTTCATGAAACATTAAAGAGTTTAATGTTTTGGTATCAGCCCATTATAATCAAAGAGAAGGTCTCTCTTTCTAGACACACCATTCCCCCAACTTCCCTTAATAATAGGCAAAAATACTTCAACAGCAGCCTCAGTCGACAAAAATGTAGTTAAAGTAAGTAAATATTGGATTTCATTTCTTTTCTTTTCAGGAAAAAAATGTTTGCTTTGCTGTATTTACATACTGTATATGTAGCAACATCAACTGTATTCAGAGTTCATACCTTATTTTCACAGGACAGACGAAGACATGAAATATATGCACCTGCTCAACCAACTGACCTTACCCAGCCACCAAAGCATGAATTTATTTTTAATGTTAATGTTTATTTTTCACCTGCTGCATTGCATCGCAATATGGAGATAAAGACACAAACTTCTTGGTTGTAAATCTTTCTGACAAAGTTGACAGTGTGCCAGACAGTTGCGCTGCACCGTCAGGGACTGTGATTTGAGAAGGTTTTAATTGCTCTCCGTCCACTCCACCAACAGTGACACTTGGGCTCCACACAACCAATTAACACATGGCTAATGGATCTGAAATGTTTGGCTACACAGAGGTCGCCATGTGATTCTCATATTGATGAGCTTCTCTGTGGGAAGGGCAATGTGGGGAGGACATTATTTTATAGAAAAGACAGAGAAAATGAAAACAAAAAAATGATAACATAATGATGCCCTGTTTTATTCTTTTCCAGACTCTGATGGCCATGTATGCCACAGCTACTCGTACGGACTGCGTGCCATCATCCAGTGTCTGCCCGCCTGGTTCCGCTTCATACAATGCCTGAGGCGTTACCGTGACACCAAGAGGGCCTTCCCTCACCTGGTGAATGCTGGGAAATATTCAACCACCTTCTTTGTCGTCACCTTTGCTGCACTCTATGCCACACACAGAGGTAGGACACACAAATATATCTACACACAAATATCTATTTTATGGGTCATGTACCCCAGGTAGGAGGTTTGATCTGAGCTGAGTAAACGGATAGTGTGTAAATGCAGCTTACGTCAATTACAGGGCTGTAAAATTTAGCTCAGAATCACAGAGGAGCCTAGAACAGCAACAGTATTTGTGTTGCTGTTATAAGAGTATGTCAACTACACACAGGCTTTTTGAGCCTTGGAATTAAGTTGTGTGTGCTGAGAAAGCAGAGGTGACCCTAAGTGCAAATGCTAGAAGTTGGCCTTGGTTTCCTTGTCAGTGCCATGAGGTTTATAATGGAAATGGGAGAGGTTTGTCAAACACAGCCACGGATAAACAAGGTTCTGCTCTCACAATATGACATTCAATATGTGGGCATGAAGCCAGAGAGATAGAAGAGAGAGCAGAGAAAAGGAGAAGGAAAATAGAGAGAAAGAAAGATTGTGTTTGAGATCTACCAGAAACAAGATTGTAAATCAAAAAGAGAGAGTGGTTATTATTAAAAGTCCAGTCACTCTCCCTCCGACAGCTTCACAATTAGCCTGAAATTATTCTGATTCAGAAGCCGTATCACAAAGGAATTCATGTTCAAACACACAGCACAGCACCCAGGCAATAAAAGCGTCCCTTCAGTATGCATGCTTTGTATTTCAGTTCTCCATCACAGATCTTTGTCCCAGCGGCGAGTTTATATATTTATTTGCCAACAAAATGCCAGCTATGAAACGTCATATTCAACCTTTCAAACCGCTAAATGTTATTTCCCAGCTTGACTTTATTCTTTTCCGATATAAATTCAAATCAATATGCTTGCTTCCTAAGCTGACCGCCAGTGATCTGATATTGAATGAACCAGGACGAGACGGAGACAGAGACAGACAGACAGACCTCTTTTTTTCTTCTACAGCTCAGTAGGAGAGGTGTCCATTAAACCATATCCTCCTTCCTCCTCTGGTCTGAAGCCTGTAGACTAATGGTCTCTCTTCATGTGTTATTCTGTAAGAAGCTGTCTTTCATCCTGCACCATAATGGAGGCTGAGACCAATCACTGGTTAAGCGAAGGAGCAGGGTGGGAAGGCATACACACATTGAAAGGGAAATTGCCTGTTGTGGAGATATTTGATGTATCAGCTGCAGATATTGTTGTTTTGGTCAATCTTAAAGCCTTTGATGAACAAATGTGGGCTTCTGAAAGCAATATATGTACAGAGAACAGATATGAAATAAAACTCTACTGTAGTCTTATAGGACAGTGTAGGCAGGACAGATGACACCCAGTCTTCTTGCATGAACCAGCATGTGCCAGAACAGACAGCAGTGTGGTGTCATGTTCTCACTGCTGGGTCCAGCTGTAAAAGGGGGCTGGATTGTCCATCACTATTCCGTAGTGCTCCCAGTGTCTGTCTGTGGATGTGTCACCTTCACTGCTAACCTGATCACAGCCCTGATGGTTTCTGTGTGACCTCACTGCTTCACCACCCCACTCCTTCCTAGAACTGCACACATTTTAGCTCCGGGAAAGCAACATTTTTGCATGACATGCAACAAATAAATCACAGGCTTCTCTTTAGAGGACTGAGTGGTCTTCAGTGTCTAGTTATTACATTTGTAAATTTGTAAAATGATGAGGTACAGTCTGCTCTCTGGTGCACATGTGGAAAACTGTGATGAAGTTTTTAAAGATAAACTTTTTCGGCCAGTGTGGGATTCAAGGGTTTCTGATGTGATTCAGCAAACAAAGCAGTTTTCTCCCCTCAGAGAAACGATCAGTTCAGTGCTTTGAAGAAGTGATTGGACACTGTCAGGAAACTGTAATCTCAGCAGATGCTCAGAGACCTGTAACCAGAGATGATGGAGGATTTCCTAGAGGATTTCCAGGTTTAGGCTGATTTCACAAACCCAGTAAGATACTGTGTGAGACCTGACAATAAAGCAGTTACTGTACTCAGGATCAATGCAGGCTCAGCTTTATGTACATTGGCTTGAGACTTACTGTTGTTTTAGATGCATGGGAGTTACTGGCCTAATTTTAATTTAAACCAGCGAGATTTATCTCATGGACAGGCAAAGGAAGGATGTTGCATGCCGGGCAATAATAGCGCAAACCTCTGATAGACAGATGACTGTTGCTTGGTGAAGGAAATCACATAATGCACAAATTAAGAGATCAGAAATGAGAAGAAATGCAGATGGCTGTTTGACCTGTCAATGCACAGGTTGTTTAAAAGATATCCCTTCGTCTGTGACATCCACATCAAAAACTCCCAAAACCAGCTAAAATAACCTGGACCAGAGGAACATTGGTCCTGCTGGTCTCTGTCAGAGGCTGACTTTGGTAGTGAGGGGCGGAATATTTATAGCTGATAAAGCACAGAGAGGGAGGTTAAACATGAAAGGTTAGATAGCGAGATGGAAGAAGTAACAAAGAAAGCAAGAGAGGTGAGATTGACATAAAAGGGATGGTGATTCACAGACTTAATAGATATATCCAAACACAAATAATTAAATGGGAGAGGAGAGGAAAGGAAAGGAAAGGAAAGGAGAGGAGAGGAGAGGAGAGGAGAGTGTAATTACCAGCCTGGGGCTGAACACATGTCTGCTGGACTCTTCTGGAATAGAGATGAGCCAAGACCTGACAGTTTTTATAACTTAATTTCATGTTCTGACCCCTCGTTCATTATCAGGAGAGGAATTGCAGCACACACCCTCACACACACACATGCAGGCAGGCAGGCATGCACACGCCAACGCAACACCCACACACACACACACACACACACACACACACACACACACACACCCTCAACCAAACACAAACGTTAACCAATGAAGATAAAAGACATGGCTATGAGTCAGATTTCTCTCTGTCTGCCTGAACTCTAATTCACCCTTGCTCCGGCCAAGCAGACTCCTGCTGCAGTTACTATATTCACACCAGAAGCCAGACACAGTGGCGTTAACTGTGCATGTGAATAATGGGCTTTATGCAAGAACCTTTTTTGTATTCTTATCCTAAAACTCTTTTGCTTTACTCTGTGAGGTTTGCTCAGACGAGTGTTTGATTTGATTGCACACACATGCATTGCTTGTTTCAGTCTGTTGAACACCACGTTTATGGGGAGGTGCACGTTCGTGATATGTGATCTCTAGCATAATCTAATTTACGTCCCTAAAAGTACTATATAAGGTTACCTGTTCTGTTCCATTTGTGGGCAGTTTTACTCACAGAAATGTCACCAGAGGAAAAGAACTTGTGGAACTTGCTCCTGCTTCACGTCCCACCATCAATTGTTAATTTTGCATTGTTTGGTTTAGTTTAATATTTTATTTTAGTTAATTTCTGTACCATATTTAAACTTCAAATTCCTTCAGATTAAGACACTGGTTATTTAGTCAAGCAAGTGTGTTTTGTCCTGTGGAGAGAACCAGTGTATGACTGGTACAACAGGTCTGACCAATGATTTTGTTCATACCTAAGAGGAAATTGGTGAATGCCACAAATTCTCTTAAATCCCTCGTACGTTCCACATAAGAACAAATCTGTTTACGGGTGGTTCCTGCACAAGGCCCAATATCTCCAGACATTTCAGAGTGGTTTCCAGGTGCAGGATTCTTAATTACCTTGTTGATTCATTGAGTTGCCATGGCAACTGATGAGAAATCACACTTAATGGCAGGGAGTGATTGTTCCTGGTGTGAACTTGTGTCAGTGGACACAGAGCCTGTTGCATAAAATGAGCCAACTGATCTGCCTTTAATAGTGTTTATCTTCATGAGGACCTGTGGACGGCAATAGCAACTGCATTTGTGTGTGTTTGTGTGTGCGTGCGCACACGTGTGTGTGTGTGTGTG
>NC_045741.1:21780537-21782123 GCF_008692095.1 Etheostoma spectabile | reverse complement strand
TGTGTGTGTGTGTGTGACAGTAGCCAGTGACTGTCGTGAGCCCTTACTGAGCATTGAAATCAATAACTCACCATGCTTTACCTTTTAATTGTCCAGTGGTGAACCAGCCTGGTGGAAGACACATCAGCCTTAACAGAAACTGAAGGGTTAAATACTTCCACACAGTACAAGCTAAGTAAATCACATCAGTGGATATTCTCCAGTGAAAAGAGTCCATTGTCCAGAACTAAGTTTAATTTACGGCTGGGAAAGCTCAGTGTGGCCGTAGGGACTACTTCCATCCATCCCATCGTTCAGCTGATGAAGCAAACAGCACAATGGTTAACAGTTCACAGAGCAGCTCAGCAGTAACTCTCTGTTAGAAATGTCCTCGCTCTGCTCCCCGGCGTCTCTTTGGCTGGAAGCAGGAAGAAGCAGTGACTATAAGAAATGGGAGCGAGCCTGGTCTCTGTCTGGTGGCCGTGGTCTCTGTCTGTGTGAGTTCCTGTGTTAGGCCACTGGGTTTTGCTTTTTTTATCAACACCCACTGAGAAAAAAAAGCAACTCACATCTGCAAACACACACACAGACTGCTGAGCACGGATAATCGCTCTGACATTATACAGTACATCAAACAATTGTAAACTAACTTTGGAGCTTGTTAAATACTATGTAGCTGTGAGCAGGTGGACAAATAATTATTATCATTACAGACAGCATGCATTTTGTCAACAAAAGATTAAACCTATCTCTGATGGCATGCAGCAAATGTGATGGTAGATTAAACAGTCTAATGATGTCAAAAGCACAAGGTACTTTTATTTGGAAACCAGCAGACTTGTAATTAATCTCTTATATATATGTCATTCACGTTATGAGAAATAATATATATATATATATATATATATATATATATATGTTAGCAATTATAAGTTAGTACATAAACAGTAGGTAATTGCCCTTTTAGTATTAACATTTGCTCAGGCAATAAAGTGCTGAGTTTTTGTTTGGATACTTGAAGTAGGACACGCTGTGTGGGACAGAAGGATGAAACTGATATTTATTCTTCTCTACATGTTTTCTTATTGCTAGGACACTAAGAGCAAAAAAAACTAATATCTAGTGCATTATACACTGGGTAAACCACATGAAAACAAATATTGAATGATTAAAACAAATTTAAGATGTACATGTAAATGCCTCTGTATGTTTAATCAGTTTCTCTTTTGTATGTTATTTAGGATACACACACCGAGATAAGCACGCACACTTACATATTACTTATATCGCCATGAAAGAAACCGCATGGCTACTACGCTGGACACATGATTTCAGTTTCTGTATGTGACTTATTAGTAGTAATAACCTCTCCTACATAAAGATAGAGCAGTAGTAATGTTTGTTATAATGTCCCAAAAAAATAATTTGGTCATGTTCTATTTTGTAGAAAATGTTATGATGAAAGTGGAAATTTAACTCTGAATGTAGTAGTTGTCTAGGCGATCAATCATTGCAAGTGTATTCATGGCAGGATGGCTCCCTCTAGTGGTCAACGTATTTTTGCAAAAGGAGGTGGTAGATGCTTCATTTTCCTGTCTATGGGTAGA
>NC_045741.1:21778781-21780527 GCF_008692095.1 Etheostoma spectabile | reverse complement strand
CTTCATTTAAAAAACAAATACAGTTCCTTTCATGTCTGATCTTCAAATTGTGTTATCTGCAATCAATTGTGCTTGTGTGTTTATTCCAGAGCAAGGACACATGGACGCCGACATGTTCTTCTACCTGCTGATCGTGTTCTCCACCATCAGCTCCCTGTACACACTGATCTGGGATCTGCGCATGGATTGGGGTCTGTTTGACCGCGGAGCTGGAGAAAACACCTTTCTCAGAGAAGAAATTGTTTACCCACACAAGGTAGAGTCTGATATGAATCTCATGTACATGGCACACAAATGCGCACACACACACACTGTAACGCTAATACTACCTGTGTCTGCGTCCAGGCCTACTACTACTGTGCTATTATAGAAGATGTGATCCTGCGTTTTGCCTGGACGATCCAGATCTCTCTGAGCACAATGACCAGGGTCCACTCTGTGGGCGACATTGTAGCCACCGTGCTGGCTCCCCTTGAGGTCTTCAGGTGTGTATCAATTACATGGCAACAATTCTTGTTACAAACACACACACCTAAAGTCACACATGGTTCTCTTTCAAGTCGCTCATCCCCATGAGCCCCTACATTGGTTTCTCATACAGTTTCACACCTCTTGCGTCAGGTTCCCCCTACTCACCCTCTCTCTCTCTCTCTCTCTCTCTCTCTCTCTGCAGGCGTTTTGTGTGGAACTTCTTCCGTCTGGAGAACGAGCACCTGAATAACTGTGGTGAGTTTCGTGCTGTGAGGGATATCTCCGTGGCGCCGCTCAACGCTGACGACCAGACGCTGCTGGAGCAGATGATGGACCAGGACGACGGTGTCCGGAACCGCTCAGGCAAGAAGACCTGGAAGAGGTCCTACAGCCTGTCGCTGCGACGCCCCCTGCTATCCTCACAGTAAGAAACAACATGGACACTTGACATCAGGCTCATGCACGCACACATTTTTATTTTAGTTTGATTTATAAACACTGATGATCAAAGAGTACAACTTACTGTAAAATCTACTGATATTAAATAGTCATGTATCAATATCCTTGAAGATATTTTACTTTTTTTATCTTTGTTGCCACCCTGTCCTTGATAAATATAACCCTAGAGTAACTAAAAACAAGGTGCTAACAAAACTGAACTTCATTTGTGTAGGTTTTGGTTTATTAATTTGACCACATCATACTATATTTATAAAAACAATATATCAGACTTTTTACTGATGAAGTCTTGAATTTATTTCCATTGTTGACTCGGATGTTTTTACAGTCCACCACCCATTTAAAAACATGGAGACAGACATACAATGTCTAAGAAATATAGAAAACAGCTGAAAGAACTAGACAATTGAATCGAATGAACAAACAACCACCAAAACGTCTAAATGATACTGATAGCCGTGTGGCTCGAGGGACAAGGTAAAAGGTATCATAGACATCACACCACAGAAGACAACGGTTGTATGACCCGGATCAAGATGCAACTCTCAATGAATTCATATTAAAACCTAAAACAACATTAAAATATCTGTTGAAAATGAAACGCCAGATAATAATAAGATCATTCTTTCATCATCTTCTAGGTCAAAAAAGGACACAAAGGTGCTAATCGAAGACACGGATGATGAGGCTTTCAGCTGAGTCCACAACGTCAGCAAGTACACACAAACACAGCCATACTATACTTATAAGGACCTCACTCACCAACACCCAACCTCGACCCTTCTCCAGTGTAGTGATATGAGTAGTGACCCCCCC
>NC_045741.1:21759770-21778771 GCF_008692095.1 Etheostoma spectabile | reverse complement strand
CCCCACCCTCAGTCTAAACCTTTAAAGCAGTGAGGACCTCAGGCTGTCCTCATTTTGGACAATTTACCTCATCTTTACATCCTCGTGAGTATATTTGGTCTTTATAAGTATAGAGAGACACACACAGTACACACTATATCGCGAACCCACATAAAGAAAAACCTGCTAAAGCACAAACATAGTGTAATATTGCTACAGTTGAGAAGAGAGCACAGGCAGACACACAGACAGACACATGGACAGACGTCAAGGGAAATCTTCTGCACATAAATGGAAACACAGACCACACTGCCCTGGGATTTTTAAAGGACTTTTTGTGTTGTTTAATTTGTGTTTCTTTAGATTTTTATTGACATTTTCTGGATTTATTTTTGGAGAAGCTGCATAGAGGCCTTTTTTTAAACTACTCTAGGATCAACAGGGAGAAGACAAGCCAATCAAAAGACTCAATCAATAGAAACCTGAGGAAGGACTCAACCCAAATCACAGCATATCAAAAACAAATCAACTGGTTTCAACTTGTTGATTCTTTTTATACTTTTTTTTTAAGGTTGAGTTGTAACAACGTCCGTGTACAATCACAACCTGGAGGCACTTTCAGGAAAAGTGCATTTAATACACAAAATGTGAAAAAACACCACAAAAAGCAATGTTTTGTTTCAAACATTTCTAGTCTGTGAAGTTTCTTTGTAATAAATTTAATATATTTTGATGTGCATTATTACTCTGTTGCAGTTTTTCAGTACTTCTACATGTGTTGTTTATACTAGTAAGACTAGTTTGAAAATCAACACAATGATTGTTAATGTATTTTATAAGGTGTGGTATTTATTTTTCTTGGTTGAACTTGTGCCACGTTTTAAATAAGTTCATAGTTAGACCTCGATTTATCCCAGAAATTAGACCGTGTGTCATGTCATCTTAAAGTGCCCTAATAGCTACAATATGTGCTTTTATGTGCTATTTTTTTGCATTAACTACCAAAGCTTTATTTTTAAGAATGTGTCCATCAAGCACAAAGCTTGTTTAAAGATTGTTCTTTTACAACACTACACATTTAGTTTTAGCAGGTAGGTTCTGTCTTGTTGAAAATCCCAGTAAAACGCTCTAAATGTTACCTTTCAAAAGTGCATATACGCCAGTGGTTCTCAAACTGAAGTGGAACCAGGGGGGCAAATGTGCCATTTTAAAAATTGAATGAATCTGATTAATGAAGGTTACAATAACCAAACAAGACAGCACCAATGCTAACAAGGCTAGGCATGCAAGATTTATTCAGACAGCAAAACGACATGTCAAGTACAAGATCGATCCATGTTTGACCAGAAAGAAAATCAAACAGGAAAAGGCTCATCTTGCTCCCATGTTTACTATTAATACAGCAGTGGAGCCTGTGGTCAACATGTTCAGATTGGACCATTTTGTTCCTAGCGTTTCCAAAATCGACTGAATTTGTTTCACCTTTCAAAGTGGGGAATGAAGGTTTGAGGACCGCCGCCAAAACAAAAAACAAAACAAACAAAAAATTGTGCATGTACAATGTTTTGTTGATAATTTGAGCTACTTTTTGTAGCATATGGGTTCCTTCCTTTAACAAAAGCTTGCCCTATAACCAAATGATTCAGCCTCTTTTGATTGGATTTTAATTATACTTTTAAAACAGAATGCACGTGGATGGAAAACCTCATCCTACTTCATCCATTTGAAACAAAACAATCGGGTTCATTTAATGACAATTGGGCAACCCTAAAGCTCCCATTGAGTAACTCGGAGGCAGTCGAATCTGCAAAAGCTCTTTAACAGTTAATAATCTCTCACGTTTCAGCACATTCAGCGATCCTGTCACCAGATTAATGTTTGTTTGTTTCTAATGTTGCCTTGATTATTTTAGCACTTTTATAAAAAAAAAAAAACTAACTGGTTGTGAGTTGTTAGATCACATGTTTACTAATCTTGGATAAGTAGAAGTTAGTAACAACTGGGTGGAATGTGCTGTAAATCTGACATTCACCCTTTACCCCTCTGCTTATTTTCAGCAGCTCACGCTTCTTGAACTGTTGTTATTTTAGAGGGCCCCCTGGCTTTTAAAGAAAAGATGTTAATTTTAATTCTGGTTTGTGGGTTTCTCTTCCTGTTTGACCCCCCTCACTTTGCTCTCCGATCCACTGTTATTCCCTGTGTCACCCTCTGCCAGTCATTAGACGAAGCCCAGAGAGCTACGATACAAATGTGTGACAGAAAGTCACGTTTCTTCTACTTGTGTTTTTCCCGTAGCGTCTAAAAGGCTGAAAGGCTTCTGTGTGCAATGAGTAATGTAAACTAGAAAGGTAAAAACGTTCACACATATGTTGAAATGTAGAAGATGGGTAGCGTCCTGATCCATTTAAATACACTAGACACACACCATAACCGTATACAGGCATAACACATGGCACACACACAACCCACATTGCCTCTCTCGTTTGTGTCGGAGAGCACAACTCTACAGCAGATCGTTTTGTAAAAAGGCTCTGATGTGTTGCCTGCATGCTGCTTTAGTTTCACGTTGTACATAGGTCTTAATTTATTTGACATGATGTGTATATTAGTAATCATTGTACTGTGACAATGATCGATTTCATACGTTGCCATTTCTGCTCCAAGACAAGCAGTATTTGTTAGGTGGAGAGGAGCTTTTTTAAATTTTTATTTTTGACTGGTCACGATCCTGCACTCTTTTCATGTGAAAATCTGTAGACAATGTATTTGTATAAGAATAGAAAAGAATCCATAGAAGTGGAGAATGTGATTGGTTGTATCTTGTTGGTGATTCCTTCTTTTGTCAAGGCTTTGTGTCCAAGGCTCATGGAGGAGGTGTGAGCGCCACATTACTGTCTCCTGAAGCTGTAAAACTGTTTGTACATTTGTGAATGTGCATGCAAATATTGTGGACGTTGGATCTGTTGTTGTAAACTGCCCTGCTGACAGCACTTTGACATACTGTAGGGCACAGGAACAGAGATGACCCACACCATGACAAGATACTGTTAAACTGATCCCAGATCTGCCTGAGCTTCTTGAATTATCTCATGAACAGATCTGTGCATTTTAGTGGCCAGTGTCTGTTCACAGATGTTCAGTATGTGTAACCCAGTGACAGAAAAACAAAAAAAACAGGGTTATTTTGTACATTTAGTGTTTGAGATGATCTTCAGCCCTGACATCCCATTTTTCTCATGGGTGACCTTGTTTCCACTGCTTGCTGAAACCCCCATGATGTTAAAGTGCTTGATATGTGTCCACCCCTCCCTCCCTCCCTCCCTCCCTCTCTCGTGATGTTGTTCATTCCCTTTCTCTAATGTAGTTGAACGTGATAGTCCTGTAGTTTGGTAGGTGGATGTTCTACTTTGATAAGATATAAAAAAAGATAATAGAATAAATACATTGTGGCTAAATGTGATTTTAAGAGACATGAAGAAAAATGTCTGACCCATCCTCCCCCAAGTCCCTTTTACAGAGTAGTTTGTACATGTTGAGTGTATAACACCGTTCTATGATGGTATTTGTATTTCTGTATACACTTTGGTGATCCTGTCATATCTGGGTTTTATAAACCACGATTATTTTTAAAACTCGCACTGCCTCTTGACTCATTTTTTTTTCTCTACCATTAGAGTTTGAGCTGCTCCAGTCTCTTCTGAGCTTTCAGTTTCTCACATTTGGTTTCAGATCTCTGCCCTTCGTGGTGGAAAGGAAGCTTTGCTGAGTGAACATGTCCCCCTCTAGTGAGGCTTTGATGCAGTTCTGTGAATAAAAATACATGCACCTTAACATGTATGCACACAGCCTATTCCTCCAGCTCACAACTGTTCGCTGTGGTTGCCGGGGTGTTTGTGTTTCCTCTTCTGATTGCTTCATTTTTGGTCTTAGAAACTGAGTGCAGCACTTCGAAGTCACTCACCCCCTTAATCTATAAGGTAAGGGTTTCTTCAATTTTGGATGAGTGTGTGCCAATTTAGGGAGCCAGCATATGATGGAGGGTTGCACAGATAAAGTGCACACATAAAACTAATTTCTTTTTTTTGGTCTCACTTTCATGTTAAACTGCAGAGTTATCCAGCAAAGTTGCTAACTTTGGTTAACATCTCTAGCGTTGATGACAGAATGTTATTCCTGCGACCCTCCACTCTGCCTCACCACTAGTTGCCATTTTAGTTGCCTTTACCTGCATGGCTTAAAGTAGATCTTGGGTCTGGTGGTAAAAAAGCGTTGTTGCAGGTCCTGACAAGAGTCCGGTTCTGATGAAGTTGACAACAGAAAAAGCTTGAGGAACTCATCCAAAAGCACTGGTAGCAATTAGGGTTTTGATGCCCCCCCCCCCCCTATTCGCTCCCAGTGACCGAGTCCAATGCTGTTATGTTTAGTGTGCCAGTAAGGATAGATGAATAGTCCTTAAGATCTTGCTTCTTTGCAGAAATGAAGCACCAACTAAATCAAACTGCTTAACTTTGTGACAAATCAAACAAATGAGTGTGTCTGATTGACTGCGTGAATGAATGCCCATTTTCAACCTTGGAAGAATGGCAGTTAAAAACTATCTCACTGCAAGGTGGATTTGTGGCTGTTCTGACGCTTTTAATCATTTCACAGGTTTCCCTCAGAAGATTGAGTGTGAAATCAAAATATAATCTAAAACTCAATTTGTAACCCGGAGAAGTGCTCAGAAGAACATAGAGATTTGACATGTCAACTGAATAAATGAAAAACAGAAACTTGTATAATTAAAAGCAACCCAGCATAACAGCCCTGCTAGAAATCCTACTTTAAATGCAAGAGCTCATATTTACTGTGGGCTAAAAATGATGTAATAATCAATCATTTTCTTAATTAATCAATTATTCATTTTGTTTAAAATGGTTGAAAACTGTAAAGCTCAAGATGAAAACATTTTTCAGTTGTGTTGTTTTGGTCCATCAACAGTCCAAAACTGAAAATATATTTCAGTTGTACAATGAAAACAGAGCGAGAAGCAGTAAACTCATCTCATTTCAGCTTTAAAAGTAAATTAAACAATAGATTATCAAAATAGCCGATTTATTTTCCTGTGACCTATCAATTGCGTCAGCTCTAATTGAGTCTTTATTGATACCGTGTCAGATTTTAAAGGCTCTAGTTTCTGTGTTTTGTTATCAACGTATTATAATTGTACATTACATTTCTCTCAACAAACAAACAACCGGCCAGTCAACGTCTAAGAAGGTCACAACTAGGTTGTTTATTTTATGATAACTGATACAGGATAAATGTTATACATTCTATTTTAACACTGATATTTTGCTTTTATTTTCAATGTCAGTATGCCAAAAAAAAAGACAATACAAAGTAAACATTTAGTATCATGAATATGATACATAATTTGACTGCGTCCTCCATATTAAACCAATTAATTTAAGGTCTCCTTGTTGCCTTGTTGATAACTTGTTTAGCTACAACACAAAAAAGGAAAAATACAAAAAAAACAAAATGCAAAACATCAAGAGTTGGCTGACAGCAAACACTGTAAAGAACCACATGATCTTAAGATGTATCAACTCATGTAGATGCATATATAAAAATACAGGATCCCTGTTATATATATATATATATGCACATACAGTAACAATGCAATTACTAGAGTTGTAGAGCCTGTACTGGGCATACAAACAGACAAAATGAAGAGAGCAGGATACACATACATACACACGTTTACCATTATCTCTCCATATAAACACGCATAAACCAACCAACCAACAGAAGGCTCTCTGGATTTAGAAGCTAAAAACTACACTTGACTTAAAAAAAGAAGAAAAATAAAGACATTCACATTTCTGAAACAAATTTCATGATCTCATAACTTCTCACCTGATCAACTGTGTCCATCAACTTTTAGTGCCACCAGAGAAGCTAGAAGAATGACGATGATGATGAGCTCCGTTTGTGCCGTCACGTCCGACTCGTGCCATCAATTAGGGCCGAGTCTACTCTCACTGGTTACTTCACTGTCTGTGTTGGTCCTTTTTCTCCATGTCATCACTCCTCTCACTGTGCACTCATTCACTGACTCACTGTCCACTGGTATTAACAGTCCAGAGTCTGCACTGTGTTTCTTCATCCATCAGTGAAAGTGAATGAGTGGACATGTAGTGGAGGAAAGTGGAGAAGTGGGACTGCAGCGGTTTATGTCTGTATTTAGTGTATGAATGTCCTGTACGTCCATGCATTTACCTGTGTGTGTACAGTATGTCTATCTCTACGGGGAGGCTGGGGCTTTGCTACCGCTGTAATGAACTTGGTATCTGTTCACCGCTTGCCCTTTCACCTCAGTCGATAGGCAGGTAGTCTTGCAGGGGATCATGTCCTCTTCCTCCTCACCCATTAGCCAGTTCTGCACTGAGCGTCCAGCCGAGGCCGTAACGTGATTGGCCAGCCAGCCCTGGTGCCACTTGTCAAAGCGTTCATGTTGGCTCGCTGCCACTCTGTGCTGCGACTGCGGAGGAAGAGGAAAAACTGTCAGACAACAAGCAGGATTTAACAAGCAGAAAATCTACAAACAAGGTTTCATTTTCCTGACACACATCGTGACCAGGATTCTTCACATCCCCATGTTAGACTCTTACAACAGGAACACAGGGACAAAATAAACGTAGACTCCAGTCTACCTTTCTGGCCTTGACGAGTGCTCCTCTGCGGTACATGTAATCCTCAGAGTTCATGACAAACACCATCTTGTGAGTGTTGAGTTTAAATCGACAGTCCAGACTCCCGGCGTTCTCCACGCCCAGCTGGCGGTGCCACTCTCTCCTGCAGCGCATCGCCTCCACCTGCCGCACCTGCCAGCGACGGAAACGACGCAGGTTCCTACAAGAAGAGACTCATTTATTTGAGCTCAACATGCTGATTGGATATTTGTAATTGACATACTTTGAGAACAACTGAATGCCATAAATTAGACCCTGTTCCTTTTTTTGTGCATTTTTATCTAAAATGACCAACAACATCAAAGTCAGAACAGAAACTTCACTTTTCCAAAATTCCAACATTGTAACTTTCATTATTTAATAAAAGGGTTTAATACTTACTCAATGTCTGCAAACAGTAAATATACAAACACACACACGCACACACACAAACTAAAAATTCCATCTAAAGCCGATTGATAAAATGCGTACACCGACATACAGGTAAATTAGAAGACCTGTAAAATCAGCCCAATATTTTACCCCAAAAGGTTAGTGTATGTTGTAATTTTAGTTGTAGGACAGTGTGCAGATGCACTGTAACAACAGGTGTTTGTTAAACATTTTATCAGTGGACAAAATGTTTAACAAACAACTGGGAACGCAGAGACCTGTTGCAAGTGCATGGACCGAGTGACCACAAGCTGATCGGTCTGTATAGTTCACACGAGACAACCTTTATGATTTGGATATGCACAGATTTAAATAAGAATTGGTCTGGTGATGTTTAAACCTACAAAAATGTTAAAACCATTATACCTGGGCAGAAATACAGGTTTGAAGAAGTAGCCATCGGCTTGAGAACACAGACTGGACTCAGTTCCTACAAACTGCTCCATGTAGCTCGACAGGCACTGAGAGAGAAGGCAGCAAAGACATCAATTACTGTACAGCAAGACGCATTACGATTTATGAATGTGTAACCATATCATATTATTTATTTCAAAGTGTCTGCATCAGTTTGTTTGTAAACGTGTGTTTACCTGTACATCTAACGGGTCATCAGCCTGGGCCTCCTCAGTGTCCAGCAGCTCAATGGTCATCGTCACACGACCCTTGTTTTGGAGAAACATCACCTGATGACACAAAGAAACATCAGTAAACCACCGTGGATCAATTTACAACAGATGAATCAAACAAACAAAAAAAGTTTAAAAAAGGAGTTTAAAGCTAGTGCAGAACTTTTACATAGAAAGGAACGTCCGTTACATTCAAGCCCACAACAAACAAGTTCACACACACTGCAGATTAAACCCATCACCGCCAGGGAAAGCTCTGTATTTCTCAGTATACCGGAGTTGTGATGTCTGGTTCCTGTGGTGCACCAGAAGAATGTCAATCATTTAAGTAATGTATTAACTCCATAACGTCTTTGCATGAGCAATCAACCAACCTTGCTCAGTCACTTACAGTTCTTCACTCATTCTGGCTCTCTGATTGGTTACACGGTATGTCAGTCTAACTGTATTACCCAATACCTTGACAGGCGGGAAGGGGGGAGAGACCATTACGAATCCCACTGTTTTTGTTAAGCACACTAACAGTGTTTGTGTAATTACTTTCACTACCAGAGGGGGGAGACATAAAAGGGTTCCGCACTAGAGCTCTAAAGCTATAAAAATCTCTAAAGTAGGTGTTGGTAGAAGAGAAAGGTGCTCCGATTATATGTAACTGAATTCAAAGAGACCACGTTCATCTTGCTGTAGTACAACTGGCTGGATATAAGCAGTGTTGCTTCCACATCATTATGCAGATTAATCATAACATAGAAGATAAAACTGTAACTAACATTAGCAAAAGACAAGATACATTACGAAAACGAGTCCTAAAAAAGGAAATGATCAGGAAGCAGCACTCGCTGATCAAAACAAAACACTGTTTCTTGCATTTATAGTATTGGGCTTTGCTTTTCTGGGTACATTTACAGTAGTGTTCCGTACTTCTTAAAATGAAGTACTGTACAAGTAATAAGTATAAACAGCAAAATTACAATGCAGTGAAAATGGAAGCTGATAAAAGAAAAGAAAATAGTTTCACTGCCTTAAACAGCAGCAACATTAAAAACTCTGATACAAAGAAAGCAAAAGGAAATGGAACGCAGCAAAAATAAATGCATCCGGCGGATTTTCCTGCTGCACCGGAGCAATCCCGGAAGTGGAATGTTGTGGATATAGACTAGTACTTCATTAACCAGGACTGTGTTCTCACCTTGAAACAGTTCTCCTCAGCCATGACTCTCTCAGCTTTCCACTGGTAGCTGGTCTCCCAGGCTGATCTGACACACTGCGAGGACAGGTTACCCCCCGCTGCCCCCCTCTTCCTCTCAGCCAGGTAAAGATCAACCACCTGCAGACACACCTCGTCGCTCACTAGGTGCTGCAGCTGAAGTAAAAAACAAAAAAAAAGTGAGGATTAGAATACATTAAATGTTGAAAAATGTCTTCAAAAGCTTAAGCCTTTGGAGCTGAGCAAGCAGAGTTTACTGTCACATGTAATGTTTAGATAAAGTGTTGAAGAACTTTGGGAACTTAGGTCATGATGCATCTGGTAGTATGCTGTGCTTATTCAGAACCTGGGGGATGGAGCCTGGTCAGCCCTCAAGAAGACACGGGACAGGGATCTGAGTATTACACTAGATGATTGGGAGTGGGACAGAATTGGTAGGAATATAAAAACTTTGTCACACGATGTAGGGTCCGCCTCATTCAGTTTAAGTTCATGCATCACTTATATTGGACTCCCTCAAAATTGTTTAGACTTGGGATTAAGAGAGACACCAAATTTTTGGTGGATACATGATAACCTATGTCGGATTGCAGGGATCCATTCATCCAAGATTATTTCTTTTGGGAGATGGGTCAATTTTAAGCGGGATAGATAAGAAGACAAGAAGTTAGGTCCAAACCAGTTTAATGATAGCCAGACAGATTCTTCTGAGAGTACAGAGGAACAAAGGGGTACCTTCAATCCAAGAAGGCTTGTGAGATAGCGAAAGTAGCAGCACTTGAAAAAATGTTATACAAACGGTTTGCAACTAAACAATAGTGGGGAGTACCTGAGCTATTTGAAGGGCTCCTAGGATGCCATATACTTTCATCTTGTCTAAACCAATGTATGGGAAGGGGGTGATGGCGTTTCAGGTAGGTTCAGATGGGGAGTTGATGTGTCTATAGCCTCTTTCCGACCAAGTAGTTACAGGAACAGTCCACTTCTAAACAGTTCTACTAACTACCCTCCCCCAAAACCGTTTTTCCATTTGCAGTGGCACTGACCAAGTGGCCATAGGAACTGGAAGGAGGGTGACGCAAGCACGGAAACATTTAGACCCTTATAGTACACTTTAGACACTTTATAGTGTCATCCCTTGACTTTTTAACAAACCTGGCACTGTTTAAAGACTAGGCTGGAGTACTTAACAGAGAGACACAGAAGACGAAGGCTCCAGCATAATACGATCCTAATAAATGTGATGGAAGAAGATAGACGAGCAGAGCGCAACAGGCAAACAATTAGCTAGTTGAATGTGTGATGTTTGTCTTATGAGATACATAGGCGAATTGCAACAAACAGAAGAATATGTACCGTTTGTGTTTAAGACGTTGCTAAGGGTTCCTATGTGGAAACTCTGCCCTGAAGTAGGAGCTGAAAGAGTTACAGGAACTGCAGTCAGAGGAACTTAAAAATCCCAAAATGGGTCCAGTTGGAACACGATAAAAAAAGGGTTCTAGGAACGGCAAAAATACCTCCGGTCGGAAGTAGCCTCCTGTTGTGAGTTGTATGTTTTGTGTTAAAATAAAATGTTAGTCGCCAAAAAGTAACCTGCTGAATGCTTACCTGCCGAATGATGTTGTGGATGACCTTGTCGATGGTGAAGCCGATGTAAGCGTGGATGGTGAACATCTCTCTCAGTGTGTCTTCATACTGTGTGGAGTCCAGGTTGCCATCTAGCAGGCTCCGCACCATATCCAGGAAGGCAGGGTAGTACTCCTCTAACTCCACCTCACCTGTGGAAGCAAGGGATGTCACATGTGTTACAACAGCATGTCTTCACAATGTAATAAAGTCTTCTGTGTAGAGGTGAATGTGGATCTGTTGTGACAGGAAGGCTTGGAGTTGGACACCCTGTCTTCTGCTCTAACATGAATGAAATTTTATTTCAATTAATCAAATTTACAATAAAATGTTCAACCAATTGCAGCTCTTTAAAAAAATGGAGGTCCGTAACATTAATTCAAACTGTTACTCAATCGTTCACAGATTTGTCTTTGTCTTACAGTATAGAATATATATTTCATTGTTTGTTGTTGTTTTATAGAGCACACAGTTCATTGATTAAGATAATTTTTAGTTGAAGCACTACTCTGTGGTTCACTTGCTTTAAAAAGGCTTACATTAGGAAAAGTGATTGCATTATAAAATTATTAATCATTATAAAATAGCCAAACTTACTGTTTATGATGGCTGGTTGACCTGGAGCTCGATTGGATTATAACAGTGGTTCCCTCAGTATTTTTCAAATCACCTCAGCTACACTAGAATCTTTCCACGTACCTCCAGGCAGTGGTGTAGTCTACGTGATACACAGGTATATCCACTAAGAAATAGGCTTGCATGATTAATCGGTATAAAATCGCAATCTCGATTCACCCGGTTCACAATTTAATTTTGAAATAACTGATTTTTTTCTTTAATGACTTTTATTCTCATGTAATTTTATGAGCCGACTGCATCACAAACACTACTTTCTTCTGTGAGTTTTAAACATCGCTGCAATGCTACCTTCTCTTCATTGAAGCCTCTATGTTTACAGGCTTGTGGTGATGTACAGTGTGCTAAAAGGTATATAAATAAAATAAATTACAAATTTAAATAGGTGCCAAACTAAATCTTTATTTAGTACTGCTAATTTGTCTTGTTTTGTCATGGTTCATGTGTGCAATAATATTAATAATAATAGTATAATAATATTACACTTTGGGGGGAAAATAATCTAGAAAGAGAAAAAATTCTAAGCTAAAATATTGTGAATCATATTTTTCCCCGAATTGTGCAGGTCTACTAAGAAAGCTCCAGGATTCCCATTTACCATAACCACTTAAAAATGCCCAATGACACGCAACAACATATTCTCCATTATATTTGTCATCTGTGTTATCCTTCTTCACATAGGATAAATTACGGTATTTCCACTGTAAATTGGTGCATAAAAGTATATCCGAATACAGGAAATTAGGTTGTTGATGCTCAAAACATTTTTGCATCACTTAATACTACATTATGTTAATGACCAGGGTCAGTCACACCCACTGAACAGTACATTTATGATTCATTTTTCAAACACAATGCCACTTAAAATGTTGGCAAAGCAAAGAAAAGAATAGCATCACATCTGGACTAATTTCTAAACAAGCCTTTCCCTTCATTGTGCAGTGTGACCATTACTCAACACTGTGAATCCTGGAATAATTTAGATGAACTGACATCAGAAAGCTTTAGATTCACTTTCTGAATCAGTTCTGATCACTTTCTGAATAAGCTCATTATTATATCTCGTTAACTCATCTGCCTGATGATATACACACTATTTATATATATATATATATATATATATTACAGCTCTTGATCACAGTTTAAAGATCTAAAACTAAACAGTTCTACACTGAGATTACTGTCCATGTCGAGTCAGATGTGGCAGCTGGATGAATCGACTCAAATTTAAATACTTTATATCGTACCATTCCAGGATTTGCATAAGCAACCAGTTGCTAAACTTACTGGGCTGTTTGAGGCGGAGCTCCATGGCGAGGTCACAAGCTTTTTCTCTCCTTCCCTCGGCCATCAGCAGCCTCTCCCTGCTCTGCTCAGCTCGGTACTCCAGCAGCTGCCGCTCTGCCTGCCGGTAAACCCGCAGCAGGCGCGTACACAGGGTCTGGTGCAGTCGCAAGAAGAAATACCAGTTGTTGTTGACAAAGAAAAGGTTGTAGACACCGTCCAGCTCCTTCTGGTGCTCTGCTTCAGGGTCGCGCAGGTCCACCTTCTCTCCAGGTGCACCTGAGCCCGTCTCCATGGGCGTAGACGCAGGGGTGGATGAGGCAGTCCCTGCAGGCTGGCTCGTGCTACTTGAGGTGGTGGAGGCCTCTGCGTCTGCAGGTTGGGATGGGCTGCAGCGCCTCCGTCTGGACTCACCGTTGAGCTGCTGAGGTTGGGACTGGGCAGGTTGAGGTTGAGAATGACTACCTGTGGCTGCTGTTGCTCCTGATGCATTGTTAGAATTACCATTTCCTCCGGCTCCTGCTGGGGGGGGTGGTGGTGCTGCTGCTGCTGCTGCTCCAACTCCTAGTGCTCGCTCTCCACCCTCCTCAGGCTCAACCTCCTCATCTGTCCAGTCTTCGGTATCACTGAGCTCGCCGCGGCGGGAAAAGTACAGGTCGGGGACAAAGTGCTGGATGATGCGCTTGATGTGGTCCTTGTCCTCTTTGTGGATGGTGGGCTGACGTTTGACATGGTAGATGATGAGCGAGGCAGCGTCCTCCAGGATCTGTTTATCCTCGTATGTAAACACCATGTGAGGCTCGCTGGACGAGGCGGCACCAGAGCCGTTGCGGTTCTGCTGGCCAACTCCACCCTCTTCTGTGCTCTGCTCCTGACGCTGAGACATACAGAAAAACACAGATGAATGCAGGTAACTTAAGAAAGACACACTGGAGTTTCATTGAACTCAGAGATTAATCTTCCCACATAAACTTAATGATCATTTCCCTCGCAGCTATGAAGGAGGAAAATAAAACATACAAGGAAATGACAAAACAATATCAATTCAAGGTCCATTTATTTGCTTGATTGTTCTAGAGCTCAGGTTGTATCACACGATCCTCATCAGAAGATTAAGTAAACCCATAAATGTCAGATTCTTATGATCGAGTTGGGCAGGTCCATCTTGAGTTGAGTTTGTCCTTTTTCCTGTGAAACTCAACTATAAAAAGGAGACAAAAAAAAGGTAAGTAAGTGAAAAAACTAATTTGTTTAAATGAATGCTGGGTGTCTTTGCCAGACTCCAAAGCACACTGGAGGAGAGTCTGGCTACGCCACATATCATTCAGGGATGGGAGGAAAACGTGCTCTGGTTTATTGCCATTTCTTTAAACCAACCACCATTGTCTTTGGTGGTGGAACACATGTACGTTTAAAAGTTGTTTTAGTCATGCAACAGAAAACTCATTCTGGATTTTAGCTAGCTGTCTGGATTAACCTTGCAAAAATCTGAAAAAAGGTTAACCATAGTCCTCATAAATCTACCGGAGTTTAAAATCCTAACGCAAAGGAATCCCAAGGCAATGGATATCCGGTCTAAAAGTAGTAAATCCGGCAGATTTTCTGGCAACAATGGAACAGTCCTGGAAGTGGAACGTTGAGGATATAGACTAGGTATCAACCAACACAATCATTGCAAAGAAATTACCACCAGAATAAAGTAAATTCTATTGTATGGTGGACTCTGGGATTGAAGGAATTTTTTCAAAATGTGAAGGGGTTATATTACAAGTTAACTTCTGATGAGTTTTATGGTGCAAGATGAATTTCCAAAAAGATCAATGTCGTTTTCAATACAATGAACAATTGTATTGTGTGTAGCCTCTGGTATGGCTCTAAAACATAGTAATTTAATTGTAATTTAATACATTTTCACCCATTTACCTTTTCAAATTATGAGAAGAAGTGTTGAGATGTCAAACAGGAAGTACGTTTTTACCTCATCGTAGACACTCTCAATCTCATTGAGAAGGCTCTTTGACCGCAGGGCCTTCATGTCATTCTGTTTGAAGTTGACTCCTTGGTGGTCTAGGGACTTCAGGTAGGCCTTCTCGTACTGCTCCCTCCAAATCTTATTGAAACCCTGCTGGGCCTCTCTCCACTCGTCTTCCTTGGCTTTCAACCTGTTGGAAAGACACCTTTAATAAAAAAAACTTCATAAAATACAGCCAAGTGTATAAAATGTTCCGTTAACATGCCTACCCCTGATCTTGCTTGGGCACAATGCAGTTTTTTGTATGGGTTAAAGTATCTTTGGGAGGGAACATGTCAGTTTTTGAGGATGCACAAAGATTACTGCCTGTTTATACAAGGATCTTACTCTGTCAGCAAATCAGTGTTACTATCACACCGTCACTTAGTTAAACCTCCCTGCTGTTAACGTAAGTGTGCTGTCTAATGGCAAGCAACAATCTCCTTTCCATATTCACAATGTTCACAAAGAAAATTAGAGCAATATGTCTATGTCTATCAATATGTCTAATTGACCATAATAGTAACGCATGCACAACGAGGTCCTAAACAAGAATTCAGGCATTGAATTTCTTCCATTAAACGTGTTACCGATGAAGAAATTTGAAATTAAAAGAGTCCTGACCTCTTGAGCACCACAGGCACAGCGGTAGCAGGACTCCTCTTCAGTCCCTCAATGATCTCAGGGGCTTTGTCACCATAGATACGATACACCGCACGACGCTGGATGACCTCAGAGGTGCCGCCCAGGCAGTCGTCTAATCTGAATCGGTCCTGGTCCTCTGGGGAAAGACGGGAGAGCTTCTTCTGGACGCTCTCCAGCACCCTGATAGTGGCCAGATTGGTCTCCAGAACCACATCCAACTATAAGTGGAAAGTTCCAGACGCAGAGCTTTTAGAAGGAAGCCATCAACTAGCGCAATGATGCCCAACCAGGGGTACTTGTAACCCCGGGGGTGGTTCTGCAGTTGCCAGGGGGTTGTGGAAAGATTTTAGAGGAGCTCAACTAATTTGAAATAACAGTATATTTGATTAAAAAAAAAACATATCAACACATTTACATTAAGTCAACACTTGAACACATTTGGGCTACATTTAAAAACATACTTTGGGAATCGATAAAGGGGTACGTGAGTTCATCTGATACCTCAGATCAAAAAGGTTGGGATCCACTGAACTACAGTATAGTGCCAAGTGCTCTGTGTGTTAAAGCTTAAGATATGGTCTTTTACAGGAGCAAGGACACAAAGATAAAAACATACACAGCAAGTTGTGATGTTTATACAAACCTCCCTGCTCTGCAAGTGTAAATAGATCCTTGTTAGGGTATACACACCTCAAATCTTTCGTCCTCACAGCGATGCAGCTGCTCCTCATAAGGAGTCTTCTTCGAGCTGGCGAAGGTGGAGTCCTCAGACCAAGAAGGAAATGACACCCAGGTGTCGTTCAACACCTACAACCATAAAGACACACATGTAATATCAACAACGGGAAAACCCTTTCTATAGGAAAATATTTCACAATGATGTAATATTCTAGCCTTTCTGTCATTTACTCCAAAAAACACAGCAACATTCCAGCAAAAGGCAGGGAAGAAAGAGGAGACGATATGCACGTAAATAATGCATGTCTCAAACTTTTAAGTAAAATCGGCTTTGCAAATGTTTTCTGCGGAAGAAAACTCATTCAACAGAACTCAAGGATACGCACAGTGCATCTTCTTTAATAACATTGAACGTGAACAGAAACTTTGTTTACACGTCACCTTCAAGCAATGCATTGATGTAGTGACAACTCCAGGAAAATGTAAGAGGGTGTACCTCCTTGCATAGGGCAGTGCGCCCACTGCATTTAGGCTGCTGGTAGGTCTTGGGCAGCGCTCTGTAGCTGGATCCCAGGCGCTTGCAGGAGGCATAATCCACCTCCCTGCCCCCTCCCCCCTCCATGTAGCGATCTGACAGCCCTGACACAGCATGAGAGAGCTCTTTGTCCCCCAGAAATGACTTGAACTGTGTGTACAGTTCGGGAAACTTCCTGGAAGGAGATGGATGAAATCATGAACAAGAGATAAATCAGAAGAACAGCTGATCAAAAACCAAGTGATACTATAACTTATTATCAGAATAACCCTACCAGTCCTACAAATTTGCATCATGTCATGTTAGTTTCATTTCTTTTGGTGCAGTTTGGTTCATAATTGGAATAATCATTTAATTTCCATAGGTAATGATCATATCAGTTCCATTTGCATATATATTTAAGAATTCTTAAATATTGGTGCCCCAGTAGCTCAACCGGTAGAGCGTATGCACAATGTATCAAGGTTAAATCCTTAACCAGGGGCCGGATTCGATTCCAGCCCGGGCCCTTTGCTGCATGTCAAACCCTTTCTCTCCCCTGCCTTTCCTGTCTCTCTCAAAGCTAACACTATACAATAAAGCAGACATGCTGAAAAATATCATTCTTTTAAAAAAATAAATAAAAAATATAATAATTCTTAATAGTGGTCTTGAAAGCCTTTTATACATTTTTCTAACAGTGGTTGCCCTCCCCCCCCCCTTCAGTATTACCAGAATGCCTCTTCTACAACACCAGACAACAGCCTCTACACTTTCTGTCTGCTCCCTGCAGCTACTGTATCCATTATTTGAACGTCAATGTTCCTGATTTCATCCAACCAATTTAAACATTTCTTCAGCTCAATCATCTTTCCATCCACTCACCCCAGGAAAGGAGTGACTAGCTGTAGCAGCTCCGCTCCCGAAACTACTTCCTGGTTAAACAAGGCGATGCAGCGCAGGAAGTTCTCATACACCTCCTGGCTTTTAAACAGGCGACGCACCTGTTAGGTTGACAGGAACGTCAGATGAAATAATAAAACAATGTGGCAATGGGTCAAAAGAACAGTATGAACAAATAGAGAATGGAGGACATCTAAAACCACTGCCATGGAAAATGAACCCTCACCTTATCAAAGAAGGAGAATTCTCTTAAGACTCCATGTTTGCCAACTGAAGCAAAGGACTGATCTTTGGTACAGGAATACTTCATTTTCTTCTAAATAAAAAAGGAAATTAATGCTTAATGATCTTTGTGTTTATATTAGTTATTTTAAAGTTATTGAAGTTGAAGCCTTTGATTTGTTGCTTCAGGAACGCTAAAACTTGAACCTTTTCAAGGACAATAGTACATACATTGGTGCGTCGCCTAAGGCAGTTATTCTAAATGGAGAGTTTACCTTGAGCAGTGGGGACATGTGCTGCAGTAGTATGGGCCTGGGCCTCTTTTTGTTCTGTTTGGTTATTGTGTCGTCCTCCTCCGGCCTTTTCAGCTGTTCTTTCCCTCCTGTCAATGAGCTCCCGGTAAACTACAGAAGATGAAGCACACAGGAAAGTGTGAAAAAGGCCCATCACAATATTTCCTAGAGCAGACGTAGAGTTGACATAATAAAATAGCTTGCTTTGTGCAACCAACTTTTACTCTCATAGAAGACTTAAAAAAAAAAAAAAAAAACACAGCCAATATTCAAATTTGAGGAGCAAAATCCAGTGAATTTTTTGACATTTCTGATTGAAAATGACTTAAACTTGATAAATCAGTTATCAAAATAGTGTCAATTGAATATTCTGTTAATCCACTAATCTACTAAATTGTGTTAGCTTTACTTTGGACTTGCACTTTTTTTTAAGATTATTTGTCGAGCATTTTAAAGCTTTTATTGACAAGACAGCTGAAGACACACACACATATATATATATACATACATACATACATACATACATGGGCGCCCGCTCTCCCAACTGAGCTATACAGCCGCCATGGACTCACACTTTTAATTACTGTATTCAAAGAGTGTGGAGTTAAAAAACACTTATCTTGCAATATATTGACTACTAAGAATATACGAGAATGAAACTTTTGAGCAGTAGCATGGAAATAAAAAAGGCCATTGATTGGGTCACAACCTTTTTCATTTTTACATTACATTATTTATCTCTGTGTGCTGCTTTACTGACCAATGATCTCTTGGCATCAGGTAAGAATTGCCCAAACTCAGCCAGCAGGTCTTCTTGTCCCTTGAAAAGACTGGCAACTTTAGAAAACACCTCATCTTCAGTCATCCCACTACTGCCTCGGCCGCCTCGACTTTCCTTCACCTCCAACTGCTCCTTCTGAGGGGTGGTACGAGGAAAAAAAAATGGTGATCAGAGGTGAGGAATCAAACCTCTGATTAAAAAAAGTTTACATTAGTTGGCCTGGCTACACATGGTAGTCACAATCTTGGTGCAGGAGACACAAACCGTCTTCCGAGGAACAGGCTGCTCTAGGAAATTGATACTGGACAAAAAAAACCTTTACAGTTTACATTTATTTACTTATTCAATTCTTATTTAAAATAACAGAGAGCCATTTAAAAAGGAACTATTAGTATAACACTGCTGAGAGTCCTCTGCTTTGCAAAAA
>NC_045741.1:21708901-21759760 GCF_008692095.1 Etheostoma spectabile | reverse complement strand
GAACAGTCAAATCTTTAAGGTGGAAAAAGAACAATGAAACTTCAATTCAGTAACTACAACCTACAATGCCTATATCATAATATCCAACTAAAAAGCAACTTACATCACCACAACTGATCTCCACAATACCTGATATGTGTGAAGAATCTCTAGGAAGGCTCTGTAGATCTCTGGGTGATCCAGAAAGCGGTTTTTAATCTTATTTACATAGCTGATGGCACTGTCAAACTCTACGGGGCTTGTCTCTGAGGCAGGTGGGGATACAGACGAGGTGGTCGCCTGATTCTGGCTCTCTCTGCTAGTCAGGGGAAGAGAAAGACGGGTGGGGGGCTCCAGAGGTCCTGCTGGAGTTGAGGAGGATAGGGAATCTGATGGAGCCGCCTTGACTTCACTGGTCTGTGCAGGTCCAGCTTCAAGGTTGGCATTAGAGGCACTACCTGAGGTTACGGTCACTGCAGAGGTGGTGACACACTTCCCCTGCTGGCCGGGGGATACCTGGACAGATAACGAAGTTAAGCTGCATGGAAAGAGGAGCATTAATTTAAGTTACTGAAATGCTTAACTTCAAATTAGATATGGGGAATAATATCTGCCAGTAAAGGCCAGCCCAGATGGTGGTAAGGTCTTTTTAATGCTAAAAAAATCAAACACTTAAACCTTTACTTAATTCTTTGAGAAGGAACAGGATTAAAATTTGGAAAAACTACAACTTTCTGACACAGGTCCTGTTTGCATGTGTCTGTATTTTGAGCCTGTGTATAATCTAATCCAAATGTATTTATAAAACACATTTAAAAAACAGTTGACCAAAGTGCTGTACAATCAAAGAGAACAAAAGTAAAAACACATACACCAGTTTAAAGAAAAAATGACAATAATTTAAAAAGGCTACTATCCTAGTGTGTTAAAAGCCTGAGAATAAATATGTGCAATGGATTTGTAGGTAGTGTATAATAACAGAGGGATCTAAGCGAATTAATAAAGTATGTTGTCTTCTTAATAAATCCTACCTTTATAAAGTTATGTTACAACAGTTTTTGTTGAAACTGTTTTAAATAGGTGTCAAGTTCAATTTTATGACCAATAAATTGACAACTGAGTGTATATGTACAATTAAGCATGGCATATTTTGGATCTTTTAAAAACTTCGGAAGTGCAATTTCAAATAGTGCACCCCATTGAAATTCAGTACGGAGGAAGCACACCTGGTTCCTCTTAAGAATATAAAAGTTCAAACATACTGTACCGCTCAGCACACCATGAGTTTCTAATGATGCACCTGCTGAAAGTTTCCTAGCTTTGAAAATTAATAAAGCTTAAGCTGTAGAGTCTCACCTGTGTGGAGAACGGAGATTGGAGGAAAGCCACCCCATTCTTTGGGACCTCTATCCGATACCCCGGTGGTAGGAAGGCATTAAAGCCCAAGACTAGGTCTGGGTGTCCATGGAAAAGCTGTGACACGCGGTTTATCACCCCTGGTGTGTCAATGCTATTTAAGAGAACAGGCATATTAGTGGTGTGAATGACAGAGGGAAATAAAAATGTGCCTTGTCTCCCATGTGCTGCATGAAGACAACAAACTCCTAATCAAAAAGAGTGTTGCAGCTTAGTCTAAAAATAAACCATTTATATCATGCCACAAGTAAATTACAAGAGAATATAAACCGCTGGATAATTAGAGTTGGATAATATCTGCAACTTCTTATTGATAATGCCTTAAAATGTGCCGTTGATTCCTTGGTCCTAAAACTTTGCAACGTAACCAAAATCTACACATAAGCTCCACCATTCAGTATCTCAAGAGACTGTGTTAGGAAAATACATTAAAAATGCATTTCTAAAATTCATTTAGTAAGTAACATCTTGCATAAATACCTCTGTGACTTGAACTCTTTCATGATGTCCAGAAACTTGTTGTATATTCCAGGATCATTTGCAAAACGAATTTTGACTTGGTCCAGATATGACAAGGCATCTTCAACCTAAACACATAGAAGAAGAAATCATGAATGCAGCACAAAGCAAAATCACTCTGGACCAGTTGAGAAGCTTTTTAACATATACCCTGTTTGTGCTGTTGACGAAAAAAGATCTTACATGAATGTCAATCCAGTTCTTGTCATATTGGACAATGACATGTCTACATTGTGTCTCATAATAATTGTATTTATTGGCAAGTACTACTGTCAAATTTAAAAGGGGTGCCACTATCAAACCAAAATATTTACATTTCTCAAAATACTATGTGGACATTTGTTTTTCATATAAAGTTAAATAAATAGGTAATGTTTGCTTTCTTCATTGTCAGCTGAAGTGCTATATCAACAAATGCACTAGTCAACGTTAGCTGTACATAGCTGTACAAGTAACCGCTTAAAAAATAAATGGTCGAATACAAGAATCACCAAGCTTCTTTTGTTCACTGGACTGTAGCTTTCTTTATTCACAACATCCAAGCTAGGATAGGTTACGAAGAAAAAAGAACATGTGTGCACAAAGCGTTGTCACAAACAGTCCACATTTAAAAAGGGTTGTTTAAGCTAACGTTAGCCAACACAGTCAACTGACGATAATAACTCCACAAACACTTACAGCACCTAACGTAACCCACATAACGTTACACGTTTATACAATACGTTTAAGTTAGTTACTGCTAGTCCCTAGCTATCAGTATAGTGGTAGCAAAAACAGCATGTTATATTCAACTAATACGATAACAAAGAAATGTGTAATGAAGCTGCTAATCAGCTGAAATAGCCGTTTTTGGCTGGCCTGGCTGACGTCCTCCACTTTGTTCAGGGAGCTGAAAAAAACGAACAAGAAGGAACTTCCCACAACCGAGGTTTGAGTTAACGTTTGCTCAGTGGCTGTTATTGACATCGTAAATAAGAAACTACTGCTAACTGTGCCACTCGACTGTCACTCAGACATTCATTAATGAAATACAGCCTCCACATCTAACCTTTAATGTCAATGTTTCGGTTGTTTAGCAATGAATTACTTTTAATAGGCCAGCGAGCTAACTAACGTTAGCCAGTCGTCCCTTTCACTTCTTTCGACGTTAGGGGAGAAAGAGAAAAGCCTCAAATCCAATGCAATGATCCGACGAACAAAATGGTTCTGACTCTGAGGGGACTTTTCCCTTGTCGTGTCCGTTGTCTTCTTACCTTCAGCTTCTGGAAGTGCTGCTGCTGCACTTGCTTTTGTGTTATAACGTAAGGCTTGTCTTGAATTTGGTTTATTTGCTTCGCGGTGCTGTGCGCCTGAATCTTCGCCATTATCCCGGCGACAGGAGGCTTGAGAGCCACAACCACAACTTGAGAGGGAAGCTTCGGTGTTACCTCCAGTTGTTGGCTACCCGACAAACCTTCCTCTCGGTCGGGAAGCCAGCCTGCCAGCAAGCAACCCTACTTTGCCTTGCTGGACAGTCTCGCTACAGCGCAAAAGGACGGAAAATCCAGCAGAGTGGAGGGTGATGACAGACAAGCTGCTACTCGCTGCGACTTTGAGCAAACATCCCCATCGATTTAAACAAGCTGAGACGAGAAGCGTCAGAAAATAAGCTAAGGGACAATGGTTGCCGTTTATCGTATTTAAAATAACTATCGCCTGTCTCTTTAAATTCGGCGGCAGCGGTCTGTCTTGGCGTCCGGAAGCCAGAGTAGGAGTGAAAAATTGAAGAAAAAAAAAAGTGAAAAATTGAACTGCGCAGCCGCAGCCATGGGAGGAGCCGAGTCCTCAGGAATCAGATTGCTCCACTCCCCCTTCATTGCTACAAAGGAACAATGTTGCTCCGTGTGAAACGATAGCTACATACTTCTACATTGTACCTACAACTACAAGAATCAACGACAGACTGAACACCGACTGTGAGCCAAATCAATACTCGGCTAATGATAGATATCTGCAGCATTCATTGGGCATATGAGCAAACTGCAGCATCGATTAAGCTCGTTCAACAACTTTATTGTATTTTTGGTATGCATTGCAATGAAGACAGGAGCAAATAATTCGGTTTAAAAGTATTTAATAGTGACTGACTTTCACATAGTAAAACATCAGAAGAAGTGATGAGCATGAAAAACAGTTTGCATTCTTTAACTACTGTAGCATGGTTATTTTGCCACTGAAGGTGCAGTAAGGGATTTTATTTGTATTTTGAAACGATGTGGTGTCCCCTAAGAGGCTTTGGCAGCAAGTTTCCACCTTTGTAGCCACTGTTGAAACGTCAGCCC
This sequence comes from Etheostoma spectabile, assembly GCF_008692095.1. Lineage (NCBI taxonomy): Eukaryota > Metazoa > Chordata > Actinopteri > Perciformes > Percidae > Etheostoma > Etheostoma spectabile. Next base: position 21,755,525 of record NC_045741.1, on the reverse strand, counting down.
TCCTCTACTGAGCTCAGGTAGGACATGTTGGGCTGGCAGATCCCACCTTGATGTTTCAACACACAAAACAGAAAAAGTTAACCAGCAAACCAGACCTTTTACTCTTAAATGAAGCTATGAATCCAAAATAACACAAACATTCTTATGTAGAAAAACGTCTATGTGCAATTCAAGCAGCAAATGTTTAAACTAGAGTTTACTATTAATGAATGATGAAGGAAAACAACAGGGTCTTTTCATAGTTTTGGCCATAACTTAAATTGAAAAATGTTGAATCAGCTTAGGGCTGGGTGATGTTGAAATATCTAACTACCACTAATAGAAAAATCACACAAATAAATTAATCTTTAATGCAATGTACTGCGTTTTTCTGTTAACTAAATCAGACAAATAAAACGGTTTTGTAGTATTGAATCACAATTTGCTGAGAATCATTGAACAACAACATTGTGTTCATTTAGTTAAACAAAATGATTCCATTGAAACAAAAATACAACAAAAACTGAATTATTGACCAGGCTTAATTTGTCAATCTCATGTTTTTTTGCCTCAATAATGGACTTTGCTATGGTTAAAAAAAAAAGTAGTCAGACAATTAGATAACTCTGTTAAACTGCAAATATGTGATCCTATTTGGAAAGCAAAATCAGAAACACATCATCCATTGCATTGTAAAATGGTGTACACAATTAATCCAAGTACAGTATTAAAGTTGAACCAGGAAGGAGAAACTAATGGATGTTCAGAACAGGCGGTTTCAGTGATATCTTGTCACATTCACTTTTATGTGTAGGTAGCATGGTTAGACAACAGACTTGTTTAAAACCTGCATGGTTGCTTGTGTTGCTTGCCCTCATGCACTCCACTCCAGAGCTGTGTCAAGCAGGCTCATCCCCAAATCTCAGCAATGAAGCTGGTTGGTAAAATGTTAACGGATAATCAAAAAAAAAAAATCTCCTTGACAGACACTTTAGAAAGGAAACTTTAAAAATGCTAAAAATTGTGGTGCATTTATTGTTTTACATTAGGTTATCTACTTCAGAAATGTGCCTCACCAGTAAGAAATGGCAGTTTTGACTTGTGCCCCATAAGAAAGACCTTGGTCGCTACGTTGGATGAGGCTTCTCACTCTCGGTACCAGAGCCTCCAGAAGCTTCTGATCCTCCTCCTCGATTCTGGACAGCAGAGCTAGGGGGCACAGTGTAGACACAGTAGTTTTGTTGTTACTAAAAGTTATAATAATTCCCAAAACTTCTTTTTGCATTCATTTGCATTGCTTAAGCATGATAAAAGATTCTCTTGATGGATTTCCATAATTACCTTTCTGATCAGATGCATGCAGCAACTCTGTTTCCTTCTGTATTTTCTGCAAGGTAATTGAATGAAGTTGCCGTAACTGTTGGAGAAAACGCAACTCAAGCTGCTGGGAGCGCGCATGGGAACATAACTCCTCTGGAGCCTGAAGTGTAAGACAAAAGGAGAAAGTCAGAATAAAGCAAAGGAGAATACATAACATGACATTTAATGCATCTATATAAAAGCAAAAAATAACAGTGATTGTAAGACCAGCAGATATCCTTAAAAAGCTATATCATGTGGCCGGGTTAAGTCAGTTGGTAGAGCAGGTGCACATTTTTAGTGGGAAGAACAAGTAAATACACTGCTGATTTTGCAGGTTTTCCTACTTACAAAGCACGTAGAGGTCTGTAATTTCTTTTAATCATTAGGTACACTTCAACTGTGAGAGATGGAATCAAAAACTAACTTCCAGAAAATCCCATTGTTTGTGTGCATTTTATTGCATGACGTAAGTATTTGATACATCAGAAAAACAGAGCTTAATATTTTGTACAGAAACCTTTGTTTGCAATTACAGAGATTATGTTTCCTGTAGTTCTTGACCAGTTTTGCACACACACTGCAGCAGGGATTTTGGCCCACTCCTCCACACGGACTTTCCCCCAATCCTTCAGGTTTCAGGGCTGTTGCTGGGCAATACGGACTTTCAGCTCCCTCCAAAGATTTTCTATTGGGTTCAGGTCTGTAGACTGGCTAGGCCACTCCAGGACCTTGAGATGCTTCTTATGGAGCCACTCCTTAGTTGCCCTGGCTGTGTGTTTCGGGTCGTCATGCTGGAAGACCCAGCCACGACCCATCTTCAATGCTCTTACTGAGGGAAGGAGGCTGTTGGCCAAGATCTCGCGATACATGGCCCCATCCTTCCTCCCCTCAATTCAGTGCAGTCGCCCTGTCCCCTTTGCAGAAAAGCATCCTCAAAATGTTTCCACCTCCATGCTTCACAGTTGGGATGGTGTTCTTGGGGTTGTGCTCATCCTCCTTCTTCCTCCAAACACGACGAGTGGAGTTTAGACCAAAAAGCTCTATTTTGTCTCATCAGACCACATGCCCTTCTCCCATTCCTCCTCTGGATCATCCAGATGGTAATTGGAAGACTTCAGATGGGCCTGGACCAGCATTGGCTTGAGCAGGGGCACCTTGCGTGCGCTGGACGATTTTAATCTATGACAGTGTAGTGTGTTACTAATGGTTTTCTTAGAGACTGTGGTCCCAGCTCTCTTCAAGTCATTGACCAGGTCCTGCTGTGTAGTTCTGGGCTGATCCCTCACCTTCCTCATGATCTTTGATGCCCCACGAGGTGAGATCTCGCATGGAGCCCCAGACTGATGATGTTGTTGCCTTCTCACCAAGCTGCTTTCCCATTGTCCTGTAGCCCATCCCAGCCTTGTGCAGGTCTACAATTTGATCCCGGATGTCCTTACACAGCTCTCTGGTCTTGGCCATTGTGGAGAGGTTGGAGTTTGTTTAATTGAGTGTGTGGACAGGTGTCTTTTATACAGGTAACAAGTTCAAACAGGTTCAGGTAATACAGGTAATGAGTGGAGAACAGGAGGGCTTCTTAAAGAAAAACTAACCGGTCTGTGAGAGCCCAAATTCTTACTGGTTGGTAGGTAATCAAATACTTATGCAATAAAATGCAAATGAATTATTAAAAAAAAAAAAAAAAAAAATCATACAATGTGATTTTCGTTTTAGATTCTGTCTCTCACAGTTGAAGTGTACCTATGATACAATTACACACCTCTACATGCTTTGTAAGAAGGAAAACAAGCAACATTTAGAAGTCTATCAAATACTTGTTCTCCCCACTGTATAGAGGTATATGCCTCGACGCAGAAGGTCCAGGGGTCAAGTCCGATCTGGACGGTTTCATGCATGTCTTCCCCCACTATAGTAAAACTGATTTTCATGGATAATACTTTTTTTTATAAGCTCTGCTGCTGAAAGGACTGGTCAAGCAATGGCACTTGCAGTCAGCTTGCCAATTAAAACCACTCTTGGCATGTGGCGTTTAAGAAGCAGTGTGAACTTTAGGAGCTGCCAGCACAACTTTTATAGGAATGGAGTGAGTGTCTACAGGCAAACTTCTTATGCAAAGTTACAGTGTTTTAGAATGTTTGAAATGCATTTTAATGATAATCGATTTCATTATATTCCTCATATCTTTTTATCATTTGAAAAAGAAAAATTATTTTGTCTTGAATAGTTGCATAGGTTTAACAATAAGATGATGGTGTATATATAGTTTTGCTCTGGGCAAGAAGAGAAAGAAGGAGATAATTGGTTTTGTTATTTGCCCATACTCACCCTGTGCTGTGGGAAGTCCAGGTTCTGACACAAGCTGCTAAAGGTCGGGGACTGCAAGCGATGGATGGACAACCATGATGCTGGGATTCTTTGCATTCTGAAACAACAGAAAAACTGAGTCCCTGATACATTAAGAGGTAAACCCCAGTCAAATAATTCTTACCCATCAACAGTCCTACGGTCCAGAGCAAGAAGCGAAACTGTTCCCAACTGGCTGGCCTCCTTGGATATGGAGTTCCTTTGACTGCTGGCTGCAGTGGTGACAACTTCAAACTGTGGCACCAGTTCGCCTTGGACAAATCCCTGTAACTAAAACAAGACAGAGGCATAGAAATCCTCAAGAGATGTTCAAAAAATATTATTTTTTTGTGGAAATAGTTTTTTTTTTTTTTACTTGATGAGGTTAAAACATGTATTACACCACAATGAACCAAATCTCTCTACATCAGTGTCATAGATGGAGAACATCCACACCTCTGTGTGCAGACGAATCAGCTCCATCTTTGCCATGGAGTTCCCTTTAATCAGACCTTTGATATGTTCCTGTCTGAGAACCTGGAGAGACACAACCAAACATGTTTAATGTTATATGTTTAATGCTATTTATTAAAGGAAAACTGCCCCCTGCGTTTTAAATTTATAAAAGGTTTGGCAAATCAAACATGTAGAAAATGGTTGATCCAGGAGTAACACTGGCAAAGGTTATGAGAGGTCTCATATTGTAAGTTGACTCTCACCACTAGTTGTCTGAAGTCAAGGATGCTCTGCCACTGGCTGTGAAGGTTCCTAAGTGCCTCCTGACGGCTTCTGGCATGCTGGTCAAGTTGGATACACCTGTCTCTGATATGATCCCTGGTTGCTGCCTGCATCACACACTGAAGTTCCACTTCTAAGGCTGACCTGACAGCAAAGAAAAAAAACTACATAAATGGTTTAAAACATGTTTTTCATTTGCCCAGAACACATCTGTAATTTGACTAATAATTGATTAGCTACTCTTTGAGTTAGCAACACATTAATTGCAAAACATAAAAATAACAAAATAAAGACAGAAAACATGCAAAGGATGAGACAAAAAAGAAATCATTCAATATTTAATTAAAAGTGCTTGACAATAATGTGCTTTGACTACAAAATAATTCTACTCCTTCTTCCTGAGGTTTGTAGTCTGAAATTTCATCACCAAAATATTATTACTGGGATTATACACTCTTTTCATTACTTGTGGGAACCTCATAAACAAACTCTACAGTGAGTTTGCTTACTGTGCCAAGGTGTCGACGTGGAGCTCATCTGCAATGCCAGACACCTCCTGCTCCACCTCCTTCTTGCGGGCCTGCAGCTGGTTTTGGAGTTGCTGGACTCTGGAGCGGGTCCGGGCCAGTTCTACCAAACTCTGCTCCACCTCTTCCCAAGCATCCTGGAAATGACAACAAATGCACAATTCCACAAATATATTTTTAAATTCCAAACGCATGGACATGTCTTCTAGTGTGAACTTCCTGAATATTACAGTGTCTGTGTTTGTGTATAGCACCTCTAAGAGGCTCTTAACGGATGGCAACTCATTATCTTCTGTTGACATGTCCATTAGGTGATTGCTTTCATAGCGGTACCTGCAATTGAAATGCAACATAAATACTCTGAAAATTTTTAATAGTATTAAAAAGGGACAGAGAACAATATAATAAAGTTAAAGTTTACCGTAGTGCTGTCACATCATGTGTCACGTCCAGAGAAGCAAGTTTCTTTTCTAGTTCCTTCTGCTCTCTTGAAGCTAAACACTCCAATGCTAAGAGGATGTGGTTTGGCGGATAATCTTTCAACAAGTTCTGATAACATGACAAGCAACAACATGTTACTTCAAAGTGAAAATGTACAGTACATAAGAGTAAAAAAACGTTAAGTGAAATGTAATCAATATGCACTAACCTCCACAGCACTCAGCCAGTACTGAAACACAGCAGTCCTTTGTTCACAAGTCATACTGAGAGGAAACAGATAAGTGATTAACTCAAGAAAGAAAAAGTTGAAAACTTCTGAATAGTTGATTTCTCAAATACTGTATCACTGTAATCCTTACTGTTTGGCTGCAGGCAGCGATGTTTTTAGTTCACTCTCTTGTAAAGACTGATAGAAGTGGACCCTGTCATCACACAGCTGTTTCAATTCACGCTAATGGGGGGAAATAAAAGAAACTGGATTATTTCCCCTCGGTCTGCAGCTGATGTATTACAGGCCTCTTGGTCTACATTAGTCAGATTTGTGATTTAAGATCAACTGGTATAACTTCTTCTAAAATATGCAGCTGGCAAACAACATAAAATCAGTGTATATCTCCACCAGCTGTAGAATTATAATACTACCATCAAGATGGCATAACAAGATACATAATGAAACAACCAGCAACATTCCCCTCATTAATTGCACCCTATACGATACTGTATACACTTAGTTTCCTCTATAGCGAGATGGAAATTAAGATTATGTCCTTGACAGGTTTAGTCCGATAGTCTGGATCAATGAAAATACATTTCCAGGATAATTGCCTGACATCCGCCATGTGAGCCCTCCGCTTCCACTCTGTGTGTGTGTGGCGTTGACAAAATTCCTTTGTTTCGAGAAACAAACTTTGAGCTAGTAAGCAAAACACTGAAAATGTTTTGAAGAAAATTTGGATCATGCAACTAGGCAAGCCTGCTTGGTCCTATTGGGGAATGATTGTAAAGATTTACAAAGAATATGTTTACGGCATTTACTATCTAACTGGGACATTTTGGGAGCGTTTGGTAGAGACTGCTGTGTACAAAGTACAATTTTGGAGACAACATCACGGTTTCCACAACTTAGTGCCGCCCAAGACGATTCTGATTGTTTTAAAGAAATGCAGACAACCCAGAGCGTTTTTTTCTCTCCTATCCCTGAATGTAGCTGTGGTGTTGCCAGACTTACTCCGCAGCTCTGTGGAGATAGGTCTGGCAATACGAGACTAAGAGTCGCGTAACTGGGCGCCCAGTTAGCTCAGTTGGTGGAGCAGGCGCCCATGTATCAAGGTTTACTCATCGACTCAGCATGCCCAGGTTTGACTCCAACCTGTGGCCATTTGCTGCATGTCATTTCACCTTCTCTCTTCTTTCATTTATTCAGCTGTCCTGTATATAAAAGGCCTAAAGATGCCCCAAAAAATAATCTTAGAAAAGAAAAGCGTTGCATAACGGCAGTTGTTTGCAGAGAGTAGTGTACATGTGGGAATTCAGGGATGTTAAATTAGTGCACTATATAATAAATAGGATGTGATTTTGAACACACCAATGTGCAGCATTTTGTCAATTTGCCTATTCATTCTTTATTTTTCTGACTAACATGTAGGTAATTGATAGCAGCAATACACCAAGATAGATAAAGCGCACCCTACTCGAGTAGGGTTGAATAAGAACTAAAAACTTTTTAGCAGAACTTATGAGTTTTAATTTATCCTGAAAGTTGTTGCACTGTCATTTGTATTTTATATTGATGTTCTTACCATGCTTTTATGATCTAAACTGTAGCACTTTGAGATTTGCTCGAAATGTAAAGTGCATTACAAATAAAATCTATTTTTATTATAAATCTTAAAGATAAAGTTCATATTTAGGCAGCTCTTACCAGGACCTGTGCCTCTGCTGTAACTTTAGAGTTGAGGTTGTCACCATCACTGCTGCTGGAAGGCTTATTATGAAACAGCACTTCAATCTCTGCTTTCCTACAAAACACAATACAGTTATTACTTATGTACTACATGATTAGTACAGGTGTTTAACTGATCTTACTTTAACTTTTATTTTACTTTAACTTTTAATGTTCTGCCTTACCTGGCCATCTGTTCCAATGCCTGGCAGTGCTCACTGAGCGTTTGTGTGTCATCAGAGAGCACCTTGCGGCCCAAGATGCAGCGCTGCCTGAAGGCCTGCAGGAGCAGCTCTCTGCGCCGGCTGTCCTCCACCTCGGCCCAGGTACGGCTGATGGACTGCTCTATTGGTAAATTGCAGAAATTGCTGGTGTGGGAGATCATTACATATTGTCTGAGCTAAGCAAACCGCAGCAATGGGCTGGCTTTCCTCATTTTGCAAAGTAGTAATGCAGTCTTATCAGATACCCAGCCCTTACGGCATATGAAGGACTAACCTTGTGTAGCCAACTGTTCTTCTGTTCCACTGATTTGAGAGTCCAGGTGAGTGATCTCAACTCTGAGCTGCTCGATCTTCCTCTGAAGCTCTCTCTGCTTAGCAGCTTTACTCTGACCCTCAGCCTGCTTCAACTGAACATGCAAAAACAAAACATTAGTTTATCTGTGGCTTTCTTACTGAAAATTTCGCACTGAATCACAAATGTGATCACTCAAGGTTAATCAAGTACTACATTGAGCAGGTATATCTTGAAATAGAAATAAACCACAACAAGGAAGGGAAACGAGTTTTAGCCTACCTCTTTGTCTTGAAGAACTTTGTACCTTGAAGATCATAAAGTCAAGGAATTTACTGGAAAAATGCTGAACTCAGTGGTTGTGGCTGAGGAATTATACACTGAGTGATACCAAGTATAGGGAGTGGGCATATTTAGTATTTTACAGTTAGTATTTTGGGGGTATTTATAAGACAGACAATTAACTGGAAAACGGAGAGAGGGAATAGGATGCAGATAAAGGTTCCTCGCAAGGTTTGAATCGGGGACAACCAGGATTCCCCAAGAAAGCATCCATTATATGTATGCCACCCTTGGCAATTACAGGACAGGGAGTTTGTCGATGTGGTGGCAGAGAGGCTGTACGTTGACAAAACACACATACAAAGTCTTGAGCAAGATGTAGACTCTTCTGTCTAAGTGACCTCTCACTCACATCTACAAGAGCAACACAATGACTAAAATGTGAACTTGACGTGAAGTTGCCATGGCCACTGCAAAGACACTGGTGGCTTTCAAATCCTCAAACAGAGCCTGAAAGGATACCACTGGAGATTTCCACGCATGATCCTCACGTTCCTGGAAAAACAGAGAAATAGTCAGTAAGCTGTTATCCATTATTCGCCCATCTTCCAAGTCATAGTGTACAGAGGGTGAGACTGCAGTTTATTTGAGAGATTAAGCCATTTATCAGATGCCATGAGGTACTTTCTTTTGACAAGACAAATGGAGACTGAGTGCGCTCTGGGATCACAAACAAGAAGCCAATCTTACCAAAAAGGGTTAAAGAACAGTAAGATAGTGTTAAAACTAACCTCTGGTGAAAAACGTGTTGGATAATATATTTCCATATTGACTTTCCTGTCCCGATGCAGAGCCTATGAAACAAATGATCACCGTTATGTTTGTTCGAACGCTACAAATTAAGCATTAACTGTGAAGACCTGTACGTTAACATACGTTATCAACAGCGATAATAAAGACACGCTGATACCCACGTTTTAAAATAGCTGTCATTTGGCAGGCTGTCCGGGGACAGATTGAACTCCTCTGTCGCCCAACGTTTCATCTCCCGCACAAGATTTCTGTCCGCCATCCTGACAGGCAACAGAGAGTAGTTAGCTAAACAACTTGTGACGTTAGCTAGCTAGTTGGTTAGCTAGCTAGCATCACCAACATGCTGCTATTCTTGTCAGCTAACGTAGCGATAGTAGCTTGCGTCGTTGACCACATTTTGCTAATTGCAGTGGTTGAACTTACTCTTTTCTTGTTGAGGATGCGACTTTACTTTAATACAGCTAGTCGACGGAAATGTTTCTAATTATCTGAAATGCTCAAACTTTCAACTTCCCGCCTGTTCACAGTAACGTTATTTCCGGTCAGCATTTCCGTTTAGACAGCGCCGCCTCTAGTCGGTTGCTGTCGTGGATACAAAATCTGGGAAGATTCCACAAAATAAAAACACAATAATATAATGTAACGGTACATATTAATAAATAATGCGTTGGACGATTCAGCTTTTTTAACAAATTTCCGGTTTTATTTATTTCTCAAATACTTTGTGGTTATATCCCTGGTATGTGTCCCATTGGTATTTATAAATAAATAAATAGTTAAATCAGTAAACAGTCTATTTAATTGAATGGTATTGAATTTAATGGTGAAATAAACTAGATTCAAGCACTGCAAATGTTGCAAAATCACCACTTAAAAGAAACATCTTGCTAACAATCCAACAATTTCTTTTCATATAGCTTGATGAGCTGCATAAACTTTATACACTCAACTTTTAATGCTAATTTTAAGATGCAGCATTACAAAATCTAATCTAGCAACAAAACTAAATTAAGTCCAAAAAAAGGAACGGAAACAGAATGGCAAAAAGAAAATATACACCAGTTCTTTAGTTCCATGAGCTTTTATTTCTTCCTTTACAACAAAGAATCAACTATGTAGTATATGTCTTGATGCACAGCATTAGACTTTCTGTCCACAGGAGAAAAACAGCATTATTTTAGCCAACCACTTTGAACCTTAGTACTCTAAGGATCACAGTAAACATGGTGCATATACTGTAAAGGCCTTAGTAGGTGATTGTTTATTTTTTATGTTTTAGTTATAATATGTAATAGCATTGTTCTCCATTGAAGCTGCAGTGTTAAATAAATAAGACCTGAGTTAAACAAAAACTAAAAATGCTCCCAGATTATTAGAACACAACATTTTAAGTAAGGCCTATGCTTTCTTGTTGTGAACACATAAACTGAAGTCAACCCACTAAAAAATAACATAAAAAACATTCATTATGAGAGCACAAAAGTCAAAAATAATTTTGCAAAACAGTTGTTAGCATGAAAAAAAAAGTGCTTAATGCGATTGTACTGTGTCCTTAGCACCATGTTGATGAGCTATCCAGTGGTCATGCCAAGATCCACTCAAACTAGAGTTTAACAGTTTTAATATTTGCTTAAAGTTATCGTATCCTAGTGAAGAGATTTAAAACTGATACAGATTCCTGAAACAAAGATAAAAGAACTTGGTCAATTATTTCACAGATATGAGGGGACATGTTATTACAGAATGCTGTTTATAAAAAAGTGCTTTCTCACCTTAGTTGATCTTGTTTTACTAAATACGTTCCAGAAGCGAAGAGTCTCATCTCCAGCTCCCGTCACAATCGCCTCACCATCCGGGGACATGGCCTAAATAGAAATAAATAATCACCAGAAACTATGGCCAGCTTTTTCATTAACATGACCAATGGCAAGATCACAATCTCATCAGAGAGAAAACCCACACACTAACCAGGTAGAGCACTCTGTAGGAGTGTCCTGTGAGTTTGGTAACCTGAGTGAGAGCTGGATATTTCCACACCAAGATCTGGTTCTGAGAGTAGCCATGAGTGCTCACCTGAAAGAAAGAAAAAACAGGCAATATTACAGTATAACCCAAGGAGGCTTTGTGTAACTCACTATTAATAAATGAATTACAGTTAGACTCATATATGCTATTACTGCAAATAAACAAGACCATCTTGATGGCCTTGTTTACACAGTTGTACTGGTCTCAACAATGCATATTTTACATGTGTGCGATAACTTCTGTTGGGATTTGGCTATATAAAATTCACTTGACTTGTGTCAAAGATATAAAACAGAAAGAGGCAACACTTCTATCCAGTGAAAACAGGTATTTTTTAAAAGTATCTCAAAATAAAATATGAAAACAGCGTAAGTCTATGCTTTGCCTCATAAGAGGTTTATTTAAAAAAAGAAAATTAAAAAAAGCCTTACTTGAGTATACAGTACCCCATACATGCTCTATTTTAGGAAGCATTGGCACAAGAGAAACTAACAATTGTCTTAAACATGGTTTATTGAAATATGCCGATGTATCACAATTCACAAAAAAGCTTGGACTAATGTTAAAGTGAGAATTCTCTGAAAAGTGATACAACCTAGGTAGAAATGCCAACCTTTTCCAGGCATTGTCTTCACGCATAAAAATAGACCATGTAGCACCTTATTCTCAAGTGTGAGCTTTATGATAATTGTTTCTTTATAGAATAAAGTGAGCAAATCATTGTGCATAGTATGTATCTGGCGTTACTTACCAGTTCATTAGCATGTTTGGACCAGGCCAGGTTGCAGACCTGAGAGCCGGTGTCCATACACTGCAGCGGCTGTGAGGTCAGGGTGTTCCAAAATCGAATGCAGCGGTCGGCAGTGCCGCCCCCAGAGGCCAGCAGGCCATGCTGGTGGGGGGACCAGGCAATGGCTTTCACTGCAGCCAAGTGATCCATATACGTTTGCACTGGGCTCAGCGAGGAGTGGTTCCAAACCAGCAGCTAAGATGACAAAATAACAACCACATCAATGGACACAATGAGTAAATGCACAAAGATGAAGGCAAGTTTAATAAAAATAACAAATGAACCTTGTTGTCGTTGCCACCAGAAGCGAGCAGCTGATGGTCAGTGCTCCACTTTAAGCCACACACTTCCTGTCTGTGTCCCTGCAGCCGTCTCTCTGACTGGAGTGGAGGGGTTCGCACATCTCTTTGGAGAATCATACGATCACGGCTTCCCGAAGACAACTGGTCTGCATTCCATGCCAATGCTCCTGCAGACAGAGTCAAAAATTAATTTGACTAAAATGTCAAGATACATATATCAAGAATGTCAAGCATTAATAAACCTTTTTTTTTTTTTTGTCTTCAGTTTATTTGTGTTTATTGTGACTTCAGCATTCCAGTTAAGGCACTTTATAACCCATGTTCAGAGATTTAACACAGCAAAAAAGGTTCTCACCAACTCTAGCTGTGTGTCCTTCCAGGGCAAATAGTTTCTTCCCAGCACCAGCGTCCCAGATCTGAACATAGCCTTTGTGAGTCCCCACTGCCACGAGGTTACCCTAAAAACATGAAGATTCCTTTTTATTCAGAAATACTAACTGTACTAAAAGTTCACCTTGACGGTTTCCTGTAAGCAGTAAGCTGTGTGTACTTACCCTTTCAGACCACCCAACTGATGTGACTGAGTCTCCCTCCATTGATAAATCACACAACCTTGTTACCTGAGGAAAGAACAATTCAACCATTGATTCACTGTGGCTTTGCATTGTAATAAATGCTGCCGAGAAAACACAAACTCAAATTCATGTTTCAAGATCAGTTGCCTAAACACTCTACGGTACCTGGCTGGTACAGGCACTCCACAGGTAGACACATGTACCCAGCCCGACACTGAGCACGTTGAGAGACGACCAGTCCACTAAGTTGAGGTAAAAGTCATCCTGCAGCTCTGGAGCATCCAGGACTTTAAAAGGGATCTTTGAGATCTTGCGAGTTGGCTTTCGTGGTGAACGCAGCAATTTTTGACTGCAACAAATGCCAAAATGTACAGTTTCTTTGTTTGCAGTGTGATCAACAATAACAGATCTAAAAACAAAATTTAAATATTAGAGCTTCTACCTTTTGTTGCTGACAGGTGATAGAGAGTAAGGGGAGATGTTGGTGCCATCGTCTAGTGATGACCTCTTGATATTAAGTGAATACTGCAAAGTACACAAGCAGAAACCATCATATTCTCTACCAGCTTCAATAAAACAACATAAAACATGTAAGAAAAACTGTACACTGACTGAATAGTGCTATTTTACTTTTTGATATTGTTTTTAACGCCCACTCGAAAGCATATTGTACGTGCATATTTTCCAACATTGTATGATCAACGTGCTATATAATTCAGTACACAAGAAGTATGAGGTTAAATGTCCATACAGTGAAGAGACATCTCTTTTCTGGGGTTGATGGCTGTAAACGCCTGTCCTCTGTCTGAGGGTCCTGGATCTTTTCTATTCCTGCTCCCAGCAGCTCATTCTTCAGCAGAGCAGAGTAGGCCAGTCCGTCTGCTGCAGGCACAAAAAATATGTTCTTAACATAAGCACAAAACGACAATCCTGGGTGGACATAAGCAAGTAACAGAATTAGCAAAATAACCTTTAAATTTATTTACCTTTCATGTTATCCGAAGAGGCATCCTTGGTTTTTCTGTTTTGATTTGGTGACTTCTCATTTTCCTAAATATCACAAAGATACTGTCATTAATTTGTAATACAAACTCTTCTCAGACAGAACATTCATACAGGTATCAACTTTATCCAAACACACTGTTACCTTTAGACGTTTGTCTTGTATTACACACATGAATTTTACTTTTCTCTTACAAAAGTGCAGACACACTGTTCAACAAATGTATCCACCAACTGTTCATACATTGATCCTGTGAAAGTTTATACTCCAGTTTGCCCCCGCTCTGGTTGGAATGAATCTGTCTCCAAGCTTACTGGGGGAAGATAACGGGGAGCTGGTGGGTGTCCCACCACACAGACTCTGTGTCAGTTTCTGAAAAAACAATATATTATTATGAAAGTGTATATGTTTATGAATTTATGGACATTTAGTCATTTTTATGATCGTTTAATTTATACTATAACTTGATAATACCACAAGTTCAGTGTTGTTTGCAAGTTTACAACATTTAAACGACTCACAACAGGACTCAAGTTGTCATTTAGAGAGTTGATCTGGCGGAGGAGGCGATGTTCATATTCTGGATCCATCTTAACCTGAAGCCCTGATCCTACAGCCACAGGCTGGGAGGTTGGAGATCTGGCCAACACACAAAAACATGATTTCAACATTTAAATTGAAACGCAATTTTTGTTTTTGTGTTTGTTTTATTGTTTGTCTACTGGACGGCTTCTCCAAATGCAAGGTTACACAGTTAGCCAAAAGGTTATTTAGGTTAGCTAGTATCCTGAAAATACTGATTTAAACCTTTAAAACTAGAAAGGTAGCAAAGTTGGAATTATAGGTAATTCTGTCTCGCATGTTGATAGAAACTTACAACCTTGTACACATCTCACAGCACTTTTAAAAGATAGGCCTATCTTGCTTTGTAAAAAAAAAAATGCTTTTTGTGTATCAAATTAATAATAACATGACGTCGTTTATTTAACGTTAATCTTTAAACTTAGTTGATGCTTGATTTGGAGAAAGAACAAACTAACTTCGTTAACGGCACGACACGACAAACTTTCAACCAGTTCAAAGCGACCAATGACACATTTTAGAGCCTTTTTCGTGGCTAAATGTCATTGAATATGTTTCTTTTTGTTTGCACTGAAATGTAAAGCTAGGTAACGTTAATAACTAGCGTTAGCTAATGTAGCTAGCTGCTAATCTAATCATATCTCCACAAGACGACATACATACAACAGCGAGCCAGTCCCTGAATATCAGCATACAAACGCGAAACAGGAACAACAATTCACGGAGATTATCAGATGGATATATGGGTTTAGAGATATTCACTCTCAGATGTGTAATGTATTTCACTTTAGCTCAGGTGAAAATGGCATTGCATTGTGGGAGTTTTGTCAACTCCGTGACGTAGAACTTTCAAATCTAAACACGGAAATGCTACATTTCTAGTCAATGGGAGCGTGGTATGTTTCTTTAACTGTCTATACGTGTAAGGGCGCTTTCACATCTAGGCCTACTGTTCGGTGCGATTCGGGGGAAAAGTTGCAATATTGTTGCATTTTTCATTTGATTCGGTTTGCTTTACAGAAACAATGAAGCAGCACCTGGTTCTGCTTTAGCGTTAATAATATTGTAAAAGAAGGCGAACAATAGATAGATAGATAGATAGATAGATAGATAGATAGATAGATAGATAGATAGATAGATGTTTATTTATCCCAAGAAAAATGGGAAATTCCGGTGTTACAGCAGCAAAATCAGTCACAAAGCACAGAATATAAATATAAATGAAATACTAGGAAAAATATACATACATACATAAGCATCAGACAGACATGGAGTGAAGGAGAGAGATAGCCTAGATGATGATGAAGATGATGATAACAACAAATAAAAACTGAAAAGTGTGAAAGTTATCGTCCCATAAATAAGTCCATAAATGGTGTGCAAGGTTGAAATTGCAGGCTACTAAGTCTACATGCTGTTTTTGGTTCACTTCCTGTATTTGGTTCCGATCGCGTTCTCACCTGAAGGGAAACGAACTATAGCCTAGTGAACCGAGACCCCCGTTTTCAAGCGGACCAGAGTTTGGTTGAGCCCACACGAACTGGACTATCCGACCAAACGCTTCAGGGTTCGTTTTAAACAGACCAAACGAGGCAGACGTGGAAGAAACTAACCAGCCTACTATCAAGTATTTCACATCCAAGACATAGTAGCCTACAATATACTATAAATCTAACGGTACTTTTCCACTCACAATAGCCTACATATCTATGAGTAAAAATCTTCAGATACAGAGCTAAATATATCAAATGAGTGTAGCGGTCTAACTGTAAGGAAGTCAATGTCAAACTTTGGGAACCCCTGATGTAGATCAAACTGGACAACTGCACAGGTTGAACAAGTAGGCTATAGCCTATGTGTTTACGTGGTTGAGTTTCTTGTCATGTCAAAGTACCAAACATAGAGGGCGTGCTGGTTCTACTTTCAATCACTCCAGATCCGTCTCGATACAATGTAGTTTTCCTGGGGCTGCTCGATTATGGAAAATATCATAATCACAATTATTTTGGTTGATATTGAAATCAAGATTATTTAACACGATTACTCATTGACTTTTGGAAAGTGTTGCAAATATTGAACCTAAAACGTAGTTAAACATGTCAACAGTAAAACACCTTGAACAGAAAAGGAATTTCCCTTCATGCTCAACCCGTTTGACACAAACATTTAAATTCAGATCACAAGACAAAATAAAAGTTTACCTACAAAACGTAATTGATTACTCTGTCTTATAGATAGATAGATAGATAGATATTTATTGAGATAAACTGTATTGATGCCATGCAGGGAAATACAAGTGAAGTAACAAAAGTAATAGTTAATATGCCATGGTGGAATATATCTAACTACATTTACTCAAGTACTGTACTCTTCTGAAATACTTGTAGCCTACTTAACTTGAATTCCACATAATTCCAATTTATGCTACTTTCTACTTCAACTACATTTCAGAGGGAAATATTGTACTTTTCCCCCCCTATATTTAATTGACGCTTTCATGATGCTGTACTCCACATTGCAGCAGCAGTGGCAGCAAAAACTGCCCTGTCATGTTAGTAGTGTTTTGAGGAGTGTCCTGGAACAGTGAAGGTCAGACACTGTCCTGTGACTCCCATGACTGTCCCCGGATAGTCAGACATTGTCCTGTACACTGTCCTGTTACTCCCATGACTGTCCCGGGAAAGCCAGACAGTGTCCTGTGACTCCCATGACTGTCCCAGGGCACTGTTCTGTACACTCTCCTGTAACTCCCAGACACTGTCCTGTTCACTGGCCTGTGACTCCCATGACTGTCCTAGGGCACTGTTCTGTACACACTCCTGTGACTCCCAGACACTGTCCTGTGACTCCATGACTGTCCCGGGACAGTCAGACACTGTCCTGTACTCTGTCCTGTGATTTTCATGAATGTCCCAGGACAGTTAGACACTGTCCTGTACACTGTGCTGTGACTCCCAGACACTGTCGTGTGACTCCATGACTGTCCCGGGACAGTCAGACACTGTCCTGTACTCTGTCCTGTGACTCCAATGTCAAGAAAAGTTTTGCTACACATGCTATAGGCCGATAGGCTACTTTTCACCTTTTTCTAGCTTTTTATTTATGTTCAAGTTGTGTGTTATTACAAAGACCTATTTACTAAACACTTAAATGTAAATTGTTGATATTCCGCAAGCAGCATTAGTTCAAGTTCAAGTAGTTTATTGTCATGTATTCATAAAGCAAATTATAAGTAATGAAATTCCTTGTGCCAGCACAACTTTAGAGAATAAATAACAATTGCATTTTTTAAGCACATGCACACACTTGTCAAGGTCTGACTGTCCTGAGACAGTGTCTCGTTGTCACGGGACAGTGTCTGGGTGTTACAGGACAATGTCTGACTGTCCTGAGACACTCCTCAGGACACTACTAACAGGACAGGACAGTTTTTGCTGCCACTGCTTTTCCCACATTGACAAACTACAACAACTTACTATGTGTTAGTGGTAGAAACACAGTAACATAATATTCTATAATAATTTAACACTTTGTAATGACCCATTCTGCATACTGAGTTTACTTTCCATACTTTAGGTACATTTAGCTGATAATAATTCTGTAATTTTACTTAAGTAACATTTAAAGTAATGGGGTATTTAGACAACAGTGTCTTTACTTTTTTTTAAAGATTGTTTTTTTGGGGTTTTTCCCTTTATTATTGTGACAGTGGATAGATATGAAAGGGGGAGAGAGATGGGGAATGACACGCAGCAAAGGGCCGCAGGTTGGATTCAAGCCCGGGCCGCTGGAGAACTCAGCCAACATGGGGCGAACGCTCTTACTAGGTGAGCTAGAGGCCGCCCAATGTCTTTACTTTTACTTAAGTAAAGGATCATGGTACTTCTTCCACCACTGTTAATTTGATATGATGCCCAAAGGAAAGATTCTCCTTCCACTTTGTCAGACCATATTTACTTAACATGTAGTTGGTAGTGTAATGCTTTACTCAAGGACACTTCAATAAGGTTGATGGGTGCTTTCTGTGGGATGAAAAATTCACTCTACTGACAAGTTTTGGGCTTGGAATTTGTCCAAAACCCCAGTAAAACAGAAAACACGACTGTTCTGAGAAAAACTGTAGATGCAGATTTGTGATGAAATATTTGTTAATCTAATCAGGTGTGAAGCCTGGTTTTGGGTCATGACAGTTCAGATGTATTTTTAGATCCGTTGGCCTGTGTGCCCTTCCTCGTATTTTAGGTTATACTGTAGCATGATTATAATGTATAATTGTTTTTACATGTTTAGTTCTCATCCAAAAAACACTGCTGAATGTCCTCTTCTGTCACCACCCTATTCACTACAATACCGTTGTCTCTGCAATGCACTGCTAATGAGCATTTAGCTATAACAAAAGACTGAGCACTGTGTCTTTAATGCTGACAAGTGTAGTGATAATAATCACACACAGAGGGCCCCCTGTGAACTTCACTGTGTGTTTTCTGGTGAGTGAGCCTATAGAAATTTACCACATCAGACACACAATTTAGTTCTACAAGTGTTAAGGAAGCAACCCCTCGCTCTCTCTCTCTCTGCGTCTGTCTGTCTATATGTCTCTCTCACAGACACACCCACACAATACTGGCGCCAACAGGCAAATCCCCCCTTCTACCCCCCCTTAACTGACCTCTAATTATGTCATGCGAAAAAGCTGTGTCCCATTGAAAAGCTCTCTTAATCAAACCCAATTAATTCCGCTATTTTCCCTTATTGTCCTATGCGACGAACGCGTCTCTCCATTAAGACTGTTAACTCCAGCCGTGGCCCTTTCAAAACTACTGGGTTGCAGGAGCGAAATAATAGACTGCACAATTAATCAATTAGTCATTAGGGACTTAGTTGTTGTTGATGGACACACTAAATGTGTGAGGTGAGTTAGGACTTCCTCAAAATCATTTGTCAACTTAGTCAACAACCTTTAATTTTGAAGACTGATGTCTTTATTTTTGTGAACTTTACAGTTAAAAGAAAAAATGAACATGTGCAAAACTAGAATGGATCCCCTCAATGCTTTTTTAGTATAACTTGTACTGAGAAGGTGCTACTGTAGTCCAAGTTAAGTCTCAAGTCTTTATAAGTAAACTGCGTACCATTTCATGCCTTTCAGAGTTAATCCAAATAGGATCACTAAAAGTGTGTTTAGGTCACATTTCAGTTACTTTGAGATTTTGCATAGTGGAGGAGAACTTTTTTTAATATCGACCTCCTGCTTCTCAAGTCACTGAATGTTAATCATTAAAATGACACAGCATTTGAATGAATAAGTGTTAGTAGTGTTCAATGCATAGACCAAATAATTCAATATTTAAGCTGCAAAGTTGTGCAAGGCATGTCATACATTTTTACAAGTTTTTAATTCTCACATCAGGTTAAATCGGTAGGCAGTCAAGTCTCAAGTCTTTGCTGACTAAGGCCATGGTACACTGTCTAAGCTGCAGGAATTGCTAAGTAAATTAAATTAAATTGTGTCCACAATGTTACTTTAATGAATCTCCATGCTCAAGTCTCAATTCTGTATTCTTTCTGACATAAGTCTGACTCAAATTCAATATCTTTGCTTCTATGTATTTGTTTGCTTTTACTTGAAGGTGACTATATTATAAAAGGGCAAATCTTTTCTTGCTTATGTTTTAGTGACAGATTTATGTTCAGATGTACCAGATCAGGAGGATTAAAGGCTGTGTTCCTGTGTTTTACAACCACAATACTCAGGACTTCTGCCATTTTGGGATTTATTTATTGCTTGACATCAAGCAGCATCTGGACAGATTGGTTTATAGTGCAATCCAGATGTTCAGATTAGATGAGAATATGTTTTGGATATATTGCTGTTAGAAAATTAATGCATTGACAATGTTAACATCATATGGTAGTCCTCACATTTTTCTTTTGGCACTTCAGAACACAGGCAAAAATGTGCAAAATATTCAATAAATTTAAAAAATACGTACAATTTTTGAGAAATTCAGGGACTTAGTAAGAGGTAAGCTAGAGAGCAACTTTCAGAAACATCAGCAAAAATTTCATTTGGCTACATTTGAAAACATTTGAGATTTTGCAGAGTTGAAAATAGCTTTCCACCAGAACTTTTTTTCTCCATGTTGATCTGCCGCTGCTCTTTTTCCCATGCATTTCTTTGAGAAACTAACTCCAGCTAAACGCATGCCTACCCAGGGCCCCTGACTGTGGATACAACCCCGACCCGGCCCCAGCTGAGCAGTGCCAAGCTGTCCAGCAGTTAGTTAGTGTCTGTTCAGACCCAGCTCGGCCCGGCCCGGCCCGGGTACTAATCCTCAGGCTGTCAGAGGAACCTGCTCTGAACTCATCCTGCAACACAGGAAAACGCTCTAATTGGGGGATTTTCTACATCATTAACTCCGATGAGCAGCCATCCCTCCCTCCTTTTCCTCCCCACTCTTACTCCCTCTGTCGCTCCCTCTCTCTCTCCCTTTTCGCCTGCTTAATCTCTTTCTTAATGTTTCTCTTTTTCCTCCCTCACACTGACTTCCTCACCTTTTCTGTCTCTCTTTTCATCCTTTCAAAGCATTTTTTTTTCCTTTTTCATTGTTTCAGCGTAATGTTTGTTTATCTCTTTGGGAGCACCAAGAGATGTGATCTCATGAACAAAAAATTACACGTAAAAGTGCAAAGAAAATCCATCTAATCTTGTCCTGTGGACTTGTTACACTCAGAGATAAATGCAATATGTGTAATCCCTGAAATTTGAGTTTAATGAGTTTGTTTTTGTTTTTCTTCACAGATCAAGTTCTATCACAAGTTATTGCATTTGCTTTTGCTCCAGTTTGTGCCTCTAAGTCAAATTTTACAATTGCATATCAGTCACAGAGCCAAGCATCCTGTTTTCTGAAAAAGATCTACCCGGCAATCTTTGAAACCCGGTGAAAGTTATTTAACAAAACACACTGCTGTTCTGACTCCTCAAAACATCTGTATGAAAAATGTTCTGTCTGCTGCACAAGAAAAACATTTTTTAATCTGTTTCTTAAATTGCAACTAATTTTTCCTAATTCTAATAGCTGGAAATGACTTATGACATTGCCTCTGCGCCACAGAAAATTATTTTGCTTGAAAATATAAAAAACTCAAAACACATTGTGAAATCCTTTTTATTGTGCAACACAGATGGTTAGAAAAGTTTGGAAATGCCTTCAGCAAGTGTTATATGACTTCCCGGGTTTACAAAAAGATCCACAAGTTATTTTTTGGAAAATCAGATGCTTAGCTCTATGACTTGAATGTAATAGTAATCCATAACCACTGGTGTGTAATTCAGTATCTAATCACTTCAGGACATTTCCTGGTTACATCCACTGGCCTTTACATATGGTCCTTATGGTGAGGTCCTTCCAGGCCTCCATCTGTCCAAGAAAGTGATTCACATGTAGAGGAGGCCAGCTAGCACGGCGGCACCGGTGCCTCTGTGAACATGTGTTGCAGCGGCTGAGCCTGTCGGCCTGCCTGCCTGCCTGCCTGGGGGCAATTAGAGAGTCGGGCCCTGTGGTCTGAGGCCCCCCTGGGAAGCCCTGATTGATTGGAGTCTCATCATCCTAACAGGCTGGCACCCTGCCACCAAACCATGGAACAGCAGAAAGGATTGGGAGGGGTAAAAACGAGGGAAAGAGCTCTTAAATGACAGAGATGGGGAACAAGTGTTAGAGAAAAAAGGAAGAAAAATGTCTATGACCATGTATGTCAGATGATAACGATTATACTGTAGTAACCTTGGACTACTCTTTAGACTTACTGGGGTAAAACAATATATACAGTGACTGTGTGGGAATGAGTGCACAGTTCAACATGAAAGCACTTCCGTGAGAAAGTGGGGCTACATATTCTATCAAACTATATTTATTTTCAGTAGATCTTCATTCTTTTCAGATTATGGACAACAACGATCCAGACAAAATTAACAAAAGAGAAAACAATGGTATCCCTAGGACAGATATAACTACAACATATTAGAAACAAAACATACAGGTAAATATCATGAACATAATTAAAACCATAAAAAATAACTAAAACTGTCAAACTTCTAGTGCATTTTTGTCCATTATCTAACCTTTGGCTTGTTCTTGATCCAACTTCACATTTACTGTATGTAGCTTCCTAAAGAAGCTCTTAATGTGCAAGGTAATCCTCATTTCATCCATGTTGTGAGGTCCTTATTTTCCAATAGGGATTCTAAACATCACTATAACAATAGTCAATAACTGTTTTTCCCTCTTTGAGCAGTACGACAATGTATTTTAATAAAGAAATTACGTAATAGTGTTGTTGTTCTTGCTGCTCTAGTCAGTGTGGATGTATAACATGCTGTCAGCACAACTTTCCCACCAAATTAAAATTAAATATCACAACTACACAATAGATAGTTAGGGGGAACAAGTGTCTCCTTTTTTAAATAAAAAATTAAAAGGAGTCTGAAATTGCACTTTAAGATAAAGGACTTTCTTCTCCCTCTTGTTCCATAACTAAGTCAAAAAGTTACCATATAACTTTTTGTTATGTGAGATGCTATTTGTATATGTCTCAATACCAAATACAAATTTATCTAACTCTACTGCTCATATAAAACACATTGTGGTTAGGTTTGATCATTTCTATCTGTAAGACAATTAGAGTTTGACTCCATAACAGATGGGAAGAGACAAATATTGTGTCACTAGTGACCATAGCAGCTACAATCTATGTTTTTCTCCTTTGATGTAGAATAATAATAAAAAAAACACGTCCATAACAAAATGGTTACAAGGGCCTATTTAGTGCAGCCTGAGACAGTCCCACCCCCCCACCCCTTCAATTTTAGACAAAGAGGATACACTTGGATCAATTGTGCTGAACAAAGACTTAACTATGTGGGCTGACGCATCACACAGGGCTCTTTCTGCTGCCCTGCACGTACACGCAGCCACCCAACACTGAGCTGCCAACAGGTCTTCTCCTCCAACAGCCACTCAAGCAAAAAAAGGGTTACTCTGCTCCCTAGCTTTTCTTTCTTTTAAACGTCCTTCCTTCCTTCTTTAAAGCATCTCCGCACAAATCAGAAAAAACGATTATAACTGTGCAGAATTATTTTTGGTATATTCTCAGCCGTGGACACTTTGAAGGTGCCATCACATCTCTGACTCCAGTACACTTTCCCACCAAACAATTATCTAGTCCATCAGCATAGTTGAGAGATTCTCCTCTCCCTGTATGTTAAAAAACCACAACAGTAGGCATCACTGGTCCTCCGCTGTCATCTTCCTCCAGTCATAACAGGTTATCTAGGCTAAAGGCTCAATATACAGTTTATAAACTGGGCAGCCAGTAAGTAGCAACATAAACCATTCTTTAATTTGTAGTTTAGCTGAAAGCCAATAACACGTCTTTTTATAAATCAACAGATTAGTGAGATGTGTATTTTACAGTCACAGTCAGATACACTGCTGTGATTTTTAAAAGCTGCTCTCACATTAATCTGAAACTGGACTTTCATCCACAAAGTACTTTGTGGCTCTGATTAGCTGACCCATGAAAATGGATGAACAGTTGGATTAATTAGGTAAAACGCAAACTTGGTGGGAAAATGGACAGCTGGATGTAGGATGTTTTGTCTAATTTAATTTTTGATGGTTGACATAAATAAGAGAAAAGTAATTAGAACAATAATAAAGATTTGCATGTTACTTACTTACATATATTACTTACATATATGTTCAAACTATGTATATGACCCCTGAAAACCTGTCTATATCACTAGACAAGCCATTCATGAATATTGATGGAACTATGCATTTATCCAAACGGAAGCAAACCTGTAAATATACTATAGTTTGTTACAAGGAAAGAAATGTCCTTGCTTCCAGGGTGTAATGGTTACCAAGAAGACTGAGAAGATGTGCTTTTACAGCAGCCAAGGCAACGCTAAACACTTTTACATGGGAGGGAACAGATGTCAGGTAATTGGTGGTTTAAAATGAACAATTTAACAAGACCTCAGAGTTCACATGTCTGCTTAATGTCCTTGAGATGAGGAAAAATAAAAAATATAGTCCAAAGAAGAAGAATCCCCAGTTTTCACAGTTCAAAATCCAATTCCTTTGCTCTGTGGGTATCAGACAAGTCACTGCCATATTTTTCCAACATTTTACTTTATGTCTGTTGACCCTGAACCTCAAGAAACAATTTCAAAATCTCCCTTTCCCAATGTCATTCACATGGGCCGCCAGGTTTGTTAGTCACATAGGATGCCAGGTCTTGTCCATTGACTGGATGTGTTCCTTGGCTTTCATTCTCAGAGCAGCAATACTGGAGCTGCGCTGGTCCACGTCCTCCAGAGGATATTTATTAGGGTACGGTGCTGTGCACTGGTATGGAGGAGGCGCCATACTCTGCATCCCCTGGCCCATGGATGGATGAGGATGAGAGTGAGGATGAGGGTGAGGAGTTGAGTTGAGGAAGCTGTGGCTGGGATAGCTGGGCTGGAGGCCTTGAGCTGGACCCATGAAGCCCGGAATGCTGTGGACCGGTGTGGCGCTGGACAGGGGAGAGGACAACCAGGGGTCCAAGGGGAGGGAGTTGGTCATTGGACCCATGCTGGTGTGGACTGGTGCTGGGCGGTTAAAGGAAAGCATGGGCGAGTCGTGAAGCTTCATAGTGCTAGCATCTACTTTTTCCTGCCGACGCCATTTAGCTCTGCGATTCTGGAACCAGACCTAGAGGACAAAAAACAGTGTTACTCTTTTTCCTGAGTAGCCTTGCAACTACATGAAGTATGTGGTGACACGATCATTAATTCTAAATGTAATTCGAAAATATTTTTGAAAAATATACACGTTTTTCAAGTTTCACACTCACAGAAACACTAAAGTTATTTAAATTGAAATATACTTTATATAGCCACAAGATGGAGTTACCTACAAGACCTGCAAAGCACTAAACAAAAATTTCTTGAGAAGATTAGCTTGAATGTTATTATTATTTTGTTATCAGTCCACTCTCTGGAAATACTATAACCACCTCTCTCCATGACAGAAACTCCATATTTAGTTTACATGATAACATCGGAATCACCTCTGCAACAACTGAGCAAACTTTAACCACTGATGAAGGCAATGACATGCGACTAAAATCTCCTGAAAATGTCTAGTGTGCAGTCATTGCGCTAGGAGAACTTTATTGCTCCGCTTTGCAGTTAACTTCAACCTCCCACTGATGAACCTACCTGCTTCTTGCCAACCTTTAAGGTTATTTTGTCTTGAGCTCTTTTGATCTTCTAAAAGAGCCATCCTGTTTAAAGGCTGCACCTTCTTGATCTCACAAATCTATATGACATTGACACTGTGCAACCGTTGCAACACTTGGAAACACAACCCCTGCCTGCGTTGCTATGTAGTACAATCTCCTTACCTGAATACTGCCAAGCCAGAGGACAAAAGCTTGGCGTGTTTGTGCTGTCCTTAGAGCACCTTAGCATTTGGAAACACACCAATTGAACTCTTAAGGTAAGCTTGTGATGTGGCTGATTATTCTACTGCTGTAATATATTTAGGAGTGGCTAAATGCTTATTTATTCGTTGTGGTTCCTCTTACCTGAACTCGGACCTCCGGGAGGTTCACTTTCATGGCAAGCTCCTCGCGGCTGTACACGTCCGGGTAGTGGGACTTCTCAAAGGCACGCTCCAGCTCGTGCAGCTGGTAGGTGGTAAAGGTGGTGCGGTTGCGCCTGTGCTTCTTCTTGGGCTGTTCATCCTTGCATGACTCTGGAGACTTGCCTTCATCACTCTCGACACTTGTCCTCAGCTCACTCAGCTCCTCATCACATTTATTTGTGAATAAGCTGGTATCTGTTAAGCAGTTAAGCAGAAAATGAATCAGGACTGTATATTTTCTGTTTACATAAGTTTTGAATTTGGAATTTGTGATTAACAATATATTACAAATATGACCTAAAACAGAAGAAAAACAAAAGCAGGGTGGTTAGCTGAAATGAAGAATGTAGGGCCCACTTTCCAGTAGAGCAGATATTAGGTTGACACTTGCAACAATAGGCTACTGTAGGTCAGTGAAGCAAGCAATCCCCTGAACTTCAATGAAGCTTGAAACATTCCTAATCAGATTTGAAATGTTGTTTCCAGTGTTGATCTTCTCCAAAGGTAAACTGTCCTCAAAAAGATGTTGGAAGCAACAGAAAGTGTTCTATTTCTTTTATGGACTGAACTGTACTTTTTTCACAGCATCGCTTACAATATATAACAGTATTTAGTATTTAAAGTGCAATGCAAAACCACCAACCACCACGTTAGTTAATTCCCACAGTATAGATGATTGTGATTAAAGCCGTAGCCACAAAAAACATTAAACATTAAAAATGCCACTGACAAGCTCTTTATGGACACTACAAGACTTTAACTGAAACTGTCTCCCTTCGTAATGAAGACAAATCATTTCTCTTAGTCTTCCTCTCAACTGTTCTTCCACCCCTTGATTCCTAATCTTCTTTAATATTTTTGTTTATCACTCTTAACACCAGAGATATATAGATCACACCTCAGAGAGAAGAATGAAGTCCCTGTCAAGAGAACACTGTATTCGTCTAACCAGCAAGTAATTGAATTAGACAAAGTTGATGATCTGGAATGATCTGGATGATCAGATAATTTGCTCGTGTGAGGCAGCTACCATCAACCGGAATCAGGTACTGTAAGATCGTTTAGGTTGTGTTGGATACATTGTAAATCACAGAAAGTAGATTAAATTGACTTTAATTACTTTACTGGTTGATGCATTTGCAATGAAATTTTGTGGCAGAAGTGAAAATTGTACATCTCAGTGGGAAAACCCCCCCCAAAAAACCCATCATGGTCCATGTACTATTTTTTTTCTCCAGAGACTCTTCTTCAGTGGATTGAGTTTCCTCACCTGCTCAGAAAAGGCTAGTGTATTTGGCCAGTTGAACACAACACACAGGGAGCAACAATATTATTCATTTTGAGTCCTTTTTTGTGTCCATGTGCCTAATGCAATCTTTTAGCTCTGTTTTTGGTCTCACCAACTCCTGAGGGAAATATCTTGCTTTTTAGCTACTAAAGAGAGGCTCCTCTCCTGTGGAACCAGGTTCCAGTTGGGTCCGGGAGGCAGACACCGTCTCCACATTTAAGAGTAGGCTTAAGACTCTTTTTGATAAAGCTTATAGTTAGGGCATAGAATCGAATATTGTTAGGGAGTAGTAGTTAGTCACATAGTTTTCAGATTTATATCATATAATATACTAAAGGGAGACTGGCATACAGCCCGATCCGGTTGGGGGGAGTTCTGGCCCGAAGGGCTGGAGCTTCTTTACCTTGTCTCTCTGGTGTTGTTGTAATAATAGTTTAGGACAGCCTGGGACTTATTTGATACACTAGTTGGGCATAGAATCGAATAATGTTAGGGAGTAGTAGTTAGTCACATAGTTTCAGATTATCTATCATATAATCAAGAATATAATAGAAACTAAAGGGAGACTTGGCATACAGCCCGATCGGTTGGGAGAGTTCTGCCGGCCGGGCTGGAGCTTCTTTACCTCGTCTCTCTTGGTTTTGTTGTAATAGTTTTAGACAGCTGGGGATTATTTTGATACACTAGTTAGGGCATAGAATGAATATTGGTAGGGAGTAGTAGTTAGTCACATAGTTTTCAGATTTATCTAACATATATCAAGAAATAATAGAACTAAAGGGAGACTTGGCATACAGCCCGATCCGGTGGGGAGAGTTCTAGCCCGGCCGGGCTGGGAGCTCTCTTTACCTCGTCTCTCTTGGTTTTGCTGTAATAGTTTTAGACAGCTGGGGACTTTTTGATACACTGAGCTCTCTTCCTCTATCTTTCTATCTTTTCATTTAGTGCATCCATGTCCCAGAAAGTGCGTGTTACAACCTATTTCTGGGGAGTCATTCCCCGGAGTCCTTATGTTCTTTTTTCACCAGCATGTTCCCTTGGATCAGAGAGGCTCCGAAATCAGGGTAGCAGCTGTCGCCATGGGTCCCGCTACACGTTCTGTGATGCCATGTCAACTGCTACACTGCGGTGCCCTGCTAGTCCTGCTACGTCCTGCAACGTCTGCTACGTCTGCTACGTCCTGCTACGTCCTGCAACGTCCTGCTACGTCCTGCTACGTCCTGCTGTGCCTTGTAATGCCGCACAGCGTCCTGCTATGCCATGAACACTACAAAGAACTCTACAAACTACTAATTTTTTCTATTTTATTGCCACTCTTCATTCTAACCCCCAACCGGCCCGTCAGACACCGCCTACCAAGAGCCTGGGTCTGACGAGGTTCTGCCTAAAAGGAAGTTTTTCCTCGCCACTGTCGCACTGTTGCTGTGCTGGAGGAAACTACTAGAACTGTTGGGTCCTTGTAAATTCTGGAGTGTGGTCTATCTGTAAAGGTCTTGAGATAACTCTTGTTATGAATTGTACTAAAATAAAAATTGAATGAAATTGAATTGAATTGAAGAAAGGCTCCGCTATGTTCACCAGCCAACTGTGGTCTGATTACTAGTCTGATTACACAGACTTGTGTCTGTCAGCTGTTTGGTGCTGAGGATGGTACTTTAGGAGGTTATTAAAGCTTTTTCAATGAAAAAAGCTGCCTGCTGCGGCCAAAAACAACAATGACAGTGAACCAAAGCATTTATGGGACGGACAGTTTGGAACAGAAACTCGCTGTAAAGCTCAGAGCTGGAGATTCGGATTATAATTCGCTGTAGGTTGATCCATACGAGCCACAACTTTCACATTTTCATACATTGTTAGTGTAAAAATGTTGATTATGGCTGTTGCAAATTTACAGTATTTTATGTTAAATTTACTCTGAACCTTTGTTTTGAATGTTAATTTTACTGATTATAGTAGTTTGTATTTTAGGGTATTCTCAGTATCATTAAAACATATTGCCAAGTTTTCCTAAACTTCACCATCCACCTGTCACTGCTTCAGTAAAACCGCTGACAGTTTACAAATGTCAGCATGTTTCTCTGTCTGAGATGTGTTGATGGAAACAAGGGGGCGGACGGGCGAGCGTGGGGGTGTCATTGTGCTCTTTCAACTGGCAAATGGGAGCAGAGGCAAAGTAGGATTTTTCGGGGTTCATTTATCCACCTCTCATTAAGCAGCTATGACAAAGGCCAGGCTCTGACAAAGGCAGAGGTCAGGTCTGGTTCAATGACCAGCTCTTGGCCTGTCAGCCCATCACAGCCACTGGTCTGAAGGCTGCCCACTGTTTATCAGCCAGCAGAACATCTCAGCCTAGAGAGGAGGGGGCCGACTGACACCAAACACAGAAAAGTTGCTCAATCAGGGGGAACTGGGCTGACTTCACAGGACAGTTACATACAAAAGAGTGATGTCATTGTCGTTGATATACGTTAATCAAGAAAAACGAGAATGTCCACAGAATTTGAATCACTTCATCTCAATGGAAAAAAACTTGTGCCACAAAATCAACCACCTGCCAGATCCTGCATGTGAAAATAGCTTCAGATTAAACAGGATGAATTTTATTCTGAGGCAGAATGATAACAATAACACCCGAATGAAATACTGTACAATCTAATCTCCACAGAAGAGAAGATTAGGGGAATTCCACAAGGGGATTGGATTTGGCTTGGGGACATAAACCCACTACACCATCTTGTCCTGTGATTTATCTCTCAATCTCAGCCCACACGGTTAATGCAACAGGCTCCACATGGCAACAGCGTGAAACACAGTGATTCTGAATCTGCATGATGTGACGTTTTAAATGGATGCAGCTGCAAAAGAATGCTGCACCAACACATCCAATGGTACCAAACCCTCATTTAAATATGTCAGTTTTCTTATTGGCAGTTTCCTCTGTGTGTCAAACATGGGCTATTATCCCAAAATGATGCTGCATTTTTTGTAAATGAATTGTTCCCATTACCATTGCAGTTAATAAACAGTGCAGATTTGTCAACGTGCAAACATAATATATTTAATAATACATGGGTATACATGTGAATATGTTTGAATCATGTTTTGGTGGCCAGAAAATGTTATAGTCAGTGGTTATGTAAGATTTATTGTGTTTGGTTATCCTAACCAGTACAGCAAAATCAACTATCTATCTAATCCAATTTACAGCTCTGAAACACTAAACCAAGAGCTCATACATTTCCAGCCTTCCTAGACCAGAGGTGTTGCTGTTTAATCAGTATGCTTGACCATCTCTTTTGGTTTTGAGGCAACATATTGGATGTTCATAAACTTTATCCTCAATGATAAACTCTGAAGCAAGATCTGAGGTAACCCAACCTAAAGGTGATGTGCTCTTAAAGCTGATACTACTGTAGAAAACTTTGGCAAGTCAGCAGCTCAACTCACCATGGTACTGCTGCTGCTGCTGCTCTGTGCTGTCGTTTCTAAGGGAGGAAAGGTGGCCGCTGTAGGTTGGGTGTGATGAGGGCTCCTGCTGCCTCCCAGGGGCCCCAGCAGGGCTGAGCATGGGGTCCTGATCTTTACTGAAACCCAGTATGACATCGATGCTGTGGACGCAGCCCCCCACAGTGACGCCCCCACCTTTCCCCATTTCATGGAAGTGGCTGGGTGAGAGGCAGCTGTCGTCCACCATGCTCATGGTATCCAGTGATAAATGCATTCGAGCGTCTGGGCCCTGCAATCAGAGGAAAGGGGTTTAAGTGAAGGATTTAAGATACAGGAGAGGGGCAGAGATCCCCTGGTTACCTCAGATGAAACTCTCTGTCCAACCATCTAAACCCACTTATCCTCTGCAAACATTGTCATTTACATTCAATTTCCACATTTTATATAAACCAATGACATTTCTCATAAAAACCAAACCCAGATTTATTTTTGTAACTGCAAGTCTTTCCATTGGAATAAAAGACTTTATTAGGCCTACCAATGGCACATGTCTTGACATTTTACTGATAATGTTGCCTCCAAAAACGTCTTATTGGTGTCAATATGTAAAATATTTCTTAGAGATTTTAGTATCAAGAATCCAAATCTTGGAGGAGCAACGAATCACTTCTAGAAATTACAAGTGTGCCGTATGCATGCAGTTATTATGGTCTGTTTCTATGCAGCAATTTATTCACAAATTACACAATGTTTGAAAAGTAATTCCTGTGGCTGAAAATCAATTAAGTTTTATGTGTTGGAAAAGATGTGTCTGCAAAAATGACTGTCAAATATAGGACATCCAATACATCCCATTGGTGTTAATCATATACTTTTACATATAAAATTAGTTAATAAAGTTAAGTAAAGTGAATTGATTAAAGGTATTGTGTAAAATAGTGGTTCTGCAGTCTTGTATCGAGTTTTGATTAAAAGCCTTTAGTTTCAACAGAGTGTTTGTTCAGTGCATCCTGAGATTTACCAACTGAGCACACCGCTATCCCTTTGGACCTACACATCCACAGTTGCATGGCAGGTGTCACTGTTGAAGTTTGATGTCAATAAATAGTATGACAGCTATAAAACAAGACCGTCATAGAGCTTACCTTTGGAAGTAATTACGTTAAACTGTTAAAGTTGCTGATGCCGGTGCTCCACCTGTTCCTCTTGGCAGCCTCCAACTTCCCTCTTCCAAGATCCTTTGTGTGCACCACTTGCAGTCACTCTTTGCTTACCTTGCATCTCTCTGAATAATTTCTCTATGTAGCAAACAGTCCTGACAGAAAAACTACAATAAAGTGCAACTGAATAAAGCCACCCAGTGCAAAGAGCGCTCAACAACTGAATTCAGACGCCATGCACTCCAGCTCAGAGAGGGAGAGGTGAACAAAGCTAAGGGGGCGTAGGAGTTGAAACGAAGGGATTAGGAGAGGGTTATTAATTGGAATCCTTCCCCTAAGAGTGATTGGCAGCAGTTTTTTGCTCAAGTAATTGTTTTTTAATGTCATTTCCATTCACCCCCACAGGAGGGGTCCAGGCTAATGGAGCCTGGACAAGACTTTCTTTCATTAATTTATTGTTTTAAAGACAAAAGACCCACTGAAAGTTTTCACTAAGCACACCCAGCCCTCCATTATGTGGCGCTACATGAAAAAGAAAAAAGAAAAACTAAACTAAAACTATTACTAATAATAATACATTTTTACACGTACATATATATATATATATATATATATATATATATATATATATATATATTAAATGTATTATTATCATATTATAATAATAATAAATACACTACTAAACATTTTAGTTTCTGAGACTTTCCTACATGTGATCCGTCTTGGTTCAATTTCTCATCAGACATCCTGGTACAGGGATGAATGCATTTATTTGAGAATGTTTTATTTACTCTAGTGAACGAGAAAATAGGAGACATAATTAATAGTTGAAAAGTTTTTTTTTAATAATTAAAGAAAATAATAAACATATTTATCTATTTTTAAATTTTAAAACCTTAACATATAATCTATCCTGTTGTAAAGCAATTTCAGATGGAACGATACTAACTTCTAGGCAGGAAAATATGTAATACTACTGCTTACGTCTCATTGCAATATTTAGGTTGATTTGGAAGAAAACAAAGTTTACAATAACAAAACAGTAACATCCACTTTTTATTGTTTATGTGAATCAGCTGAAAATTGTTAACAAAATCTACTTACTTACTCTCTGTTTACTTGCTCTATACTTATTTTAGAAAAAAACGTCATTTTTCTTAAATGATTCATGTGCATTATGAGTGAAACACTTTGAAATGTATCTTACATTCAATATGCTGATCTTAATTCTCTTTAAAATTAATTGTTTAAAAATTAACCAAAACAATCAGGGATTTCATGGAAGTTCTTGTCAGAGCTGAAAAGACTCTGAAACGTTGCATTTACACTGTTTGTATGGTATACACTATTTGTATGTATCATAACCCATGGTTCATACAAAAGTAACTGTTCTTCACTCATATAAAGGAAATGCAACCCATCAGGGAGCAGGCCTGATGGGTCAAAAAGGCAATGGGGAACACCGATCCAACCTTTGCTGTCCCAATACTGATACCTAGGCTTTGGGTATAGGCCGATATAGAGAACTGATCCTATTCCAGTGTTAAATTAATAAGCTGTATGCCTCACTGTGTGGAAGTGGAATACTTCTTTCATGTGTAAGTCAACATCAGGCTTGACTTAAACATAGCTTTCCTAACTTTGTAAAGCAAAATGTAACAAATAAAGACATAGATATAGATTTACTGATTTATTATTACCATAATAAGTATTGCACCAGCAACCGTTGGTAAAACATTTTCAACAAGAAGTACACTTCAAGTGTAAACCTTTTAAATGCAGCCACAAATTGGTTAAAAATTCCAGAATATAAAGTATACAGTATAAAAACATTTAATATAATTTAATTAATTAGCCATATTGTCGCAATACCAGATCCAGCTATTTGAGTCAGATATCTGTATCCGATCGGGGCATCTCAAAAATATACCTTCAAACTTTATTAACAACTAAATTAATAAATGGAAGTGTTTGTGTTCTGGGAAAAACCTCCATTATTCTGGCATCAGATGACAGTTATGGACCAACTGGCCTGGTGGAGGAGAGGGGGACGCAACAATAAATCAGACATATTCAGTGCATCAGCCCAGTAAGTGAAAAGTGGGCTGGAAACATTGTACAGTAAGATTCCTCTTGTGGAGGTGCAGTACTTCTTCAAGGCCTTTACTGGGAAGCTTTTTAACATGTCCCTTTTAGAGCTGCTGTAAACTACTTTTGACAATCATGTGATGACAATAAAAGGTTGTGATGCTTTATGTTGACTAGAAACAAAAGCCCTGCTGCTGCTTCATTATCATCACATATACTTGTACATTGTTTCTTTGTGTTCTGGAGCATGAAAGTGTCTGCTAGCAGCTTTAAGCAGTGGAGTTGACCTCGGCTTAATGTCACAGTAATCAGCTGGGACTCTAAAGTGATTACCTGTGATCTTAAACATGTCTAAAGATAACAGAGAAACATTGATTTAACAGCTGATCAGTTGCAGTCTTTACTATTGGGAGCATGCACGAATGACAATGTAACACAATCATGGAGAAAGTGGAGATTTTAAATTAAAACGCTCAGAAATATAATGCAACGTTGGTTTTTCAGATCTGGAAATCCATGTACACAATTCATTAATCTTGTTTGTCTATTTTCATTTCATTAAATTCACCCCTGACAGGTCTACTTTAGAGTTTACCAGTTAATCCATTAAAGAGACATCTGACTTGAACACACAAACAAGATCCGTTTTGTGTACTGGTTCTGGCTTAAATCATGCTAACTGGTGGACAACTTATATATAAAAAAGAAAAATAAACGTTGTCATGACCTGGCTCAAAGGTATGACAAACATTTGTTTAAATAAACAAAGTGCATTCAATTAATCAGTAATATGTGTAATGTATGTTAATGTATTAAGGCTAGAACGCAAAAGTAACTAAACCCAAAATCCAAACTAACCAAGCAACCTTGAGGAGGGAACAAAAGGGCCAATAACGGCCCAAACAATCCTATTTAAAGACATGTGAGCAATCAGTTGATCCAGGTGTTAATCATCAGTCCTCATTAGCCAATCCCCAGATCCCAGCAACCAAAGGGAGTTAATAGGCCTAGGAGACGCCACAACATACATAAAAACATGCACCTGAGGTACTGCAGTGATTGCTGGATGCTTAAACCTCTTCAATACAGCCTGGTGGTGGGATAGTCAGTATGAACTTATGTTGTGCAGCCGAACCGTTGGTCACACTTACCAGACTTTATTTTTTATTCTGGTGGAGATCCTAGCTTCCATAGATACCAGATGTACCAGGCTGAGTTTTGTGAGGAAACATGCATAAAACGATGTACATCTGGAATATTTGTACCTAATGGAATGAAAAACAAAATAAAAAATAATAATAATAATATTGAGTCCTTAAGCTTTATAGGTTGATAAGGGGTTCAATAAATAGACTGTAATATGTGTTTAAACGTTTTTCAACAGAGACAACTCATTGGAGTAATTTAAAGGGTGAAAAAGAGTGGAAGGTAGACAGTGGTGGAAATACAATCCAGTTCACTCAAACTGTGGCTCCCAAATGCTGTCAACATTTCTTTGACAATTTAAATAACAATTCATTTACAATCAGACAACTTAAAATAGTCATCTACTTTTCAGCCCAGAAAACCATAGTGTAGCACCATAACATTATTTTGCCTCAACAATCCTATATTACCATTTCAATCAGGAGAGACATGTTTGCAGATATGCAAATAAGGTTTATTGTACAGCTCAGTAAAATGTAAAAAGTCTTTGGAGATTAGACTCCATTGCTAATCAAATATTTCGTATATATGTATAGGGGTAGAGAACCATCAAACCCCCCAGATGGAATCCAGACACCGGTGGTGGCGACGAAGGAGCCCAAAGACCAGACCAAAGGAGGCTCCGGACCGGTCATCTGGAGCAGATGACTGGAGGTGGAAGGGGAGGTGCAGGTTTGCACTCTTTGCCTGAAACGACAGCTGAATAGCAAAAGGAGAAACAGATTATTTGAAGCAGGGTTGAGACTCTGTGATTGGCCCTTGCAATTTGTGCACAATTCTTATTGGTTTAGCAGGAAGGTGAACGCTTCGAACTACTGATTGGAGTTAGGTAGAGCATTGATTAAGAGTGAGGTTTTCTTGAAAGGATTTACACTGAGATACATTTCAATCAGGAGAGACTAGTTGCAGGTATGAGACAGTTATACACATCATGATAAAATATACATTTATTTGGAAAACAGCTGAATTGATTAAAAGGATTAAACGTTAGGTCTTCCTGAAAGAATTTACGCTGAGCTACATTAGAGTCACCAGTTGCTTGTTTGCAAACTCACTGCCAACAGGCTTACAGAGAATACAGTATCATTACTTAGCACCTTAGATTATAGCTAAGGTGCTCGTTTATACCCTCATAATTTTTTTAATACATTTTTGTCTTCCCACTGTTTCTGTTATCCTAATTGCACACAAATTGGTTAAGAAGGAGTAGTGCAGTTATCAAGCTGCTTAGTTTTATCAGATGACAATGTAAGTCCCTCTAATCCTATTAGAGGTAAAAGCAGCTAACGTGTA
This sequence comes from Etheostoma spectabile, assembly GCF_008692095.1. Classification (NCBI taxonomy): domain Eukaryota; kingdom Metazoa; phylum Chordata; class Actinopteri; order Perciformes; family Percidae; genus Etheostoma; species Etheostoma spectabile. The sequence goes on along the minus strand of NC_045741.1, from coordinate 21,719,127 downwards.
AATGCACAGTGTCAGCTTACTGAGGGAAGAGTGAGAGAGGAAGGGAGAGAGGGAGAGAGAGAAAGGTTGATGGTGGTGCAACAAGGAAGGTAAATTCATGTGATTCTCTGGTTCTCTGTTATGCAAAATCACACATGCAGAAAGGGAGAACACTCTGCTGTAAATGGCTGTTGAGAATTCCATAAAACTGTAGAGATATTTCCATGGTAGGCTCAGATGGTACTTACTTGTATTTTCTTATAATTGTGTCAAATACCACCTCTCACTATTTGCGGACAATGTTTTGGTCTTTTTAGAGAACCCCTCTCAGTCTCTCCCTCACCTTATATCCTTATGCGAGGAGTATGGAAGCTTGTCAAGCTTCAAAATTAACTACTTCATTTAAATGATTCTGCTTGCAATTGAATCATCCCTGCTAACAGCCCCATTGTTAAGTAATTTAAATATTTAGGCAATGAGCTTTTCCTTTGCTTAAACCAAATTATTAAACATAACTATTCTGTTATCTGAACAACGTCTTGAAAGATATGGAAAATTGGATGGGCCTCCCTATGTCTATTCAAGCTTGTATCTCAGTGATTGAAATTAATGTGTCACCCAGTTTTAATTTTGTGAGCTCTATGCTACCTCTCTCCCCTCCTGCTGGCTACTTGCATAAATTAAAATCAACTGTATCTAAATTTATCTGGAAAGGCAAGCGCCCGTGACTTAAGATGTCTACTCTACAGAGGAGGAAAGAGGATGGTGGCCTTTCAGTTCCCAGCTTTAAACACTATTTCTGGTCCTTTGTGTCAAGAGCCCTCCTCAACCGGGTTTAATCCAGATACACCAGTTTGTTGGCGTACCTTAGAAAATGCCATTAATGCCAATGTCTCTAATAAACAGTGTCAGCTATGCTTTGGCCACATTATCTCTCATCTTATCAAAACTTTGAGGTTGGCTTGTTACCCTTCTCTGACTTACAAAATTTATTCAATCTACCACGCTCCTCTTTTTCCTTTTACCAGGTTTGGGCAATCGTATGCCCAGATTGACAGAGTGTCAATTTTGACTAGCATGATGTAGGTCTAGCATCCCAGAAGTGTCCCGCAATCCAGACCATCAGCAGATTCCCTACAATTTCATTCATAGGCAGGATCATGCACAGATGGTGAAAGAACCTAAATACATTTTTCCTCTCTCTTTTAAAAAAAATCTTTTTTGCTTTGGTGGCTGCATTTTACTAGCTAAAAGGAGAGTGGTCAGTGTTCCTATTAAAGGGCCATGTCAGTAAAAGTGCAATAAGGAAAAAGACAGATGCTGCGGCCAATAGGTTTCTTAACTTAAAGGTACATTATACTGTAGAACTTATTCAGAATTTTCCTTTGGAGACATCTCCATCTTTGAAGGCTGAACAGGGGAGGAAAGAGGGGGCTGGCCCCTCCAAATGTCTGTGCACATCCCTGTTCAAAGGACCTTTCTCACCCCCATCAAAATGCATCACATAAAAATAATTAACAGCCCGTTGTGCCCTTTCTGCCCAATAAAAGCTCAAGGTACATATCTTCACATGTTCTGGGAGTGTTCTCCTGTTGGTCAGTTCTGGAACAATTTTGCATCCAAAATTAAAATTACAGTCAATGTCCCTCTAGAACATGCATTTAGAACCCCCTTTATCATTTTATTTCATTTTATGTATTTTTTTTATTTAATGTTGTTGTGTTGTGGTGTGTGTGTGTGAGACCTGTCTTGAATGACCAGCAGTGGGTGAGGATGGGGGTGGGAGAGGTGGGAATACGGTTTAGGGTGGGTTTGTTATGGTGGGGGGTAGGTGAGGACCCAAATGCAGAGAAGAGAGGCAGGCTGAAGCAGGTATGCAGGGATTTATTTAATGACAGTCCAAAATACATGAGACATAAGGAAAAGCCAGAGCAAAAATCCAAACAATTGTCCAAACCAGACAAGGGGGAAGGCTGAAGTCCAAACTAAGGTCCAAACCAGGCACAGAGGAAGTCCAAACAAAGGAACACTCACAGGAGAAGGCAGGAACACGGGTAGGGAAACGCAGACTGAGCAAACTCACACAAACGACGAACTGGACGTCATGCAGAACGGGACAAAATGACAAAGCACAAGACAAAAGGAACACAGAGGTTAAGTACAAGAGGTAATGAGGTAATAGGGAACAGGTGAGACGTCAGGTGAATGACATTAGGGCGGGCAGGACAATCAGACAAACAAAGTGAAGCCAGACAAGACAAGACAAGACAGGAAGCTGACTACCAAAATAAAGCAGAAAGCAGAGCAAACAGAAACAGGGGAACAAGACAGGGCCAGGAACACAGGACCACGGAGAACAGACAAAAACACAAGGAGGCCAAAGAAAGGGAAACACACCCCCAAACAAAAACCCCAAACCACAACAGGGTTGGGGGAAGGGAAGTAGGTTGGCAGGGGTGGGTCAGTATAATCAATAATATTTTTTTATTGTTTTTAATCTTTTTGTGTTTTGCCTTCATTTGATATTAATTTCATATTAATTTGATCCTGGTTCCCTAATTGTGATAACCCACAGAAATTCATTTAAAAAAAACAAACATCTAAAACACCCTAAAATTAAAGCTGAAAGTCAGCATGTTGACATCATAGAAAGCTTGGAGAACTCACTCATCAACATATGTTGGACCAGGATAATAGCTTTGTCCTGATAGTCCAGCATCACACGGGCAAACAGCAAGGACATTATCACTGGTATTCAGGAGAAGAACAAAAAAAAACCTTCAATCAATAATATTTAACTTTTCTGCCATCAAATCTTTCATTATCTTTTTATTTTTTTGACATTGGGTTAGACCAGAAAATTGCTGCTCATCATATTGGAGAGCTTCAGGAAAACACAGCAGATTGAGCAAATCGTGGAGGACCCTGGCTTGCATTGCACGATAAAGAGAGACGGAGGATCAAGCTTCAATTTGGGGCCTGTCGCCTGGGACAGAGACAAATACCAGGCTTGTGTAGACTTAAGTCAAATGCTCTTGTGACGTGACAACAATCCAAAAAAGAGACTTCATTTTGTGCTGAGTTTTGAAAGATGAACACTTCATTGCATTTCTATTAAAAATAATAAATAGTAAACTGTAACTGTAAAATAATCATGTGCAGCCCAAAGATTAGGAAAGCAGAAAATATTATGCACCTGCAAAAATCCCAAGAGAACTGTTGATGGATAACACAAAATCACTCTCATAATCTTAAAATCCTCAGAAACAGGGAGGAGAAAGCAGAAATAGATGCCGTATTTCCCATAGATATAGATTTACAAAACAAATCATATTCGAATGAATTGACTCAAAGTCCGCTCCGAGGATGCTGACTGGTGGAGTGCACAGCCAGAGTGTCAAAAATAGTAGTTTGGTTGCTTAAACACAAATCTGTATTTGAAAATGTCAAACTTTATCCTTGAAGTACTACGGCTACTGAATTATCACCAAAGACTTATAGAGTATCTAAATAAGAACATATATATAGAATATACAATAAGTATATATTATATTAATTAAATAAAAGTATTCTTATGCTGTAAAACACACACCCACACGCATATATAGGAAGGGAACAAAAAGCTGTTAAACATTTGACTTTAAATACAAATAATGTGTGTTTACTTTTCATACAGAACTGTAGATCTTTTTTGTGATTAACATTAACAACATACAAAACACAAACATTAATGTACGGTAATAGTAGTAGTATATACAGTAGAAATAATAGTATGCAGCTAAGTAGGATTACAGCAGCTTTACCTTGTATTCACACCATATGGTAAAATCATGCATTTTTTTAAATATTTAAATCCATCCCCTGATGTCCCTGGGACATCTGTGAGCATTCCTGCTCCCTCCACCTTTGCACAGCCAAGGGATTTTGCATCTTTTCATTCAGAGGCATTTTCCATTTTGAAATAAAGAAGCTGTGAAACAAAGCTATAAAACAATGTTGTAAATCAAAGCTGTACGCTGTTTTTCTTTAAGTGTATGAACATTTGATTAACGGTGGAATTGGCTGCAATGCAAGGGGCAACAGCTGATATCTTGCCCAAGGCACCAAATTGGTTAGAGCCAGCTGTCTGCCTTACGTGATCACCAGAGTTAAATAATGCTTGTCTTGTCCCATCTGCTAGGTTAAAGGAACCTGTTTGGAACTCCAGCTGGCCATCTAGTGTGATGTACACCAATACAGGAGTGGGTAACAATGTGTGTATTATCTGTCCAGCAGCTGCCACTCCATTCCCACAATTGTGAGTTCAAGATTCACAACCAAGATCAGCATCTAGATCCAGACGTGGTCCCATCCCGATGCTCCGACCCAGGGCCTGGGCTGCATTTACCCATCTCTTGCTCAAGTTTCTCTCTTAGTTTGTGGAAACCAGGTCTTCTGCGTGGCTCCTGCTCCCAGCAAATCATCATCAGTGAATAAACACTGGGGGGACAGTCCTCTGGAGCCTCCATGCGATAACCCCCCTCCACCTTCTCCTTCACCTCCTTCAGCGACTACATGAGGAGGAGGAGTACAAATGAAGTACAAACTGAAATACTGTGCATACTGATAAGTGAATTAAAAATTTCAAACTAATTTTACCAGCTTGGCAGTATTGAAATAATAATAAGAAACTCAAACTCAAAGATAACAGGAGACAATTCTTGCAAATTATTAACACAAGATTGCAAAAGCAATCCTGATTACAACCTCAAAAAAAGATTTCAAGCACTAATAATTGCCTATAGATGTTAAAAGCCCAAATACTCACACAATTTTTCTCTTATAATATTTGTAATAATATTAATATTATCTTTATTTGGACATTTTATTATTACATGTTCCCTTTCTTAACTAATTAGGGATCTTTCTTGAACATTTTCCAATTCTTGCAGCAGGACAAGCAGCATTATCTTGTTGAAGAGATCCATCCAGTATCGCCTTGGAAACAGACTACCAACACTTTATTAGTTTGTTTTTCAGTGTTAGTGTAAGACCCTTACGTGTGTGTTTTTGCCATTACATATTTTCTATAAAATGAATAAGGGATATGATTATTCCAGTGTAATGTGAATGGTGTAGGTGGAGAGGGCTAGCAGTTAGCCAGTTAGCTCAAAGAGTCGACAGACAACTGAACGGAGAGTCTAGACTGATACTTTATTCTACAACATCAACCACACAATGCAAGGTGTCCACAGCTCTGTATTTACTTATCATTCACGACCAGTTGTAGGCTACATTATACAATAACCCTTCATGCAGTTTGATTACGTCACAGTGAGTTACGGCAATGCTGGTAAAGGGAGGGAAGAGGGAGGTGTAGTATTTTGTGTGGTTTGTAAAATGCTCTAAATAAATAAAATGTTCCAAGTGAATAAGATAAATAGGTATGAAATTATGTTTACAAATGAAAATATTTTTTGTTATTACAGCAGGAAAGTAACAGTAACAGTACCCAACCCTAATAGTGAGTGTTGGAGAGAAATCCTATCAATTGTCCATTCAGCTCTCTTTGTCCTGATGAGTCATCCTATTTTAACAATCCATCATTCTCTGTCACATTTTGTTAGGTTTAGTCTGAACATTCTCAGCCAGCAAATCTAACATACCCTTTGACAGTAGTAAATTTGGCCTGGTTACATTTGGACTGGGTAGGTGTGTCTTTATGGAACATGCAAAGTCCTCACAGAAATGCCCTGCCAATGACTGGGGATCAGAAGTGCCTATTTACTGTGAGGCAGCAGTGCTTAGCCCATTTAGGATTGACCCATCTCCCAGAATAAATAATCTTGGGCAGAATGGAACCTGGGTCCCTGCAATCTGGCATGGGTTATCATGAATCCGGGTACACAATTCCTGGACCTTATCACAAGACCATGGGACATTTGGTGTGTCTTTTAACCCAAATCAAAACAATCTGGAGGGTGTCTAACCAAAGCAATGCACAATCTTGAATTTAAAGAGGTGCACCCTCACATGGCGCAACGTAGTTTTAATATTCCTACAGATTCTGTCATCATAAAGCTGTAGATCTTTGGTCACACAGGTACCATTTTTACATGGCAATAAACAGACACTAGATCTCAGTTGCTCTTACCTGACTGATTGAACTGACATTCAAACATCAACACATGTCATTCAGGACATTTAAACTCAATGTTTCCAACATTGTGACGCTATAGTGCCACTCACTATAGGTTTTGGCGACACAGACAAGACTAATCCAACTATGGTAAATTGGAATAATGCATTGTCATTTCATGGGATCTGGTATGGCAGCTGTGCTAACCACTAAGCCAGCATTGGTCTTGGTCTCTCTGGCAACAGATAACAAATTACTAGGGAACACAAACTTGACCCACATAAATCAACCTGCATATGAAGCAGTTACATACAGGCTGCAATTAGGGGATAATTTTTTTTCTAGGGATCAATAAACATCTATCTATCTATCTATCTATCTATCTATCTATCTATCTATCTATCTATCTATCTATCTATCTATCTATCTATCTATCTATCTATCTAATCAACAGCCGTCAGGACACCACCTGTTGTAAGGCGCAAAAGAGACATGCTAACTGTCCCTTCGATTAATGTTGCCTGATCCTGCTGTCCTCAAACAGTCGGCCTCAGCAGTCAGGGAGCATGGATTACCGGAGCACAACTAGAGTGACTAACAGAGCTGTGTTTAAGTAGCTTTGTTTCTTCCTTTCCAGAGTCTCTTTTTTACAGCCTCAACATAATCTGGTCCTCATGTGACGTCAACATTTGATTTGACCTATTTCCACCTGCTTTGACGTCTATGTGTACGACACAGGTCAAGAGGAGCTTTCTCCTTCTCCAAACCCTAACAGTTCATAAAGTAGATTAGTAAACTGAGGAAAGTACCATTATTTATACTTACTGTACCGTCACAACGTACAGTAAATCTCTGTCCCTTCTGTCTTACTACCATGATCTGTATGACCTTTAAAACGTTTCCTGCTAAGCACAGTAAGTCAATCCAGAAGATGACAGTCTAGTGACTATCTGACCTAGTCAGGTTTTGACCTTGCAGTGACATGGCAACAGAGTATTTTAACAAGCTTGATTCTCTTTCCTGTCGGTTGCGGGAAAGTAAGGAATGTGGAAAGATGTATCTAAAGTCTTATTTTTGCAGATTCTTTATAGGGTGTCCTTTCTAAAAATCTACTTTTTATTCAGGGAGTGAGTGTACGCAGAGAGATACAGACATGATAAATGTCTGCAAATTCTCAGACAAATAGTGGCTGTGTTCAGTTTGATCATGCCAAAATGTCAAACAATGATTAAAAAAGTCATATTAAGTCACACTAATCTGAAGTACAATATATTGTAAGAACATTATTAGGCACGATTTGTTCTATAGATGTCAGACAGAAGATTGATTTTGTTTTATTGACTTAAAGGAATAGATTTCCTTTTTTTTCTTCGCTGTCTTGATGAGAGTTAGATGAGAAGATGAAGTCAACTGGTCCAGGCCAAGATATACAGACTATTTCACAAAACCCCTCATACAACCACAACTTGTTGTTGTAAGCTAGCTGTTTCCAACTTTCCAGTGTTAATGCTAAGCTACTACCCGTTGGCTGGCTGTAGCTTCATATTTAACATGCTCCAAAATGTAAACCTATTGGTTGGCTGGACCTGACATGTCTGTAACACACCCATGTGCCTGGTGATTCACAGATACAGTAACATAACAGTATGATAGTGACATGTTCAGGTGCTACATACCATTTTAGGGTATGGTTGACGACCGTAAGAGAAGATCTCCCACAAAAGAACACCGTAGCTCCAAACATCTGACTTTGTGGAGAATTTCTGAATAATGGAAGCAAATATATAAACATATAAAAAAATGTAGAACCTCTTTTCTAATTCTAGGGACTACTTATACTAATATTTTACAAGTTATTATAAACTCAGTAAGTACTTACATCCTGGTGGATTAAATAAGTAAATATAAATTATGCTGGAAAAGTTATGCATCATGTCCTTACACCAACCTCTTCCTTTATTGATGGATTATTACTGATTATAAGGTATTCATAAATTTGGTATCCATTAATAAAGCTATATTCTAAACCTATGAATGCTTCATACAATTAATATTAGTACCAAAAAGAGGTCTTGGAGGGACAGAGATAACACTTAAGTATTACAGAGGGGCAGAAACAGATATAGAAACAAAAACAAAACCAGGTAGAAGAAAAGTTACACCATTTTCAAAACCCACCTCTTTCTTCAGAGCTTCAGGGGCGGTCCATTTGACCGGCAGTTTGGCATTATCTGACACCTTTGAGTCCACCTTGGTCAGGCCGAAGTCACTGACCTTGGCCATGCTGTCATCAGAGACCAGCACGTTACGAGCCGCCAAATCTCTGTGAACAAACTTCTTGGACTCCAGGTACTCCATCCCCTCACACACATCACTAACCACATACATGTGAACACGCACAAACAATTGTCATTGTTACCCATTGAACGAATGCGAGCACACGCACGCACATGCACGCACGCACGCACGCACGCACGCACGCACGCACACACACACACACACACACACACACACACACACACACACACACACACACACACACACACACACACACACACACACACACACACACACACACACACACACACACACACACACACACACACACACACAGATCCCAGCCCCAACCTCCTCTGTGTAAGTCATTTCTGCTGTACAGAACAATACATTCATAAAAGTTTGAACTCACAGAGCAAAGCAAAGAAGCTGAACTGAGTTCACAACTGAACGTCCTCGTGTCCTTAGAAAGTTAACAAGGTTTCCCTGCAACACAAACACATATGTGGACAATACTTGAATAAGGTTTTAATAGAAGATTTCTTAGTTTTATTTTTATGAGATATACTACACATAGACAGAAATTCCTTTTTGGTTAGCTAATGCGTTAAGCCAGAGCTAAACAAGTTACTGTATTAAGCACCACAAGCAGTCACAACAAGCTTCTGGATTGTGGCCTAATGTCATTAACCAGGAGAGGAATTCTTGAATCCTCCTCCTTAAAGCTGCATTGCCATCATAGGCATACCATTGCATCAGTAGTGGCTCCAAGTGGCAGCAGGGCAGTCTGTAATTGTGTTTGGAACACAATGCAAACACTAGCCTGAGATAAAACAAGCAAATCCATCACAAAGCCATTTACTCTGGTAAAAACGTTTACTACTAAGATTTGAGGACATCCATCTCCAAGCAATCACACTGTAGTACAAAAATTACAAGCAAACGCACAATCAGTGGAAACCTGTAGTTACCTGTGGCGTATCCTTCAGGTGTTGTCCAGATAACTTGAGTACCCAGAAGGTAAAACAACACTTGTAAACTAATAAACCTAGCATTATTCTTTTTCCTTACTGGCTGCTGGTGGGAAATTTGTAGAAAAAAAGATAATGTATTCATAGGTGGTGAGTCCAGCTTTCTGTTTAGAGGGCTCCTTTGCTGCTGTTTAGGAGATGCTTCCCACCAATGACTCATCTTTTTTTTGAAGATTATTTATTTGGGCATTTTTAGGCCTTTATTTTTATAGGACAGATGAAGACATGGAAGGGGAGAAAGAGGGGGAGTAAACCTCTATATATGTGTGTCGGCTCTACCAACTGAGCTAACCCGGCCACCGCCAGCAATATTTCCATCCACACATTTTTATCCAAATTAAGTGACATCGCATGAAAAATGCCTTATGGAAACATTAAAATTCGATGGAATTTTATGAATACGGACTCAAAGGAAATCCGTTCTAGCATCTTGGCAGTGCCCAGGTGCTGAACTGGCACCTCTCCAGCTACCAGTCCACCACCCTACTTTGGTCCGTATGTGAACTGGAACGCGACCCTCTGGTTCCCAACCCATCTCCCCACACACACATTATAAATATATATATATATATATATATATATATATATATATACAAAGAGGCTCGAAAGTTTGGGCACCCCAGGTAAAAATTTGTATTAATGTGCATAAAGAAGCCAAGAAAAGATGGAAAAATCTCCTAAAGGCATCAAATGACAGATTAGACATTCGTATACTATGTCAAAAAAAGTTAGATTTTATTTCCATCATTTACAATTTCAAAATAACAGAAAACAAAACAATGCCGTCTGCTAAAGTTTGGGCACCCTGCAGAGTTAATACC
>NC_045741.1:21694955-21708891 GCF_008692095.1 Etheostoma spectabile | reverse complement strand
CCCTTTGGCAAGTATCACAGCTTGGAAACCCATTCTTCCTTACAAAAGTTGCTTTTCTCAAAATCCTGCGAGCTGTTCTGTCTGATATTTTTCTTGGTCTTCCAGATGTTGCTTTAACTTCCACTGTTCCTGATGAATGCCATTTCCTCATCACATTCCGAACAGAGGATATTGGCATCTATAAAAGGCTTTGCTATCTTCTTATAGCCTTCTCGTGCTTTGTGAGCGCCAACTATTTTCAGTTTCAGTTTTCTAGACAACTGCTTAGAAGAAGCCATGGTGCTGATTGTTGGGGCAAGGTCAGATGAGTCTGGGCTTTTAAAACCTTAAGATTAACATCACCTGGTCTTTCCAGATGGTGACTGAGAACAATCCATGATGCTGTCAGGTCTCAGCTTTCCAAAGGGGACGGTGCATGCTAGAGACTCTGCATAGTGCCCAAACTTTTACAGACGCCATTTTTTTGTTTTCTGTTATTTTGAAAGTGTTAATGATGGGAATAAAATCGAACTTTTTGTGACATATTATACGAATGTCTAATATGTCATTTGATGTTTTTTGGAGATTTTTCCATCTTTTCTTGGCTTCTTTTATGCACATTAATACAAATATTTACCTGGGGTGCCCAAACTTTTGAGCCCCACTGTACATATATATATATATATATATATATATATATATATATATATATATATATATATATATATATATATATATATATATACAAACTGTATATATATATATATATGTATAGTACAAACCAATGTGGTTTCACTTAGTATATTATGTGATTTTATTTTCTGCTTCACTGCATTCTTCTGTTAATTTACTGTTACCTTTCTTTTTCTTGTTACCAGTTGTTAGTATAATCACGTTTTGATAACCAAATGATAACCACTGTTGAATGAGGTGTTCGTACCTTAGCCATGAGCTCTGTGACAATATGAAGACCTTTGTGAAGAATGACCCCCAACAATCGCACCAGGTTTTTATGCTGGAGCTTCCTGAAAGCAATTCATTGAGAAAACTCATTAAGGGCTGGTTTTATTATGAATTAATTTGCAGTTCATCAAGTGTTTTGACAAAATATGAAAACATTCAAATTTAGGGACTCTTCAGACTCACGTCATGACTGTGGTCTCCTGCAGGAAGGCCTGAGCTGTGACGTCACATTTAATGGTCTTTACTGCCACCCTCTGGCCCATATAGTCTCCTTCATAAACAGCTGGAGGTGAGAATCACACAGTAATTGCCCAATCAGAATACATCTGTACTAACTAAGACAGAATTATTATTTTTGGTAACGGTTTGATGACACTTTTTCATTATAAATGTTGTGAGGGTACAACGATAATGAGGAAAGTAGGTCAAATCAAATACAAGCTCACCACCAAACTCCCCATTTCCTATATTTTCTCCCAGTTTGAGCTTCGTAATGTCCAGCAGCCATCCAGCTGGAGAGGAGAGGGACATGAACTGTAAACCTGACACATAACACTACATATTTGCATCATTATTATCATATTTGATCTGTATTGTTAAAATTTCCTTGACATTACATTTAGACAGCTCCAACTCAGCTGACTTGGTTCCTTGTTTTCGTTTGGGCTTCAGAAGAGTTGTAGCGATGGAGCCTTTTTTCTTTGAGTAAAACTGCAAAGATGGAATCACACAACAACTAAAGCTGGGGAACATATCCATATAATATCAATATCGTAATATGAGACTAGATATTGTCTTAGATTTTGGATATCGCAATATGATATAAGTGTTGTCTTTTCCTGGATTTAAAGGCTGCATTACGGTGATGTCGTTTTCTGAGCTAACCAGACTGTTCTAGCTGTTTTAATTTTTTTTAGAATTTCTTTGTTATTATATCCACTTTACTAATGATTATTTATCACATATCTCATTGTGTAAATATTTTGTGATAGCAACAATTGTCAACCCCACAATATCGATATTGAGGTATTTGGTATTTGTGATATTTGATTTTCTTTACACAGCCAAGCCCTGACAACAACAGCAGAAATGTGTTTTTTTTTTATTTTTTTTATGTAATATTTGTAATTTCATTTGGTATGTCCATTCTCCACACTTTGTGTAAAGGTTGCCACATACACAAGGATAATGAATTATTATTTTTGTCTAGGTCCAAAGAGAATAATTAGCTCATTGAAACTAACACTTCTGTAGTAGTCAGGAAGTGTAAAGACTGTGGTTTGAAGCTTTCTGTTTTGTTGTAAGGAAACAGAGACATTAAACCGACACTGAAAAGTATCTATACATACATTATGTGGTGCAGTTTTTCTCATGAAATAGCTAAATATAGGTTGTATCGACAGCTGAATTAAATTACACAAGTGAAATATGATACAGTGACACATCAGAGCCTGGGTTTAGATTGTCAGCAGTCTGCCAGCACTGAGACAAAAGAACATTTATAACATGATATATCCCAAATATACATCTAGATGTCCTCCCTCTGTTTCCTTGCAGGAGTATGACAGCCGGTCTGACCCAGGCCTTAAGCCATCTGTGGCTCGCTGATAAGACAGTGCTGAACGGAAGCTGGCCGTCTCTGTGGAGCCTATCTATAAACCTCACTGCAGCAAAGCATAACGCAACCTCACAGGCCAAGTAAAGAAACCATAAAAAGGGCTATGCTTCATGTGTTTTCCTGTCTTTGCTTAATTTTGACAAATAAATTATGTATTTTTACACTGGTGTCAGTTATGCTGATGGGTTATAAGGCTGACAAACATGTTGACTATAAATATAGCAGGTATTAGAGTGCCTTGGTTCCCAATCCCCTTAAGATGAGGAAGTGTCTATTTGTGACACCTCATCACAAGTTACGACATACGTGTGAACATTAGAGTGACTTTTAGCCATGCTGGTCGATCGGTTTAAACAAACATTCATGATCCCCAGAGGATGGGTCCCCTTGGTGATTCCCGGACCTTTTCTGACCAGCGCCACCATGAGGTTGACATTTGTGGTTTATAGAGAAAACTAATGGATGGTACTCCATGTGAGGATAGCCTACCTTTTTTCAATCTAGTGCCATCATAAAGTCAAAATATAAGTTCCGCTCTCCACACCGCTGTCTTTGGACAAAAAGTGAAATCCTGAGATCGATAATGTTGTCAGACACTTTTAGTAACATTCTGAGTCTGTCAGTACCAGAAAAAAAACTAAAACGTTCATTAGACAAAAAGCAAAGCTCCAGGCGCCCGGATAGCTCACTTGGTAGAGCAGGCACCCGTGCATAGAGGTTTACTCCTCAATGCATCAGGCCGGGGTTCAAATCCGACCTGTAGCCCTTTGCTGCATGTCATTCCCCCCCATCTCTAATGTCTTAAGCTGTTCTGTCAAATAAAGGCCTAAAAATGCCCCTAAAAAAAATCTAAAAAGCAAGGCTCCACAATTGTTCCATTAGGTTACATTGCAGCCCGACCTGTCATTGCGATCTAAGACAATATTTAGTCTCATATCAATATAATTTTTATATATTGCCCAACCCTACTGTATTATAAGACTTACGTGTTTCAGCTTGTGCGCTTCATTTGGATAAACCTGATGAAGGCCACAAGCTGAAATGCTTTGTTCACACAATGCAGTTGTTTTATAATATGATGCTTTATAAAACACTGCTGGAGTTTTGACCTCTTCTCTTGCCTATGCCCCTTGGAAATAGGTGTGCCAGAAATCCCTATTCTGAATTCTGAGTAAGAAAGTACCGGTGGATCTGTTAAATGACGCTACCTTGCTACATAATGTACATTTAGTCTTGGAGCAATATGTGTAGGTTTCCTTTCACCTTCACATTAAAGGTCTTCAGAGATTTTGTGCATGTTGTAGCTAAGTTTTTTCCTGGCTACATAGAATTATACAACTTGGATTGAATTTAACCAAGAACCAAGAGCCTCTTACATCTATCATGTCAATGAGATTGTAGAAATACTGTGTGTTGTCGATGGTCAGCTTGTTGTCCTGATAAATGACCCGGTAATGGACGACATCTCCGGAGACACTGATACACAGGACGTAGTCGCCAGGATGGCGAATGGACTCTCGAACCAGGAACAGGCCGTCCTCGGCCGGCTGCAGCTTACACACCGCGTCTGGACCCGAGATCTTCCCATGAAACCAACTAGTGAAAGACGGCACAGGGTGAAACACATAAAAAAAAAAAAACATGTTAGAAATAGTCTGAAATATCTTTTTTCTAACAAACAGGAGGTAAAAACATGTCAGCAGTTTACACACCAAAAAAGGAAGTTGGAGTGATTAATACTGACAATGTTTGTTTGCACGTTGAACACACACTGTGTAGTCACAAGATGTGTTTTCAAGGTTGACCAAGGCAGCGGCTAAAGTCAGAAACTAGTGTGCCCCCATGTGACAGTCACACTGCTTGTGTTTATTGTGTGCAAACATGGCTGTGTTCTACTGATGCAAAAAAAAGTACAAAACTGAGCTGAAGAGGAGACCTACGGCATGAGGCTGAGGCTGGGGTCGACACGCAGAGCTTCTCTTTCACGCACATTGGAGGCGTTTATGAGTCCTTCCTCTCCGGTAGTGTTGTGTCTGGCCTTGTAATATCCCTTCTTCTAGTACAGAGCAAAGTCTTGGGTCAAATGGTAGAAAAAAAACACAAGGAGTCTGACCAAACACTATCTATCGTGCTTTTAAACATGACAGTACCGTGCTTGTGTCTACAATAGTGAGGATGTCTCCTTTGTAGAAAGTCAGTTCTCCAGGTTTTGGTTTCCTGTGGTCCCCCTTGGCTACACACTGTGTACTGGCAGCCCAGCTCATCTGCAGGAGCATAATAATAATAATAATAATAATAATAATAATAATGAGAGAGGCACCAGCCTTAAAACACCTCAGTGTCTGTCTGAAATAATGGATCTTAAAATACTGGCTGGCTGTATATATGCAACAAGTTAAACATGACAAATATTGTTTATGGTTTATTTTTTACGAGACTGTTATTACCTATTATGTCAAGGCTTTGTTGAATTCTCCATTCTGATTGGTCAATAAAGGCTATGTATGCAGTTCTGTTAATAGACTCTAGAGGACCATTTTTATCAATAAAAACATTTTTAAATCGTTAATTTGTGTCAGATTATTGATTTGTTTAGTAAGTAGCTGTGTAATTAATAAGCAAGATAATATTATCCTTTTAGGGTTCAATGTGCAATAATGACCCGCTCCCTATACATTTTCCCTTATATGATTTCTTAAAGTTTCCTTTAAAGAACTATTTATTTTGGTATATTTAATAATAGGGAAAATAGAGACAAAGCTGTTAGTCTTTGTTCGTTTCTAGAAATTATCTTTAATGAACTGTTCAATTTAAACACAAGTAAATACCTTTGATGATTCATTAATCATTAAAATTATTCTTCCTGTTGGATATCTATCTGTGCATAGCTCAGCAGCGCTGACTCAAGTTTAAATTGGAGGTGTACCAACTTCACAATGTGTCTAGTTTATCTATAATCTCTGCCAAATCACATGAGTCTTACCAAGAAACTACGTCAGAAATCATTAGGAATTTAGGGCCACCCAAAATAACGTGGAAGAAAAACCTTTTTCCTTAGCTATAACATTGCCCAATTTTATCCTTTAATCAGTAATGGTGTTTATACAGTACTCACATGTACAACTGCACTCACAAGACTATGCTCCACAGTTGGCCAATGAGAACTGTACATGGAATAAATTACAAAACACCTTAAACTCTGTTTCAAACCCTCTCACAGCCGGTTACATTTTATTCCAACAATATTCAGCTATCTTGAATGATTTCAGACTGTAGTTCAGACTTCAGTTTTTTTTTTTTTTTTTTTTTTTTTTTGAATAATAATCATATAGGTCATTTCTGTTATGCAACAACATTTTGGTCTCATAACTTTTGGAGAAAAATAAAACTTGTCATGTTTTTTTTTTTGCATTAGTAATTTAGTTTTATATTTGTTTCAACTTTTAACTTGTATATAACATAGTGTTCAACCACACAGCCAATAAAATGTTTTCAGTGTTTTATGGCTCAGTAAAGTACAAACCTTTTTTATGTCTTTATAAATTCTCAACAGCCCCATGTTTTACCAAAAAACATCAGAGATGAAGTGAACTGATTTAAGCTCATATTATTATAACATAAAGCCAACTAGTTAATTTGGTGCTCTGAATCATAGTACATACCTTTAACCATGAGCGGGGCTGGAGGGTTGAACACCTGTCAAGGAGAGAAATGTCTCACAATAACAAAATTAAATAAAACTATAATAAAATTGTTAAGGAATGCCTAAAAAGAGACCTAAAAAGTAGCCGTTACCGAGGCAACAGGGATCCAAAAATACAATAAAAGCTAAATAAATTGTTAGCGGTTAGCAGGATGTTGACAGCTTTGCTCCTGTCGCAGAAATGAAACGCCCTGGACAGCTTGTTCACTCTGGTTTCTTGTAGTCATGAATCTTTCAGTACCTGCGGCTCTCTGGACAGATGCTGACAGTTTCCTGTTCAGGACTGCTGGGCTCCTTAACTGGAGGAAGACTTTGAAATCATCTTTGTCTCACACAGCGGTGACATTTTCTTTCCAAACTCTTAATTAAAACTACTTGGCAGGAACCTAAAAATTAAATACTGTCGATATTCATTCCCCAGACATGTACTGGTGCTGTGGAGTGAGCGCTGATATTGTCAGACCACTTCCTCAATGTTTTTGGAAACTGCGGTTCATATTTCATGAAGCGACGAAAGAAGTGACGCTGTAGGTGACATGTGTTCTGTTAAAAATAGTGTTTCTTAAAGTTGTAGAAAGCATCCGTTTAGAATTTTCAGTGATGAAGAGACAACACAACCCAGGATACAAATGGCTTAAAAGTGTTTTAATATATTTCCCCTAATTTTAGGCAACACTACAAAGACATTCACGTATAAGGACAGCAACGTTCACTTTCCATTTAAACAATACAAAATAGATTGCAAAATCGTTCAGAAATAAAATAGGCAATACTTATATGATGCTCTTGATAAACGAAAATCAAACTTAAAAGCAAAATAATGCTCTCATCACATCAACTTTTAAGCCAAAGAGTTGTGCAACTGTCCTTTCCCTGTCCTACATCTTTGTGAAATAATTCCATTACAATATTAACCTGACAAAAATACACACAAATGTACCCCTTATTTTGTAGTACACAACATGATGCAGGCACAAGTAAGAAAGTCAAAGGACTACATGATCATAACAGTAGATATTCAGTCCGACTAAAGATTCTCTCTTCTGCTAACCATACTCTGGAAGAAGGAAAAAAAAGGTTAACAGGGATATTATTCAAATTATAAATTTATGGCTGCATACAGTAACATTGTCATTTCTTAAGTGCTTTATTCCCTCAGCATGCTACAGACTACATAAGACTTCGCTCTCCTCAAGAGACAGATTTACTTTCCAGTGACCTCCACAGAAAAACCTCCCAAAACAGATAATCTCTTTGTACACTTCTCGCAAACCCTTATTGACATGTTCTCAAGGGGAATTTATTTTTAGTGTAGTCTAGTGTATTTTAGGTGTGATGCAAGACCTTTCCAGAAGAATTAAAGAAGAATTTCACAACTCAAACCTATCACAATTTCAAAATGCATGACAAGGAACTGTTGAAACAGGAGACTTTAGAGGGAGCGTTTACTTCAGGAAGGACCTTCACACAATTTTAGGGTTCATCCTAGGCACAATGACAATCACAGTACAGTACGTATGTAGATCTTAAACAGTAATCTGTGATCGGTTTCAGTTTCAAAGCTTCTAAACCAGAACCCATATGTTTTTGTTTGTTGAACACGGACTGAAAAACAGTTGAGTGTACAAATGTCGTGCACCGTTAGTTCAGCGAGTCCTGACTCAAGCAGTCCAGTTCTGACCCTACTGGAGAAAAGCATGCTAAGGTGATGATGATTAAACTGGAGGCTTGCAACATCTTATAAAACAATACTGTAGTTGATGGTGGTTTAACTATCGGGATTAAACGAGAGAAGTGGCCAATTACAGTGTGCAATTATACTGAAATGGAATGATGCAATCATTCATTTTCATGATTTCTCACCAAGCCAATATTCTCTGCAAACTTTAAAAGACACTTAATCTGCGGGAAATTACTATACGAGAAGGATTTGCAGTACAGATTCTTAAGCTTCTGTTTTCTCCCTCCAACACATTACTCCTCTTAATTCAAGGGTAGACATGTAACATGTACAGTCAGTTATATTCATATGTGTATAGCTGCGTGTTAAGATTGTTTTCAAGATAAGAAAAGTTGAAAGTTGTGACATTCTACCAGTCTACCAACAAGCAAAGGCCTTCCACTCTGGAGGCAGAGGTCAAGCACTCTCTGCTTCTTCCTTCTTGTCTTTTTTGCCCTCCCCCTCCCCTTCGCCCGTTTCGTTGCCGTCCCGTCTACGCTTACGGTTGCGAGCGCTGGCCTTGGATGCTGGCAGAGACTCCATGCCCAGGACCTTGTGGATCTGGCGGAAAGCAAGCAGCCGCAGAGCATGCTGGAACCAGAAGAAACAGGAATGAGAAATGTTGCTTTGTAGCGTTATAGAGAGATACAGGAAACAAGGTGAGAGAGATAAGTATGACATGCAACAAAAGGATGTGGTCCTCTCCTTTCCACCGCAGCTGTCATTCTGAAGCGGACTACCAGCTTCACTGTGGGTAGCGTTATTTTAAAAGTCCTCTCTTTTCTCCTCTGACCGTTGACGCTTGAAATTAAATTTGCATGGTTCTGGTGGTGGTTTCACAAATAACCCTGACCAAGCTCATTAGCTTATTCTCGCACTGTTGCCGTCTTTACCTACAGTTAAATACTGGCTCATTAACTCATGACTAAAAGCATACACTTAAAAACAAACAAGTGTGTCCTAATATGCTGTCCAGTTACTAAAAGTGAATCCACACCTCCCACCCCATCAGAATCTAGACTTTCCTGTGGCCATGGCATACATGCTGTGTCTGGGTACCTGTGCACTGGCAGTAATGTCCTCTCTGGCTTGCAGCATCATGCTTCCCAAAGCATCTGTTGTCTCTTTCTCACAGGGGTCCATCAACCCTGGTCCATCTGAGAAGGGGAGGAAAAACAAGTTAACATGTATGTGTGATAATGTATGTATCGTAATTAATAGAATGAGTAATAATAGAAATTACTTAATCCGAGGCAGTAAATAGTAAATCCTCTAAAAAGGTTCAAGTTTGACACAAGCTGATTTTGTAGCACCAGCGGAGGCACGGTAGATAAGAAAATGACATGAAACAACTTTTTCTCGAAAGTCATAAAAGTTCTGTATCCTGTAAAATAATACACGGGATCAAATCTCATTAAGAGGTTTTCCTGACCTGGTAGCAGGATGCCTGTGGAGATGCACTCAAGGACTCTGCGCATGGCCTCTCCTGGGCTGAGCGGGCCTGCAGCACTGCTGATCACTTTCTCCACCAGCAGCTCCATCGCCTGGAGGGAGAAGACACTTCAGACAGTGGATTGAAATACCCTTATAGGTAGTTGTAGGAGCCACACATTGTATGTTGTTTATGGACTCATTGATATTATTTATTGATTATTATATTGTGCACTCATATTGTAGGTGGTGGGCATTTTTTCATCGCGGTTTGAGCGCCAGTGATAACACATTTGTTTGCTTCACCCGTTTACCTGTGTTTTTTGGACTGTGGCAGAAAGCAAACACTGTCTGTTGACCGCCGCACTGACACACTTTTATTGACAAAGTAATTATACATTTGGTAACTGCAGTGTTAGTTATATTTTACGTGTGGAGGAAAAAATTATTAGAATACAATCTTGAGCGCGTCACAGTGTGTTTATGAATCGCAGCACTTTGTTGGACTGCTTACAGCTGCAACAGTAGTCCTCTACCAGTCCGGACTCTTCGTAAAAAAAAACCTTGTCGAGATATTTGGTGTGTATAAAAGTTACCTCACACAACATACAGATACAACATTGACTCAACGCTGACAGAGCTATGAACGTACAATATGTGAATATACTATTTTTGTTATTGTTCCCTTAAATAGACGGCACTAGGAGAGACAAACATACAAAAAGAGGACGGAAATTTAGGGAATCAAACGTACAACACACACACACACACACACACACACACACACACACACACACACACATTAAATAAAACCTTATTAGGAGAAGGTTGAATGCACATCACCCCCCCAAAAAAAATTAAAAGAAAAGAAAATCAAAAAGTCAAAACATAACAGACAGGTGAAGCCTCTCACCCAGCCGGGCATCTTCCCCCAGGTGGGGACCCGCTGGCATAAATCTCTCAGCAACCGAATGATGATCACACAAGACTGCAGCCCGTTGGCCCGAGCCTTCAGAGAGGAAAAGAAAAAAATTGTTGTATTATTATTTTTGAATTACTTTAGATTGACTGGACTTCTGACAATATCACTATACAATTTAACTGGTGACTTTAAATGCGTGTCTGAAAAAAGGCAAAGTAAAAACATTTGTGATTCTACTCAAAACTATAAACCTGTTTTGGGAGTAGAAATCTTAATAACTGAAGAGATGATGACTGCATGTGCTTGCTGATTTTAGAAATCTTTATCATACAGCTTAAACCAGTCCTACCAGGATTTTTGTGCTTATTATTCTACATTGTTTTTATGACATTTTCAGATGCATGTGGTGCTTTTACCTGAAACCATTTGGCGTGACGGAGAGAAGCCAGGTATTCCAGACATTTTCTCTTATTCAGAAGATCAGTGGGGTCCTTCTCAGCCACACCTAGAGGCGATAACATGCACAAGCTCGTGACTCACAGTCAAACTATCGCAAAACCCAAATGATGACGAACACATAGTAAGTGTTGTTACTGTTGATGTAGTCCATATGACTAGAAATTTCCGTCAGACTCTTTGGTTTGTTTTGTGAGAAAAAAATGAAAATATGACAGAAAACATTTGACCACTGAATATGGAAGTTCACGCGATTACCAAGGTATTCTTTGAGTGGGAGGTCACAAAAACTCATGCAAATTAAAAATTAAGGAAATCCAAGGTATTCAGAGAGAAGAGTGGTGGAGTGTATATTTCATTTTTAGTTTAAAAGGTGACTAAACTACACAAGACCTATTGATTTTATAGTGTCTTTAATTGTGGACACCATTACCATCTGCCTGAGTGCATCTTTCTCTTAAGAGACATTTTGACTTAAAGTGTGACTAATAACATGATTAATGTCAATTTACTGGTACTGAGCACGCTGGTTCCCTGGTGTGGACCCTTAAAATCAAACGGAGCAATCGTTAATTTCCCTGCTGTAACGTAATAAAGTCAAAATGTGTGCTTTGAGAAAGGTGCATTAAAGACCGCAATATCTACGACGTCAAACCCTCGTTTCCTTCTTCCTATTTTGCTGTCTTATCACTCTTGACCTCTCTAAAAGCATTTTGTAACATTTCTCCAGTTGAGGAACTTATCATTGAGCCCGATCTTTTGACATTTCTTCCCCACAATTAACACAATAGTCTAAACCATGTCAGATTTGGCTTCCTTCAAACCACTAAATTATTTTATTCAGGGAATTATTAATTTGTAATTATTCAGTGTTTAAACAACTTATATTAAGACTTGGAGCCTTTTCTATAATAAACTCAGTTTTGTGGATTTACTCGTTCTTCGCATCTGACTGCACAAGAGCCTAACTGAAACAGTTTGAGCAGCTGAGCTTCAGATCCAAAAATAGATTTTCTACAACTTTTGATCATGAAACATCAACTTTATTCATTTTGATGCTCTCATTCTACATAATTTGATTGACCCTACTTTGCATAGATAGTGATCGTTCCCGTTACTCCTCTGCGATGATGTTTGAAAGGACACTTCTTAAGCAGATAAGGGCACATGAGCAAGGATACTTCTTTCCCTTCATGCCTTCATATTTAGAGACAATATCAACATCAAAAAGCAGACCAATGAAAGTCAGATCTACATGAAAAAGCCAAAGATTAACCTAATTAGTAGTACTAAAAATGGTAAATTACAAAGTTGTGTTTGTTTAAAGAAAAATGCTTGTGTCTGTGGTGGATTTAGATGTTAATTAAATAGTTTTTGGGCTGTTTGAGGACAAGTTTAAGAGACATTTACAAGACTTTAAAGTCACTTACAAATTACAAATGACAGGTTTGTCCAAAACATTCAATGTGGTTCCTGATGACTGTGACGTTGAATATTTCTCAAGATCAGCCTTGGGAATTTCCACACTTCTATGTTCACTAGAACTGTAGCAACAGCAGATTACATTAGCATTCTTACAGGGGAAATGCATAACAAAAACAAAGCCACCTTTTTGAAGTCTACACTACCATACCACTTAGAATCAAAGACCCATTTTTATCATGCCTCTTAAAGAGGGGACTTTTGATTTAGCAGCATGTGAGCCCCTGAAAATGAAAGATGGGGGTTCCTCTAAAAGCTTAATAAACATGGGCAACCTGGAGTTGTTGTTTCTATTCTTAGTGGTATGTAAATAAGTGTGGTCTTCAGATCAGTCATTGGCTTGCCTAGGTCTGCTGATACAGAAGTAGGGGCACTGATCAACAAACCCAAACAAAAGTTACAAAATATAAGACAACGGCCACAGAAAACATTTCTACTATGTTTTCTAAATGGGGAAAAAAAAACATTAAAATACTGACAGTTATTAGAGCAGGTGGAGGAGTGTTGGCAACACAATGATCTTGAAAATTACCTTTATTGTTAAATGGTGGTGGGGGGTTGGATAATGGATTTACTAATAAATATCATATTATTATTTCAGATACTGATCATTGCGAGGCAATAAAATGAGACTCCAACACCTCTTCATTGATAATGCCACAGTATGATGCAGGGATGAGAGACGAGGGAATGGGAAGTCTCTGGACCTCAAAATCCCCTCGTACTGTAGGTATCATGACCATAATGCAACAAGAAGCTAAACTTTTGTCATGTCTAGAAATAAGTATTTAATAAAAAAAAGAAGTTGTATTACCATTTGAAGAGTTTTCATCCCTGGGCATTATCTTAACACTGATCATCACCTTCAGTCTATTATTATAGTTTCCCAAAGTTTTTGTCTGAGCGTGTGTTCACAAGATAAACACACACCCTAGTGGCACAGAAAGGTCGGAGAGCCCGGCTTTTGATTCCCATGTTGTGATAAAGAAATTAAGAAATCGGGAACTACTGTAGCTGCAAAAAAATGGGGAAAATAAAAAAAAAAGTGGGACAAATGAATGTGCGAGTTAAAACTTATTTCAGGGATAGAGAATAACAATACTATAAATGTGGTCTTGGTTACAAGTCCCACCTCTCATTTTGTGAAATTGTAAGAGCTTTTCAGCCTAAAATTTGTAGGCTTTTTGTGGTCGGAAGGATGGAGCAAGTTTTTTGTTGTTGTTTTATTTTATTTTTTTACACACATCTCTTACATTGGGTCGTCTGGTACTGAAAGCTTTGGCTTCTCTAACCTTTCTCAGCCGCTTTTCCGCCTGCCTGCTTCTCCTTCTCAGTAGCAGGGTCCTCCCTCATCAGCGGCGAGGTGAGAGAAATGGTCACCTGCATTTTGGGCTCCTTGCTTGAAAATATCACGATGTTCGCCTCCTCAGGGTGAGCCTGCACCTCATACTGATCTTCAGAAAAAGTCTGCCGGTTAAAAGGACACTTGGGATTACTCACTACAGAGGAGGAGGGGTGTAGGGGCAAATAATAGCCTTATTTGGCGTTGTTACAGGGCAATCATTTTTACAGTAAGTGTTTAACTCTGGGTTGTGCAAATTATTTTTTCTCAAAAGTAGTTTAGCTTCAGTCACAGGGACTGTGACATTAACATAAATATAT
>NC_045741.1:21694836-21694945 GCF_008692095.1 Etheostoma spectabile | reverse complement strand
TTCATTAAATCTTTGTAATTGTAATATTTAGGAAAGCAATGGGGCAGTTTAAGAAGATAAAAGCCCCATCTCACTCTGTAGGATTCAGGTGTCATAACCAGGCAGTGAA
>NC_045741.1:21694743-21694826 GCF_008692095.1 Etheostoma spectabile | reverse complement strand
AGTCAAAAGCACCTTTAATGCAACTCTCATTACAGCTAAAGCAGGAGGGAGGGAGAGTGAGCAATTATATCACAACCTTGTAC
>NC_045741.1:21694656-21694733 GCF_008692095.1 Etheostoma spectabile | reverse complement strand
TCCTCTGTCTTGAGGAGAAAATGCCAGCAAAAAGTCCTCTTTAGGCTAGGGGCAGTTCAGTAATTTGTGAACAACTA
>NC_045741.1:21694549-21694646 GCF_008692095.1 Etheostoma spectabile | reverse complement strand
AGTATTTCTAAGATGTAGCAGAAAACAGTCCTCTAATAACAGACTACTAACCATTAATTTTACAGAGTGGCAGTTCTAAAACACCAAAACAAAAATA
>NC_045741.1:21687994-21694539 GCF_008692095.1 Etheostoma spectabile | reverse complement strand
AGCAAGCTAAAATGGCAAAGTCAACGCTACTGATTTTTTTTTGATCATTCTAATCATTAATACATACAAATTCAAACTGCTGTGTTATTTCTGACTGTAAAAGACAGCTGCGTATGTTCACTAATGATAAATGAGATGCTCTAGCATATGAGAGAAACCCATCTTGGATAAAGTGATTCGACAGAAGAATATCTTATTCTGGGTTGGTATTTTGGTTTCAACACATGAGAGTGGAATTATCACAAGGTTTCACTTGTTTGTTTTTTTAGATATAGAGTGAAAACCTCTCGTTCCCATTATATTTAACCTTTCAGTCCCTCAGTATCCAGGTCTTATGACACAAGTCATAAGGCTGATCAGACTAATAGTGATACAAGTGGCAAGAAAACGGTTTCATACCATTTTTGTCAGAATTTACAATTTGTGTTACTACACTCGTGAAATAAAACAAAATAAAATATTTTAAAACTTAAAAAGTAAATTCGAAGTTTACCACAAGTCTTCCCTCACTAAACTTCAACCAATGTCCTAAATTAACTGGCGATGTTTCCTTACCTCCAGTTCTTTGGGCAAATGCTTGGCGATGTTCTTCAGTAAAGAGATGGTGGGTTTCTTAGCAGTCAGCAGGATGAGCTCAACATTTCTGTCCCCATGAAGCAGCAGGCCTTTGGCCAGGATGCCCACCCTCATCACACCTTTTAGCAGCCGTCCTGAGTTCTCAGTACTATCAAGAGAAAAACAGCTCAACTGAACTGGGGTTGCTTGCAAACATCTATCTACTTTTTTTTTAATCTATCTATCTATCTATCTATCTATCTATCTATCTATCTATCTATAACCTGCTCAGCAATAAAAAAAAAAAAAGGTATGTTACCCTGGTTTCAACTACCTTAATCCTTCTTATTACAATCTTGACCAAAGAAAAATGAATTATCTGCCAGAAGTCACTCTTTACCCTTTTTCATCTCCTCCTTCAGTAGCAGCCGTATCAACAGCTGGCGTCTCCTTCTCCAGCAGAGAGTCTGACACCAGTTTTAGGGCTCTCTCAGAGTGGGAGACAATCCTCTGAACAGCCTGCAGCTCTTCCTCTACTGGGTAAATGGTCGAGTGTTTAGCCATGATGTGACGGTCGTCGGGAGAGTCTGGCCGACGCACACATGTCTTATGGGGGAGGAATAAAGTGATTGCTCACACTATGAATTCAAGATTATTTTCCATATGACACAAAACACAGAAAAGAACTGCAGTTGTGGTGCTTACCAGTAGAGGGGGTACTGGCATACCAGGGCGACTCATCAACGGTGGAGGAGCCATCCTGCGTCTCTGCTCCCCCCAATACATTTGCTCCTCCTCCATCCTCCTCCAGTACATGTCCTCCTCATATCTCCTGCAAGAGAAGAGAAGAGTTTTCAATAGAATTCATTAAAAGTCACTTACTCTCACAGGGGAATGTAATGGCTGCCATTAACGAGACACAGTAGACCATAAAAACAAGTACTTAACCAAAACATATACTCCAAACCACCGTTGACAATATAAGATAATTATTACACAGAGGTTTAGTGTCAAAAGTACTGTTAGTTGTTAGTTGATCCTTGGTTATAAAAACTGCATTTCCCCTTGTAAAACAACAATTAAAGCACAGGCCTGGTATGTCAACATTTCCTTGTGCATTAGGGACATGCACTGATTTAGTCCTTAATCTGCATCTGGCTGTACAGTTTAATGATAAAATCCTCACAACTATCTTATTTATATAACTTTATTTGGCAGTTGAAACTGTATTTATACTATAAATGAAAGAAATCTGATGTGATTGACAATAATACAGGAAAAAAAAAACGTGTATTAAATGAGGCAATAAATTCTCTTTTTTCCCATGTGTACATGCGTCAGACTAATACTCAGCTTAGCTTTAGGACTTCCCTTTACTGATATTACCTGTATGATTGCATTTTTTTACATGTTTAATGTCAAAGTAGTATGAAGTTTAAGTTACTAACTTTGGCCATGAGTCTGACCTCATCTCCATGTGCCAGCACTGCTCATCGTCTCTCTCTCTCTTCAGCACCGCCTTCTGTTTCTGCTTCTTCAGCTTGCTCTCCTGCAGCTTCCTGGCCCGGTTACTGGGCTTGATCTCCACAGGAAGCTCTGGGTTCACTTTCTTCTACAGAGATAGAGACAGAGAATAAATCTAAAGGGAATGTAAGAAGAATGTAATGTCAGTCCACACAGGATCCTGCATATTCTCAGGCCATTCTCAAACTAGTCCAGATACAACTTAAAGTCATCCTTTTCTTTCTTTCTATCCATCCACTCCAAGCTGGAATTGAAAAACAAACAGAACCAAACTACATTGTGGAGTAGATTGGAGCATGTTGAAAATTCTTCTTCAATCAAGTTCTGTAACATCTACAAAGTCAAATAAATTGCTACTGTTTTACAGTACCGTAAAGTGTCCGAAATTAACAATCGCCAGTCACCAAATGTGGGGGCGGGCTGAGACATGACACAAACGCATTAACACTGGCGCGCACACCAGCCACTACCTTCTGTTTAGTGTTTACTGATAGCTAGTGTTTAACACAGGCTAATTCATTGGCTAGTAAGGTGTGATTTTTGTCAGCCAGCCTTCCAAAAGAAAACACAAGAAACAGAGTCTCAGTTCACCCATCCGGAAGGCTCTGACACACTTTCCCTACTCCGTGTCTACGGACAGCTGTAGGCCTGTACCAGTGTAGATGTTCTGTGCATTGTTGGACACATGCAGCCTCTTTCCTGAAACCGCTTGAGGGACTGACACAAGTCCACAGCGTGCGTGTATGTCCGAGCCCATCTCCAACACCTCCACCTGCAGGGTGTCAGCTGTGTGTCTGCCTGGTATACTCTCGGACGGCCAATTTAACTCGCCGGTACTTATCTATATAGTTTGTGTCACGTAGCTCTCCACAAGCGGAAGAAAGAAGAGCTTAAAATGCAACTTGAGATGTGATCTTGTGATCTGGACGGGAAGGATAACTCTGGGAGTTGAAAGGGGTGTGTCGCGATTCTGCCTTCTCACAGCAGGTTTGTAAATCGGAGTGTTGCGCTTTTGGTTTCATATCGCATATTGTTACAGCTCTTTAAACAAGTTATTTTTACATTCAGTGTTACTCACTAAAATGCATCTTGTGTATTCTATAGGTCAGGGGTGGCTAACCAGTCCAGCATAAAGAGCCAACAAAAAAAACTGCACCATAGCAAAGAGCCACAACACATGCACGCCCACACTACAACAGCAGCTGATATATAGAAATAAACACCAGACACACACACACACACACACACCACACACACACACACCACACACACACCCACACCACAACACACACACACACACACACACACACACACCACACCACAGCAAAACAGTTTTATAGGTTTCTTTCTTACCTAGACTGATTCAGTGGGAAACTTGCAGTCTTTGGTATCCACAGCCTTTTCAGGTCTGGCTTGTACTCAGTGTGGCTACTCGAAGTAACTCTTTCATATGTGTGTCGGTAAGAACAGAACGATGCTTTGACTTTACTTGTTTCAGTGTAGAAAACACTGATTCACAGACATACGTTGCTGCAAACATTGACATTAGCTTGAGTGCAGCTTGTTTAACATTGGGTATCTGTCTGTGGGTACTGTTTTCCAGAACTCTGTGGTTCCTTCTCTCAACACAGATTCAGTCGTCATCCCACAAAGTTCAATCATCTCCAACTGGGACGCTGCTTCATTTGTCACTAAGGGGCTTTCAAACATCTGATTCAGCAGGAGTGAAGTGTAATGAGGAGGTGATCTGTGCCGTTTTTCCCTCAGGTTGCAGAATCTGTCCTCAAAACTCTGCTGAAGATTTCAACCAGTGTTGCATAGCATACAGTGCTCCTTTGTAAGACATCAGCTGCTCCTCCACTTGCATTCAACAAGGAGGGGAAATGTGTGTTGGCTCTCTTTTGAAGATGGGTCTGGAATAGCTTAGCTTGTTGACAAATGTGAAACACTTTGCACCAGGTCAGGCAGCATTTTAACTTTCCTTGCAGATCTACATTCAGTTTGTTCAGATGATGCAGCATGTCAACCAGAAACCCCAACTGAAATCCACTGGGGGTTGTAGCTGAGGGTATTCCTTATGTTTCTCTCCCAGAAACAGCTTCACTGGGTTCAACATTTCAAAAAAACGGGAAAGCATGTTACCTCTTGAAAGCCATCTCACTTGCAGTGAAAAAGCAGATCACTGGGAAGATCTTCATCAAGTTCAGCTATTAGGTTTTTGAACTGTCTGTGTTGAAGCATGAGTCGAATAAAATTCACAATTTCCAGCACTGGTTCATGACGTGGTCCAAGTTCAGCTTCTTAGACACCAGATGCTCTGATGGATGATGCAGTGATGTCCAAAAATCCGGGAAACGGTCGTCAGCTTTACACAGCCCAACAAGGCCATTTGCAGCCTAACATACTGGTGCACCGTCTGTGGTCTATGCTTCAGCTTTGACAACTGCAAATTTGCCTTCTCAGCAACAGTCATGAGTGTCTCTTTCAGGTCGATGCCACGGGTCCTGTCTTTTACACGCACAATGTCAAGCAGCTCTTCCTTAATTGTGCAGTCTTCTGACCACGACCGTACAAATATTGCCAACTGAGGCTTATCTTGAATGTCACAACTCTCATCCAAAGCAATGCTGAAATACATGCATTTCCAAGTTCCGTATGTAACTGTGTTTCAATGGACTTGTAATATCCGTATTCTCGTTCAACTGTGTGCCGTGACAACTGCAGGTCTGACACAGACCGCTTTAAAAATTGTCATTTTCAGGCGCGAGGATAGCGATGGCATCTTTGAGACATGTCTTCACAAAGTCCCCTTCACTGTATGGCTTTTTAGCACGAGCAATGTTCCATGCTACCTGATATGATGCTAACGTGACAGTCTCTGAGTGCTTTGCGAATTTTCGAAAAAGTTGAGTCTGCTTCTCTGACTGCCGTTTCAACGTGTTTACCTTCTGCTTGCGGAGTTCACTGCCTTTGGGGAAATCCCGGGCGATGTTAGCATGGAGTGAGGTGAAATGGCGCTCCAGGTTTGATGCTTTAAAATGCGATAGCGATGTCTCGCAAATCAAGCAGAAAGGCTTCCCATTTCGTTCCACAAAAAAATACAGTTCCTCCCACTCAGATAAAAATGTCCTGTGCTCCTCTTCATATTTGCGCTTAGCTTTACGTTTCCCTCGGGACTCTGCCATTATTTACTCGCTAGCAGCACCTACCTTGCATTGTCAATACACAATACAGCTACGGCAACACCACTTAAACAAACCACATAGTTATTGTCCTATGTCCTATAATGTTACAGGCCGACGCGATACCAAACGCAAAAGGGTCTAATATACACAGTATATTTAATTATATAAATACATGTTTTTTCTTTTCTTTTTTAAACCCAGCAACGCAGCAAGAGCCTCACAGGAGCAGGCAAAGAGCCGCAGGTTCGCCACCCCTGCTATAGGTCTAACAACATGTTTAGTGCATTTCCTTCATCATAAAACACTTGTAAAAACAGATTAGTATTTTAGTATTTTACATCCAGCATTGTTTACTTCCATCTGTACATGTTTACTAGCTTGCGTTCTTCTTCTCTGCGCATCTTGGCGTGTTACCGCCACCTGCTGATCAGTGCAATTGCGTGACACCATGGGTATGATTGTGTGTTAAATCAAACACGTGTTTACAACATAGAAAACCACTATATTGGTAAAAAAAACTCCACACAGCACCTTAAGAAGCCACATTTTTGACATAATTAACCTCACTCCTTGTCAGTTAATGGCTGAAATACCCCATTATGTAACTTGTTGATGAAGCGAAGAAAGAGTATGCATCGCAACGCTGTTCATTATGTCTCTCTTGATAACCAGTCAGAAAGGACTCAGCTCAGTGATGCTCTGACTAACTTACCTTGTATTGGAGTCTGTGCCTCCTTCCTTTCAGGTGCATGTCTTTAGCGTTGGGGTCATTGAAGCTGCACTCACACAGTTTACAGTGGAATCTAATTACTTTGCCGTCAACGTTTCGGACCTGAAACAAACAAAGTTTAGGAAATTACACACCACAAATGACCACGAACGCAACAGAGCTTTCTGGCTCTGATGAGAATTTTTTTTAATTTATTTGCATATTGACCAATATATATCAGTCCTACAGTATACAGATTGTCTGTTGGCCATTGTCCTTCTCATTTTCTGCTTACCTCCTCTACGTAGTCGTGTCCTACTGGCTGGATGTCTCCCTGGCCTCCAGCTCTGTCACCGTCCTCATCGTCACTCTGAGGGTTCCTCCTCTGAACTGACTGTTGCATGGGCTCCTTCACCTTGGCAGCCACCACCACCGCTGCTGTCACTGCAGCTGCTGGAGCGCTGACAGGCTTATTTGCTATGCGACAGGCAAGATATTACAAATTAGAGAGTTTATTGAAGACTAATGCTACATGCCTCTTTTATATATTATCTATCTATCTATCTATCTAT
>NC_045741.1:21686031-21687984 GCF_008692095.1 Etheostoma spectabile | reverse complement strand
ATCTATCTATCTATCTATCTACATTTAAAAAAAAAATCCCTTTCTAGTCTCTATTTTGTATCTCTAGTTTAAAGGTTGGTAATTAACCATTAATAAGCTATTAATTGTGTTAACCAACAGTTAAATGTGACATTCATTCATTTTGTTAATTAAATTCTATCATGCATTGACCCTCATAGGAGAGATAGATACAGATACCGAAGTGCAAAGCTGAAGCTTAACCCTTCAAAATAAACATGTATTTAATGACACAGCAAGCAAACACACACACAGAAGAAAACCACTGTAGTTAAAGAACTCGTTTAGCTTTAAAAATAAAACAATAAATAAAAATAAGCCCTAGAAACTCCAAACTTTCCATTTGTGAGCATAAATCATCTAACAATTCAACAAACTTACAAATGTTATAGATTTTGGGAGGAGCTGGTTTCTTGACTGGCGCAGTTATTTTAACTGGGGTGTTTACAGCCCCCTGTTTGGGTGTCACAATGGGCGTTGAAGTGGTTGAGACAGAGGAAGGAGTGGATGTGTTGACTGGAGGTTTCCCAGCTATCGAGGTTGTGATAACTGGAGCTGAATTCACCAACACCGGCTCAGTGGAAGGTATAGGTTTGCCCAGCTTGGTGTGAAGTTTCACCACCTTTCCAAGGTTGACAAAGAAGAGACAGAGGGGGGGGGATTCAACCATTTAAGGCTGATGACACTTAATCCCATCCCAAATCCCTGATGGGGTCATGTCCAACAATGTTACGTCAATTTCTCCTACAGCTGTCTATATTTTCTAAAATAACAACAAATATTGAACACTTGAATATAAAGCATCACAGCTGTGCAAACCTTCTGATGTTTGGCCCCACGGATATGGGCAGCATAGGCGTCCACTCCGGTGCAGGTGACGTCACATAGCTCACAGCGTAACTGAGTCTGGACACCTCTGGGCCCATTGCTGGCCCCCGTCTGCCCCCCAGATTTAAGGGCTGCCTCCTTTTTCTTATGCTTCTGGCCATCAAGGTGCTCCCGGTACGTCTGATGCAGTAAATCAAACCAGTAAGCAAGTTGAAGTTTCCAAATGCACATAAAGAAACGTGTGTGTGTGTGTGTGTGTGTGTGTGTGTTAATCTTTTGGTTTTTGGTCTTAAATATATTATATATGTGTGTTTGTTCTGCTGTGTTTTTTTATATTCGTTTGTGTAATTTAAAGCTCTGTACTGCAAAACACAAACCTTTTATGTTAAAAGCTTTCATATAATACAGTCTTGTCCCTTGTTATTATTAACTCCTACCTGAGGGCCTGCACAGCTGATCTTGCAAATATCACAGTAATGGAGCTGGGGCTGCTTGGGAGGCCCTTTGGGCTTCTGCAGCTTGCTCTGGTGAAACGTGGGCTTTTTGTAGGTGTTTACAGTTGGAGCTGTCACCATGTTGCTGCCTGAGTTGCTCCAGGAAGAGCTTGTCAGCTGCTTTGGTGGTGGCTGGATGGGGGGCTGGGGCTGTTGCTGGGGCTGCTGAGGTGGAGGCTGCGGCTGGGTGAGAGTCTGCTGGGCTGGCTGGTAATATGAGGGGGTGGATGTAGAGGTGTAGCCAGTTGAGTCATAATTGGAGTAGCTAATGCCTGAGAGTTAGAGAGCAGGAGGAATAGAGTGAGGACAGAGAATTATTAGAGAGAAGAAAAGAAGGATAAAGTTAATCCCAAAATTGTCTTTGACAAGTGTCAAATTAGAGAAGTAAATTTAACATTTTTATACACCTGTCCCTGCCACTCAATACCTGCTCAAACATTTGCTCTCCACCACAGACACTCTTGGACTCTCTGGGATTTCCTTTTAAAAACATTTCTCATCCAACTAAACACCTGTGACACATGGCCGAACACCTGAATCTTAAGAATCACTTTCTGTAATGACCAGACTAGAGCAAAAATTATATATATATATATATATATATATATATATA
>NC_045741.1:21675058-21686021 GCF_008692095.1 Etheostoma spectabile | reverse complement strand
ATATATATATATATATATATATATATATATATGAACTTCTCCCATACAAAAGTCAGTTTCATACTGCAACATTTATACTACATGTTCAAAAATGCTCCACTTCCCATCACCTTCTCCTTACTGTACATTTCTTTGCTTGTGACACGGTAACAAGGATGCAGTTTAAGTAAAGTCTTTTGCTTGCAATTTGTAACATAGTAAATGGTGCCCCACAATTTAATTTATGCATTTGTATGTCACATCTCCCTTCATTTTTTTCTTCTTTAATTTGGTTTGCTCTGCATACATATACACATATAGATAGATGGATAGATTGAGAGAGCGAGAGTGCACACATTGGGCACAAATGTTTCCTTTGGGATAAATAAACTTTTTTCTCATCTTATGTTACCTGAGTAAGTGGTGGCTGAAACAGTGGATCCAAAGGAGGAGCCAAGGGTGTAGGATGAAATGGGTGTGGGGGGCTGCTGGACACTGGTGGACACAGGGTAAATGTTGTAGCTGGTTGACACAGAGGGGGCCAGAGGCTTCAGGGCCGTTACCTGCCTCTGGGGAGGAGGAGGCTGGCTGTACACAGTGGAGGGGGCTGGACTGTAAGCAGTCTTTACGCCTACTGATGTAGGAAAGGGTAGGGGGCAAAGAGGAGAGGGAGGAGTAGAGGAAGGGCATTAGAATGGAGGTGAGCAGACAGCAGAAGAGAACTTACGCATCCTCTGGGACCGGGTCTGGTCCGAGAGATTTTGACAGAAAGGATCCACACCCACACCCACACCCACACACAATACCAGGACTGATACAACTAAACCATTGACTGTTTGATCATAGATTTGGGCGTGTTATGCTAATAGCAACTACTCATAAGGTTAGCTAAGCCGCTTGCCTTATGCTGAGATGAGGAGCGAGCCACAGAGGTCTGGTAAGCTCACTTCTTTCTAACTCAACACCTCTAGATTGTTTTCCATTTTCAAACTTATTGTCTTCAGCCCCAACCAATGCGTACACAGGTGACATCACTGGAGACAATTTAGCAGATTTCCTGCAGTTCCCTCTGGAGTTACAAAGAGGATTTATACATTTTTTTTCCACTTTTGCAGTAGTACCCCTCAACAGCTATAAACAGACTTTGATGTATAAAATTGGTTTCCCTTTAATATTGAATAATCATTCAGCCAATACAATGATGGACGTAACATTATAGTAAAAGTAAACTGACTTACCCGTCTGGTAGTAATTCTCTGTGGGTGTCCTCTGAGCTGAAGCTATACTTGTCTGGTAGTACTGTTTGTTGTCATAGGTCGTGACAGCTGCAGAGCGCCCATAGCTGTAGTTGTCCTGCTGGTGTTTAGAAAAGAGCATTTAATCCCATGTTTTAGTGGCTAAAAGTCACATTATATTACTCAAAACAAAAGCCTTTACGTAACATCCAATATGACCACATCATGCTACAAGAAACTGAGAAGCAGGTATCATAAAGGAAGCAGAAAGCGACTGACCGTGTCCGAGTAAACCTGGTACGTCTGTGGTGTGGTGGTGGGCTGTGGGGGTGCCGGAGGGTCTGGCTGCCTGTAGGCGTAGTCAGGGGGAGCCTGGTGACTCTGATAGGCAGGGTAAGGGGCAGTGACCACTGGCCGGGCTGCCTGGACTGGAGCTGACGAGTAGGAGGCAGTTGCTGCGTGAGCCACAGCTGGAGC
Organism: Etheostoma spectabile; assembly: GCF_008692095.1. Lineage (NCBI taxonomy): Eukaryota > Metazoa > Chordata > Actinopteri > Perciformes > Percidae > Etheostoma > Etheostoma spectabile. Next base: position 21,684,330 of record NC_045741.1, on the reverse strand, counting down.
CTGTTGGACACTGTAAGTGGCTGTGGAGGGATGGGAGTAGGCCGGGGGAGGCTGGGTACTGAAGGAGAGGAGAAGGGCATTAAGTTAAGCAAGCAGGTTTACATCAAAACTGATTCTTTGGACATCTTTATAAAACATATTTTAACACGATTAGGAGTCTTCTACTTAGAGTGGTGCTTTGAGCAAAACTCTAACATGGGATCGCCAAAGTCATGATTACCATTCATTCTCAGGGGGGTCATGACTGTCAGTGCGGCGTACTAAATTTCATGTCAATCCATCCAATAGTGGTTGAGATATTTCACTTTTAAATCCAAAAATGTGAACCTTATGACGACGCTAGAGGAAAAGGCAGGGAATTACCAAACTTAGCAAGATTCATCATCTGGGCATCATGAATAGAAGTACAACATTTCATGTAAATCCATCCGATAGTTGTCCAGATATTTCAGTCTGGACTACGTAGGTGCATCGACTGACTGATGACTAATGAACCAGCAGACCTCCATGAGTCATGCCACTAGTATTGCTAAAGACAGGCACAAAAATAAGGAAACAAACTGAATGCAACATGTAAACATCTATCGAAGATGAATTCATCATAGAGGACAATATTGTGATCACTAATATTAAATGATTGACTGAGCAGTGCTGCACTGACCTCTGACTAATGTGTATAAGCATACGGAGACAATTCCACAGCAGTCTCCTTGTTAGCATGGTTTAGGATGGGGACAGCAATAACTGACAACAACATCAGTAACTGATGATAGCAGCATCTTACTTAAGCCTTTAGTGTCTGGATGAACAAGAACATGAGGGCTAAAATTAAATGACGCTGTAAATGTCAGACTCACAATGCTTTGAGATTAATCATGGCATATTACCTTACACAAATATACAGGATCCAGTGTAAACAAAAAAAAGTTGCACATTAAAATGTATACAGGAAAATGTGTTTGACTAATACAAACAAAATGAAAATTGGTTGACTATTCTGTGCATTAACCATTGAGTATTCTAATAATTCCTCAAGATAATTGCTTGCAATTTCCTTACTCTATGGGCAAGCATTTTCACAATGTAATAATTGGATTATAAGTGCAACATGCCATGGAGACTTAGAAACTTCACCAAAAAATAAACATTGGGCTGTTGCTACTTTTCTGCTCTTACACATCCCTGCTACCAAAACTATGAAATGTTGTTAAATATTTTAAGTTTTGGACAAAAGATGCCAGCACTCTCATGACATTAAATGGAGAACAATCCTTTATATTTATTAATTGCTTATTCAAAACTACACATAGGGCTGGGCCACAATTAGTACCCAGCAGTCACAAATGCAACTAAAAATCTTCAGGGGGAAATCAAAAAAATAAGGTCAGCTGCCATAGGCAGATTGCTGAAATAGACCCATTTCTTTACACCACTCATCAAAACACACAAGTTGGTTAACCATGTTTTGTTTTGCTAAATGACAGTCAATAAGTGTATTGCAATTCTTTGATTGACCCTTGCTATCCACTGTGTCTACGGCCAGGCCTTGTTGTCTTATATAGCTAACCACAGAGGTACGTATCTGATTATATCGAATGCAGTTTGATGGCCAAAAAGCTCATTTTGGATCCTGTTCCTGATATGACAATACATATTGTAAGACATAAATTACTTGTAGAGCTGGGCAATATATCAATATTATATTGATATCATAATATGAGACTAGATCTCGTCTTAGATTTTGGATATTGTAATGTCGTAATATGGCATAAGTGTTGTCTTTTCCTTGTTTTAAAGGCTACATTACAGTAAAGTTATGTAATTTTATAAACTTACCAGACTAGTGTAACTGTTCTATTATTTGACTTTACCCACTAAGTCATTATATTGATAGAGGTAATTGGTCAAAAATAGTGTTGTACTGTTACATGTTTATGATATTGAAGCTATACCTTTAAAAAGGTCCCATGACTTGATGCTCTTTGGATACTTTTATATAGACCTTAGTGGTCCCCTAATACCATATCTGAAGTCTTTCCCAAAATTACTCCTTGGTGAAAAATTACAGCCACTAGAACCAGTCCCAAATTTAGCTTTCCTTAGTATGTGCCATTTCTGAGTCTGTAGTTATTGAGAAGGAGGGTGGGGGGGGGGGTGGCATTGACCAAATGCCACTCCGCTCATTTGAAAGCCATGATGTCTCTCTCTCATGGGTGGGACAAATTCTGTGGGCGGACAAAGCAGAGACAAGGGAGGTAACCTTGCTCCTTATTACTTCATAAGGGGCAAGATTCCAGATCGGCCCATCTGAGCTTTGGTTTTCTCAAAAGGCAGAGCAGGATACCCAGGGCTCGGTTTACACCTATCACCATTTCTAGCCACTGGGGGACCATATGCAGGCTGGGGAACTCCATGTTAAAAAATGCATAAAGTGAAATCTTCAAGCCATGGGACCTTTAATATCTCTGGGTGTGTCAGGTCATCATGGGAATTTTGCCGCCAATGGGCAAAAGGCAATACTCTATTTTGTTTTTAGGATTTTTGCATGAAAGTCAATAAGTTCATTTATTTCACAAGTATTCAGTCTGCTGGAGACTGCAGAAGTTATGTTCAAACAAGAGTTAGCATTACAATTTAAGATTGGTCACCCATGAACTCAAATCAGGAGAAGTGCAGACTTCAGTGCATGAAGTCAAACATGTACTGAGAAGGTTTGTTGACTTGAGTGGTAGTCAACAAAAAAAAAAATACCAGACAAAACTGGAAACCTTTACTTAGCGCAGTGAAAACTAATTTATGTATTTACCTGTCACACTGCCTTCTACATTTACATAATACTATATTGCAATGTCCCTGTAGTAGCAGCATGTCGTTTTTACAAATAGCAATTGCACCGTTTGTGAGGCACGGGACCTTCAGTACAGCTAGACCAGGGTTAGCCATCCTAAACGCCGGCCAAAATATCACCCGTCACAGCTGCAGCCAGCTCGATTAATTAAACCAGTTGCGTGATATTTGCTATTACTGATTTATTGTTTGACGTTTAGCAAAAGTATTTCAAGTGGTAAAATGTTGATCCATCAATAACCGCGCATAAGCGTACTGGGGTTCACCTAATGTCAAGCAGCGTGTCGGTAAAGAGCTGGCCTGCGAACTTGGCTTAACACTAGCTAACGATAGCTAACCGAACTAGCGGAACAAGCTAGCTGTGTAGCTTGTCTCAGCAGCACCACCACGCAGTGAAATCCCAACACCGACCATTACACACCAGTGGCTAATAAACGTGATTCAATAGACATGCTGACACCAACCAGTATTACTTGAATTACCTGTATTGCGGACCGGCACCATGTGTGAAGCCAAAATAATTGCTTGCAGCCATCTTGGCATCTCCAGCACAGTGCAGTCAAAGAGGTCATAGTACTGGCAGACAGCAGTGAAACCCTAAAACTGAACGTCAAGATAGTTCACCCCCTCTACTGAAGCCAATGACACATCGCTGCTACACCGGAACTGCGTAATACAAAAACACTATCTCATATAGAACTGTGAGTAAGCTATTAACGAAAACACAGGGAGACATGTCGTGTAAATGTATAATTGCAGTTAATTTACCGTAACATGTTTAGCATCAGTTTATTTTTTCAATGCGTTCTTTGCATTCCCCGTAAATGGTCACCTATGCACACCAAAAATTAGAACAATTATCGTTAAGAAGTAAGCTTTGTAGGCTATTTTTTATGCTCTTTTGCTTGTGAGACATAGTGAGATATAATATGATTAAAATGGACACTAGGAAGTTATTAGTTTAGAGACAGAAAAAAGAAAGCAGACTCTATAATATCATTTTCTGATCATTCCTGGTGGGAAGAAAATTAATTCATAAAACTAAATCGACAAAAAAAAGAAAACTAAACAATTACTTGAGACTAGTTTAAAAAATTAAAACTGAAATGCTAAAATGCTTCCATTATCCTCTTATGCTGTCTTAAAAAACGGAGTTCACGCGAAGATGGAAGTAGGTTGAAGTGAATCCTCTCGCTTTGCATTTGTATTCACCTGCCGTGTCTGCTGAATGTCAAACATGCTTGCATCATGGCTTGCACCGATAGTAAGATAGATACAGATCTATCTTATGTTGCCCAACTACCAGGCACTGCGTATGAAGACAGAAAAATCAACTAAATGCAAGATTTAGATTCTCATTAAACTGTCTGGAAATCAGTATCTTCCAGCTTTGTCCAGGAGCGCCACAAAATTGAGGACAATTATGCTATAGGCCTGGGCATAAATAGGCTACATAGATTGAATGATGAAAATTATAGAAAAACGCGGGTTATAGGAATGTGCAGCCATGTGCATATTGCAGGGAAACTAGGCAGGGGTAATATTATTGGCTGGATGCAAGTGAAGTAAGGTACTGAATAATTAATATGTGTGGAGAGTTGGGGTATAGTGGGTATAAATGAGAGTGTAGCGAGGAGACAGAGAAGGAGGGGGAAGCTATGGATGGAGAGAGAGATGCTGTTGCCAGGGAACAGCAGCCACATAAAGGACCAGTGGAAACAATTGCAAGATTAACTAATGGAGTAAAGGGACACAGAGTGTGGGGCTCAATTTTCCCCCAACAGACAGGTTTGAATTTTCTATTTAGGAGTGGACAAAGATACCCTAAAGGTATTTGGAGTTACAAGCAGAGAAAAGAGGGAGAGAGAGAGAGATCATGACGCCAGAGCAGATGTATTCTGACTAAAGACATTTTGTGTCTTGGTGGAGTGGATGTAGGAGCTGAGAGGCAAGCTGTTTACTCGTTCTTCACGCCCAGTCTTTCCTCAACAACGGTGGCCAGAGTCGGAGAAGAAGAGGGGGAGTCCAGCACAGAGGTGCCCCCTGTCTTCAGACACCTGCTGCTGGCTAGTGGCTGACATTGAGGACACTGTATGTCTGTGTCTTTGCAGGAGTGTGTGTGCGCATGTGAATGAGTGAAAGACAGGGAGCGTGAGAGGAGAAATTTCAGCCTGACCCCCCTCTTCTCTGTTGATGTAGAGGAGCAGGGCTTTCTCTCCTTGAATCTATGCATCTGTAACTGAGGAGGAGACACACAGACCAAAGAGAGGTATTGAGGGGATCTTACACTGCTCATGTGAGTATTGTCACTGACTTAACGTCCTTGCATCTCTGTTCTGCCTGCTGCACAAGGCAGACACCTTACACTGACTGCTTACTGTAGATTGCCCACATTACACATGAAATCCATGTCGGGTTTTTTTTTTACCAATTGGCTGTTAAATTTGGCATAACCCAGAAAGGCTGTGGGGCCATTTAACTCTGCTATGGCAATGTGCTGCACATTTGGTGGCAATTCATTTTTCATGAATCTATTTTTGCAACATTGCTGTTTTTAAGTAGAATTAGTGAACATGGGCAGCACAATACATGTACAGGAGTCTTTTAATGACATGTGTAATGACGTACATCTTACGGTAAATGTCAATTTCTCCATACATTGTTTATAAACACTGCAATTTTAAATCACATGACTAACGATTCATTTTGTTTTACGCTCTCCACTCTTTTGCTAAACTGACAGTGTACATCGCACACTACTGATTTATTTTTTTGGGGTGTTGTTACATTGGTTTATGTGAATTTGACCTGCTGCAAACAAGTGTGTAATTTTGTTTCATGGTTAAATCTCTTATCATCAGAATCAGCTTTATTGGCCGGGTTTGCATAAACAAACAAGGAACAAGGAGTCTCATGAATCATTGTTCTCAAAGTACAACACTCACTTAAAATATAAAGAATAAAAACAGAAAGGACAGTGTTGCCACATGTACTTTTGAGGTTTATACCTCGACGCAGAGGTTCAGGGTTTGAATCAGACCTGTGACAATTTTCTGCATGTCTTCCCTCTTTCTCACCTAACTGTCTTGTCAAAAATTGAAAGGTAGAAAAGCCCAAAAAATAATCTTTAAAAAAAACAGAATGGACAGTAAGGAATTTTTTGTAATTGTAAGATTGAAATACATACATGAGGTAGATGAGCAGAACAGTGATGATTGACTCAGTGTAAGGGTGGGGGCTATTTGTGAGAAGAACAGAGTGACTGCTTTGGGAAAGAAGCTGTCTGTGTGTCGGCTGGTTTTGGCGAACAGTGCCCTGTATCGCCTACTAGAGGGAAGGAGGTTGAACCAGCATGGGAGGGATCTGCAGATATTTTTGCTGACCTTTTCCTGACCTTGGACCGCTACAGGTCCTGGATGGAGGGAAGGTCAGCTCCAATAGATAGCTCCTCTCGCAGCCCTAATTGTCCGTTGCAGTCTGGCCCTGTCCCGTTTGGTGGCTAAATCAGACAGTGATGGAGGTGCAGATGACAGACTGACTTGCTTTGCTCCTTGTGTGTAATGTAATGTAAGGCCTGCAGAAATGAATTATTTCCTTTTTGTGATACTTGTCTGTCTTCCAGTTTAACCACAAGTGATGCTGCCAAAACCAAACTGCTTCTTCTAGTAATTATATCACATCATTAGCATTTACACACTGCACTGCTGACAAGAATGTCAGGATCACACAGGGTTTGTTGTATTTTATTTTCCTTTACCAGTAGTTTTGTTACACTCTATTTCCTGAACACACTCTGACCTGCATTACAGTTTTGCCCCCTAGACAAGCACTTATAATGTGCATTTCCTCAGAGTGTCTGTTTCTAAATATAACCTCCAAACACAAACCTGGGAATCCTCTGTCATTGTGGTTTTTATTTCATACTCGAGTGGAGAACTACAAAGAGAACAGGACTTTAGTTCAAATTAAATATCCACAGTGCTCATTGGATGCAGTTCACCAGCCAAAACAGACCTGTGCTTCTGTTGTTAATGTGTTGCTATTGTGTTGTGATAATTCATCTGGATTTCAACATTATTTAAATCATTTAATCTGGAAAAGTAGAGGGCATCCTTATGCCACCATTGGTTATGCAGTCAATGAGTAATCATTGTATTGTAGGCATTCATCAGTATGTGAATTCTCTTTAAGCTTTTGAAGACATACAAATTCATGTTAGATCTGAAGAGAAGTTTTTTCTATTGGTGACATACAAGTCTGAGTGTGAGTCGAGATCAAACAGGCGGTGTCACATCAGTGGGGCAGGATTAGCCAGCAGTGAGGGAGGATTAGGTCTGCATGTTGTCCACCTCATTGGCCTCTTAAATTCCACCCCAAAAGAAATTTGTATGTGATATTTGACTTTGAGGAGTGCTGAGCTCAGAAAGTGGGCTCTGTCCGAGTCAGTCACATGCCTATCACATGTTTTCCTCTGGGCAGGGGGATAACAACCATGTGAAAGAGCGGTTACAGCCCCCAAATTCTAATGTAACATTGCTGACTTTTCCCTTTGTCATCTAAGTCAGACACGTGTTCCTGCAGTGCAGCCATGAAGCTGGCTGTCTAGTTAGTACACTGATTTCATGTGACAGTTTTCCAGTGTTATTGTAAATGGGGTTCATTGACAAACATTTTTCTTCACACCTCCAGGCCCCTGCTCTCCTCTCTGAGGGATGGGCACCACAGAGGCAACTTTACGAATGGAGAACTTGGAAGTGAAAGACGAGTGGCAGGATGAAGACTTCCCCAGGTGGGATCCTTTACTTTCTACTGCTCATCAGTTGGTTAATGTTGAAACTATGAGACAGCTGAGCAAAAAAGCTGTTATTACAACTCTTAGAGCTGTGTGTGCTGTGTTGTGGTGTATGTGTTGCGTGTGTGGTGGTGGTGTGTGTGTGTGGTGTTGTGTGTGTGGTGTGGGGTGTGGTGTGTGGTGTGTGTGTGTGTGGTGTGTGTGTGGTGTGTGTGTTGTAAATGCGTGTGTTTGTGTGTGTGTGTGTGTGTGTGCGTGTGTTTGTGTGGTGTGTGTGTGTGGTGTGTGTGTGTGGTGTGTGTTGTGTGTTTGTGTGGTGTGGCATATGGCATATTGTTGTTGAATGTGTGTGTTGATGAATATACAGCACATTTTTATTCATAAATTTAAATTATTTAAGATTAGTTGTGCAGTTAATTATAGATTAATTGCCAAACAGGGCTTTTTTACAAGCCAGCTCTACCATATTACTTCCATGCAGTTTAGTCTGGGTGGATTTAGAAGCATTTCTGTTTATGTTAATGCTTTTTATTTAACAAAAGCTTACTCAAATAATGATAGTCCTGTCTTGTTTGAGTTGTTTCTGTTCCACTGCATTAGCAAGAATGGAGCTATTAATATTTGACCTGAAGGTTTAATGATCAATGCATTGATGTGAAATGTACAGCAAGGGTTGAGCCAAGTGTAACATTTAATTTTATGTTCACAATAAGAAAGAGAAACAGAGAGAAAGGTGAATGAAGGAAAAGTTATTATTAAAGCAACATCAAGATTGCTACAGGAGAACTGGGAGAATATGAAGATCCGAGGTTGAGATCAGTGCTGGGCTTCTCCCTCCCCCCTCCTCCCTTCACCCTCTTCCCTTTTCCCTCTTCCCTCCTCCCTCCTCCTTTTCTTCCTTCCTGCATCCTATTCAGCGGCATGAAGCTAGGCAGCAGGTGCAGCTCTGTCTGTAAATGGTCTCAGGCTACGTCATATGACGCAACAGCAGTCACCGATCAACAACACAGCATCGTCACAAAAATGGTGGCAGGTTTTTGTTAAAGACAGACCGAGACGGAGTAACAGCCAGCAGCAAATGGATTATTAAGGCAGCCTCTGAGAGATGCTCTGCTCTACGCTGTCTGATATATGCTAAAACGACAGAGAATGAGTAAGCAAACCAAATCTAAAGCTGTGTGAGGTTTAAAAGTTCATTTGAATTAGCTTTGACAACAGCAACCCCGTGTTATTTCCAGAAGGTAAGCATCATCAATTCATCCTGATATTGTTGTTTGAAGCTGAAAGACAATGCATCCATAAACTGGAACAAAAGAGATTATCTAGCTATTATTAGAAGATGAAATCACCAGAAATCTGTTTAAAAAATTGACTTCATTTCTGACAAAAGGAAGTGCTGGACTAGTAATCACTGCAGGGGTCCCCTTGGAAAAGGGTCAGTGCATCATGTTCCTCTGGGTGCATCATGTTTCTCTGGGCTAAAGCCAGTGTTGTTTGCTCAGAAGAAGCACACACTGTCGCACACTGTCCTCCTCTGGGAGGATACAGCAGTTGTTTTTCACAGGAATGCAGCTTAGACCCTATTTGCGGAACTACACTGTGTTGAAGCTCTCTGCATCTCTTGCATTTGAAC
>NC_045741.1:21671534-21675048 GCF_008692095.1 Etheostoma spectabile | reverse complement strand
TACAATTCTCATCTGTTTTTCAGTTCCCTAGTTGCACTATTATTGCTAATACACTTCTGTCCTAATGTTCATAGCTTTGCTTACTCTCAAATAAACCCACAGATGGGCACATGCTACACAAACATATGCAAAGCAGGGTTTTGACCTCCTGGCACTCCTCCTTCTGCACAGGTTGTCAGCAGTAAATCCCCAGCAGCGTAAAGGGAAAGAGAGCCGTGCCACTTTGTTAGAGACAAACGTCTTCCCTCTTTTCTCTCTTCCACTCATTTTCTGTCTTTTTATTCCTCCCTCTTTCACCACTATTCCCACTACCTCTCTTCCTCCTCCTCCCCTTTACGCACTGTGTGACAGCCTTGCGATGGTCATCTCTCCCTTGAGAGAAGTTAATTACCATCTCTATCCTTTTCTGCTTGCTCCTTTTTTTTTAATGCTTAGCCAGATCAGTGACAACACTGACTGGTCCATTGGAAACCATCCTAATCCCAATGTTACATTTTAGTGTGAGGCCGTAGTTAGATACTGCTTCATGCTGGAGAACAGAGATCAGAAAAAAAAGTTAATGTTGCTGTTGTTGGTTGTTATTCAAGTCCCAGTAAGAGTAATGAGTAACTAGAAAATTCGCAGAAATTTTTCAGTGTGCCTGCTACTTGGTGCACAATCCGAACAGCAATAAAAGTTAATAAAAAATAATAAGTGTCTTAACCCTCAGAGATTATACTTTTTAAAACCTATTAAGATGTTAGGACGGGTGTGTGTGTCTGGCTGTGTGTGTGTTGAGAGAGAGGGAGACAGACAGATGTTCCACAGACAGATGGTTGCCTGGTTACTAAGGACCAATAGGAAGCCTGTTATCTCTGTGATGTCATCGCTTTGATATGTAGTCAGTTAACGACTGACACCTGGCACCTACTGTTACCAGCTATTAGAGACTGATCAGCTCTCAACACAAATGATCATATCACCAAAAGGAATAAAGATATCAATAATTGAGGCTCGGTGGGCACCATGAGGCCTTTGTGTGAAAGTATTGATATAAAATTTAGTGGTAGACCTTAAAAATTGGGCGTATCAGCGATGTAAAAAGTCCTTTGCTCTGCGTTTTGTCAGAAATGTAGACGATGTTTAACATTACAGTGAATGGAGGAAAATGTGGAACTGTTCTCATTGAAAGGTCGCTGAGCGGAAAGTATACATCATATCACATAAATGAGCACATGGATGAAACTAGACAAGAATACTACGTTTTGATGTATAAATTTCCATGACAAGTTAGAATTGTTGGCGTGGGAGCAAGTTATAGAGAAAAAAAAAGATAACTTTTTAGTCTCCCCACTCTGTCCCCCACTCTAGCTCGAACATTCCGCACATACACACACATTGGAAAATCGAGCCGGTCTGAAAACGGGACGATACGTAAACCGGGATTTGGAGAAACGCTTGATATCTGAACGCCCATTCAGCGCAATAAAAACCCAAAGTCTTGTTTCGTTTAAAACTTTAATCATGTTTCTACGTTAAAGTATGGCGACACACAGCGGTCCCAAAGAGGGGGGTTTTGAGCGATGTTGAGCGATTTTCCGAACATTTCCCATTCAAGTCAATGAGAAACTTTGCCGTTTTTTGCGATTTCGGTAAAACCGCGCGGCACATCTCTTAGAAAAATCATAGCACACCATTCCCGATCAATACCCACATGCGGTGTAATGTGTGCGCGTGTTGGCAACGCTTTGGGGACTAGTAGCGGGACGAAATTTGGCGGAAGATTAAGAATAAGAAATAATAAGTTAGGGCAATAATAGTCATGTTGCCGATTGCTGCTTATGCAGACAATCGGCACACTGACTAGAAATTCAGCAGAAATTTTATCAGGGGCTGTATTGGGCCCATCCACACACACACATTGGAAACATCAGTAGGGGTCAGTTGGTCAACATGGCCGCCAGGGAGGGTCATGATAGGTGTGTGTGTCGAGCCGTTTGTAATGTGTTGTATTGGCAGTTGGTTCCCTAGCGTGAACACGTTAAGTCTGAAAGTTCCATAGTTAACATGTCTGCGACCGGCACAAGATTCCTACATTTTGACCAAAAATGAGTTGAAGAATTAAAACTGGAGGAGAGAGAGAATTTGTTTGTTAGAGAATCATCCTGCAGTCCATGCCCTCTGTCCTCTCAGTAGCAGAACCGGTTGCTATGGTGATTTTGTCAGAGAAGGGGCCGATTCTGTCTTTCAATCTTTTCTGCTGCAGTTGGTGAAACCTAGCGCGAAATGTTTTAGGCCGAAGACTCCATATTACATTTCTGTGCCGCACAAAGATTCTCAACAGTTGACAAACTAGTGAGTCTAAAAGTTAAAACTGTGGACAGAGAGGCCAATTTTTGAGAAAAAAAATGGATCGGTCTCCAGTGCATATTTTTTTCATAGTGTCCATCGACAGTTGGAGATCACAGCCAACAATTAAGCTTCGATAGTCTCCTAGTACATGTCTGAGACCCGGAACAATATTTACTACATTTGACCAATAATGAAGTCTGAAGAAGTAAATTGAAGGAGAGAGAGCAACGTTGGCAGAAACTTCCAGAATCCTACCGCAGCCTCCCCCCATCGTCTCCCCAACTTAGCTCTGAAGCATTCCCGCCACTAAACACACACCTTGGAAAATCTGCAGACGGTCTAAACACGGGAACGAAACGGTAAACTGTTATTTTGGAGATCGAAACCATGGTGGATATCGAAGGCCCATTCAGCCCATAAACACCAAAGTCTTGTCTTTGGTTAAACTTTTAATCATGTTTTACGGTAAGTATGGCGATGCAGCACGGTCCAAAAGAGGGGGAGCTTTGAGCGAATGAAGCGATTTCCCGAACATTTCCCATTCAAGTCAATTGAGAGATTTTTGCATATTTTTGCGATTTCGGTAAAACCACGGGCTAATCTGTTGAAAACTACATAGCACACCATTCCCGATCATACCCACATGTCGGTGTAATGTGTTGCGCGTGTTGGCAACGCTTCGGGACTAGTAGCGGGACGAAAAATGGGGCGGAAGAAGGAGAAGAAGAATAATAATAATAGTATAATCGGGCAATATAATCATTGTGCCGATTGCTGCTATGCAGACATCGGCCACACGGAATTATGCTGAAACTCGGTTGTCTTCGATATTTTATATTATGCTCAACAAGCACAGTATTGGTTGCTTACCTGTGTATGTTTCCCTCCAGACCACTACCAGAGTACGGAGACATGGATCCCTCTTGTGGTCTCACAGACGACAGAGCCTGTGAGTAATCCTGGGGAGTGGGATCTCATTGACTAGTCAATAATGGGAAGTCCATAATAACCCTGCTTTAAGACATCCGTCGTTTTTTTTCTGATCTGTTTCTCCTCTTGCTGCAGCTCCTCCTAACTCCCTGAATGTCAGCCCAACTGGGGGAGGAGGAGGCAGCAGCGGTGGTCTTTCCTCGTCCCACCGTAAACGCCGTACCCTGGTTGCCCCGGAGATGAACCTTTCACT
>NC_045741.1:21664579-21671524 GCF_008692095.1 Etheostoma spectabile | reverse complement strand
GAGGGCTCTTTGCTGTCAGATGACTTCCTGGATACACCAGATGACCTGGACATCAACGTTGATGACATTGATACACCTGATGAGACCGACTCGCTGGAGTTCATCACTAATGGCAACGAGCTGGAGTGGGAAGGTAAGTGGTTAAAAACGCTCATGCATGACTGTCCACTGTTTTAACCCCTTTTTATTATCACTATGTTCAACACTGACCTTTCAAAACTAGCTTTAAGATTGGGTTTTCAGTTTAATCTAAATCTTAAAATCAACTTTGAATGCACTAATTTTATTGATTGATACTTTAAGTAAAATTTGCTGATACTGTTATTCTTCTTTTACTCAAGATAGATCTTCATTGTCATTGTATATTAATACAAAGAAACTATGTTGAAACAATGCCATTTGCAGCATTAAAAGAAGAAATACACAAAAACAAAAGTTAAAAACACAAACGTTATTACACATAAGTCATTAGTGCACAGAGTTTGTTATTGCATCACCCCAGGGGTGACAGTTCTATATGCGTGTTTGGGTTGAGAAACAAGACCTACACTTTACAAGTAATAGATCTGAGTACTTGTTCCACCACTGTCCACAACTGAAGAGTGAGGATGTCTTCAACCTAATCCTAAATTAATCTTAATCTTAAACTTAGTTTACTCACACAGACAATATATTTTACTCTTCTTTGAAACCAACACTATGCTGCTTGGCACATATTTCTTTCTTTCTTTCTTTTATTTTGAACAAAAAATAAGAATAAAATAAAATATAAAAACACAATAAGTGTGTAACAACACACCAAAAGGAAAAACATTATCTATAAAGTGTTGCAGGCAGGATTAAGAACAAAATCTGTCTCTGTGTCTGTCCAGATGACACGCCGGTGGCCTCGGCCAAAGCAGGTCCTGCTGACGGTTCAGGAGATGTGGACGAGGAGGGGAATGCCCACAACGGACGCCTCTGGAGGACGGTGATCATCGGAGAACAGGAGCATCGTATTGACATGCAGGTCATTCGACCCTACCTTCGAGTCATCACACACGGAGGTTAGTGATAGGACAGAAATCAAATCAATCTCTTCAAAGACTTTGGAACATGATTTCCCGTAATATACAAAAAAATGCAGCCTGTAACCACACAAGCAGTGTTATTCACTATTAACTGAAACTCTCTCCTTTCAGGTTATTATGGCGAGGGCCTTAACGCCATCATTGTTTTCTCTGCTTGTTACCTGCCTGACAGCAGCTGTCCAGACTATCACTACATCATGGAGAACTTATTCCTGTAAGTGACTTTCAGTTTTAAAGTACATGCTTTGATAATGTGCATGCATGGTTAACTTAATGGCTCCGTCAACAGTAAGCATGTCTTGGTCAAGTCTTTTTGGTTCCAATTCTTTTCATGCATCTTTGCGCTTTTTGTCTCATCTGTTTTGAGGTTATGCATTATTTCCTATAGCAAAGCAACAACACATAACATCCATCCCTCTCCTCCAGGTTTGTGGTGAGCAGTCTGGAGATGCTAGTGGCTGAAGATTACTTGATCATCTACATGAACGGAGCCACTCCTCGGAATAAAATGCCTGGGATCAGCTGGCTCAAGAAATGTTACCAAATGATTGACAGAAGGTGGGAAACCATGGAAAAACTACTCTAACATATTGACTATAATTTATTTAAAAGAAGTACTTTTCTAAAGTTGAATATAAGTTAAGTCCATCTATGTCTGCTATATTTAGCTGCTGAGCACTGTTCACCATCAACATACAGAAATGCATAACATTGATACTGACAGACTCAAAGGCAAGGTTAATGTTGTCACTTGCTGCCAGTCAGTAGAAGACTAGGGATGACTCACAGGCTTTATTTACAGAATTTACAATGTTCAATGCTCATTTCTATATGGTTAATATTTTTTGTAAACACTAACCAAACTGTGCTAACTGAATGTACTTACTACATGTGTGGTGATGGCAGATTGAGGAAGAACCTGAAGTCTTTGGTCATCGCTCATCCCACATGGTTCATACGCACCGTCCTGGCAATATCCAGGCCCTTTATCAGGTAATACACACACACACACACACACACACACACACACACACCAGACCATGACATCAGTGATACATAACGGTGGTTGTGTTGTTGTCATCCTGTTTCCTTCTGCAGTGTGAAGTTCATGAATAAGATCCAGTATGTCCACAGTCTGGATGAACTAGCAGAGATTGTCCCCATGGAGCACGTCCATGTCCCAGAGTGTGTGGTGCAGTAAGTATGTCTGACCACTAGATGGAGAAAAAGAACACTAACCTGCAGGCAGCAGCTGGTCATGCTATCCTTTGAAATGATCATTCATGGATATCTGGTGAAGTCTAGTGTGTTTGAATGAAAGTAAAAAAGGATTAGTAGGCCTACTGTAGTTCTTTAAAATGTCTCACTTGTGGATATAACAGTGTTACTCATTTTCAGATTTGATGAGGAGAGGATTAAAGCACGGAGGGAAAGGTAAAATCATTTTTAAAAGATTACTTAATTACAGTTTTTTACAACTGCTTACAAACATTTCTCCTTTTATCAAAAACTCTACACACAATTCCCCAAACTGAACACTCCAAATACAAAATGCCATTCAAAATGCCATAAACACATCTCTAAATGAAGCATTTTGCATCAAATTGCAAACACTTTTTTCATGACAGTAAATGTTTGGATACACCATGTAAATACTGTTTTAAATCTAAAGCTATTTTGTCTTTCTTAGGCTTATATCTACATTTCCAAATAATGTTCTACAATGAAAGTAATTTGCTGCGAGGGGTTGAGAAACACCAATGCAATGTTGAAAAATAAACTGTTTATTTGGCAAAACATTACTGTTGTAACAGCAGCACAGTGTTGTATACAGTAGAATACAAGAAAACAAAACTAACAACAAATGTAAACCAGTGGGATCATTTTTAGAATAACGTGTGTGTGTGTGTGTGTGTGTGTGTGTGTGTGTGTGTGTGTGTGTGCGCGTGTGTGTGTGTGCGTGTGCGTGTGTATGGAAAACAAGTCACTTCCTGTTAGATTTTTGTGTCTTAGGTAGAGAATTATGTGTAGTGAAAAAATGTGTTTTATGCAATTGAAAACTGAGTGAAAAGCTGAGAAATAGCTTATGGTTTTGGAGAGTTGGTGTAGTTTTGCTCTTTGAGTGAGAGGTTTCCAACATCAGGTGACATCAAACATTGGTGTGGAAGCAGTTGTAAAAATACGGTAATATTCCCCATACAGAATTGCACTCAAAATGATTCGAGGTTGAAGCACTTAACCTGAATTAATTAGCTACACAAGACTGTGTTCAGATTCCCCACCAAATGAGCGTCTCTCTCTGTGCGTGTGTGTGTGTGTGTGTGTGTGTGTGTGTGTGTGTGTGTGTGTGTGTGTGTGTAGGATGGAGCAGGAGCACAAACAACAGGAGCAGCAGTCAATCCCACAGGAGCCAATTAAAAAGTCTGAGAGGTACTGGTCCACCCTCACTTGGATTTTAAAATCATACATTCACATCGGAAAATGAACTAGTTGGGACAATAATTAGTTTTTGGTATTTTTTCATCCCTCCAACTTTCTAAAAGTTCTCTGTGCATTTTCAGGCCGAAGTCGATGATTGTTAATCAAGGCTTATGAGAAGGGCACAGCTTCGCGGGTGAAGGTAATATGAACCACTGTTATATTTCTTGTAGAAGAAAAGAATTTACATAGGCCATTATATCTCCACACAGATATCTTAATAGTATCCAATCATTTTCCACTGTACTATTTTATATATATTTAAGTGGAAATATCCAATTTAGTTAAGTATCAAATATTTCAATACATGTACTTACTGTTTACACTTTATGTGACAAACAAAATCAGTTTTTTTTATTCTTTATTGTATCACATTCATTACATGCATCTTAGGGAATGAGTGTTATTAAATTATTTTTTAAACCTAAATAATCAAACAAAGTGTACTTTAGATTAAGGCTGAGGCCATGGGCATATAGATAAAATAATAAATGACAAAGATAAAATGTGCATCAATGAAAAGTAAACATAATTATGTTGTTCAGTATAAAAATAGATTAGAGAGATTCATCACATGTGCATGAACACAGCTGCCTTTAGTTTATGATGTTTTGCAGACCTTTACACTGACGCTTGGTTGTTAGACAGACTTGTTTTTCGGCTTTTTAGAGTAGCTTCTCTCAATTGCCCTTTTCTTCCTGTCAGTACTCCTCATGCCAAATTGTACATGGTCCTGTTCATTTTAGTTTAATCTTTGTCTTTGGACGGATTTTAGCTGAAGGATATTTGCATTAACATACTGTAACTGTCTTGTCTCTCTTGATAAAAGTCAGAGACTGAAAAAAACAGTAATGAAATACATAGAATTGAATTAAAACCATGAGCAGGAGAAAATAGCAAAAAGTTACTTGTTTGTAGAGGGGTAATAGTGTCCTCACATAACTTCTAAACTGAGACTGGAGCTGTGACTTTAAAATGAAAATAGTACATTTTTACATGTCAGGATCAACAGATTGTTTCATTATCTGCTCCAGTTATTTAAACAAATTAGCTTAATAAGCACATATTGCATTGCAATTGATTTAAAAAAGAGATTCTTTAAATCTCCAGCACCCAAAACTTCTTTTAGAAGTGTTGATTAACAATGAGATGCCATTTTCTTTTTTAATTTCCACACTAACACATTTTTAACCACAATAAAATTGGCACTGAAGGGTTAGGTTCCAGTTTGTTTTATCCCCTAAAAGGATCAGACAGAGACAAAGTGCATGCACATTTCATTGAATTATATGAGAGCAGCCAAATATTTTTATTGTCTTGTCATATTTTCAACATCCACAAACATTTCTTTCTTTTAATGCAGTGTGTGACAGACAGACTCATGGAGCATGACATTTTCTGAATGATTCCCGTATGAAGCAGTGAGCCAAAATGCACAACAAATGCTTCCTTGTATTTTACCAACGTTCAGCTGACAATTTGTGCAGTCAAGACGGTCAACGCTCCGTCTCATTAACGCTCTGTGTGGACCCCCTTCTTCTTCTCTGCCGGAGGGTTCCATATTGCCACTTGAAAATGTACGAAGGAAGTCTGTTACAGGAAGTGTTTCACCATGAAAACTATAGTTTGGTTTATCTATTCATAAATACATCATCTGCTGTGTGATCGGACATGTTGTATAGCTTACATTGTAATATTGTAAGGTTGTTGAAAACCAGGACACAATATAACACAGTATTGTAACTCCAATTATGGAATCTCATGTTGTAACTTCATGTTGTAAAGGATTACACCTTCAAATTTTACAATTTTACTAATAATGAAATAAATATACTAAATTAAATGGAAAAAGCTGACTTTTACAAAAGAATCTGAAAATCTGACAGTTGGATAACCTAGAAAAGGAAGTTTTTCCTCGCCACTGTCGCACTGTTGCTTGCTCTGGAGGAAACTACTGGAACTGTTGGGTCCTTGTAAATTCTGGAGTGTGGTCTAGACCTACTCTATCTGTAAAGTGTCTCGAGATAACTCTTGCTATGAATTGATACTATAAATAAAATTGAATTGAATTGAATTGAAATTGAATAGAGGCATTTTGCCTGAAACTAGTGATGTGTACATATGTAATGAGAGATGTAACAATTGGCAAGACCAGAGAGGTCTAACAGCTACATTAGTGATGTAACAGATGCTGGTCTTTGGAAATGTAATGTGTGTTAGATGTAAATAACAATGCATCAGATGCCTTCTTTATTCTTTATAAGTTTTGCCTCATAACTGCTGTATGATAACTCCTTTGCTGTACTGACATTTTGAAAATGTCAAATGTATTAACATCTGTACTGTACCTTGTGCCTCAGTCTTATTGTGCTTAGAAAATACACAAACATGATCCAAATTTTACATTTTGTGGCCTGAAAAACCCAAATGAAAGAAAGAAAGAATTATACTATCAAAAATGTTGCAAAATACAATGCTTGTTTATTTTGTGTAACATGGTTATGGTCACATAAATAGATGTCAAACAACATCAAAGAAATACTCTTTATATTAATATTTAGACTGTATTCCACATATTACTGGTACATTCTAGTATATGTCATGAAAAGGAAAACTTTTGACTCGTTTGTATAAGATGATAGTTATACTAACACACCATATACAAAATATCTGCAGATAATGTTGTTGGACAAAGTGGCCATATTCAAGACAATAATACACAAACCTACACAATTATTGCATATTCATTTTCATAAATTCTGCTTTCGTATGGGAACATTGGCTGTCGGCTCAGATTCTGAAAACATGTTCTGATCACAAACCTGATGAAGTATGAAGTGGTTCTTATTTCAGATTTATAAAGTTCTAACGCTTATGTGGAGATTTAGAAAAGCTAAGTTCATTTTAGCAGAGTGACATTCACTTAAGTTTAAACATTTATTGAAACATCTTAATGCATTGAATTGCACGTTTTCTAGGCTTACATTCATTTTCTCTCATGTCTTCCGTCTGTTCCACTTATTGTAGCAGGAGGACAGAGGATTGCACTATTGGATTTGGTTATGTTTAAGAGGAGAAACGTTCTACTAAAGTTTATATTGTAATGTTAAATAGAATAACTGATGACATGCAGTTGTGTAGCTGTTAGCAAAGCATGGATATGTTTATTCTTTTTTGTACAGAAAACAGGACTCATGAAATATCTGTTTCTAAAGTTCCATCTCAATTCTGTTCTTTTGCCTTTCTGATAAAAGAATGTTAAAGAAAGTCTAACTTTTCAATTATTTTCAGTCATATTAGACTGTTTTCACACGAGTAAACCAAACCTGAGCAGTTTCATCAAATGAAGCAGCTCAGTAACAGCTCGTCATTCTTTGTGTTTGAGGTTTGTTTGCTG
>NC_045741.1:21662792-21664569 GCF_008692095.1 Etheostoma spectabile | reverse complement strand
TGCCTATTTTTGAACCAAATGAGTAAAAGAAATCCAGAAAAAGTGAAGGAATATGATGAATTTTCGCTTTTAAAGTTATTGTAGTTTATAGGTTTGGTCAAAACCCATTATTATAAGCAAGATTTGCATAAAAAAAGTTGATATGACCTTTCCAAAAATCAAAATGTTCATTTTGACTATAAAAACACGATATTTATTTATCTTTGCCTGCATTTGTGTGCTGTAAAATGCTCAGATTTAAATGGGAAAGATGATCCATCATACATGGTTCTTAAGATTGCAATGGTTAGTTCTTCCTTGTAAATATAACTGAATAAACTGTTCCTCCCAAAATATGTTTTATTTTATGTTATTATACTTGTTGAGATGTGATTATATTCAAAGTTTTCTTGTCAGTATGAAGTTTTAAAACATTGACCTACATTTTTTTTAGAAATTCCTAAAATATTTTCTTAATGCCATCATTGCTATTTAATGGCATAATTTCATTTGGGTTTCTTTCTGCATCTCTAACATGATTGTGTATATTAGTTTGATTTTGAAAAATATCTGACAAGGAAACCAAGGCCAACTTCTTGCATTTGCACTTAAGGTCACCTCTGCTTTCTCAGTACACACGGGGAGTTTGGGGAAATGGTGTGTCTAGAAAGAGAGACCTTCTCATTGATTATAATTGGCTGATACCAAAACATTCTCTTTAAGGTTTCATTAAATGCATTTATTACTATTGTTGTCCATTTTCATAGAAATGAGAAAATACATAGCCAAAAAACAAAGTGTGCCCAGGAATCCCAGGTACACTGTTTTAGCTCTTTAACAAACGAATGTTGTTCTTCAGGGATATTCTGTAGCTGGGCATCACCTTCCCCTCCCTGGCTCCGCTGTGTTCATCTGTTCACAGAAAACATGCAGAAGGACAATGGAGTTTAAAAAGTCATAGTGAACATGGATTCACGTCTCACCCTTAAACTCGGGCAGCAGGCCCTTGTGTTGCTGTCCACTGCAGCTCAAAGATGTAGTAGCAGATGAGATACTCTAGGTCCCTCAGAACAAAACCAGAGAGTTGAGCTGATCAGCCAGCCAGAAGTCTGCAAACTCCACCCGGTGAAACGGTGCTGTGAAGACACGAAACTGAAACAAAAAAAAGGGGAAAGAGGGAAAGTTAAGCTAAAATGTAAAGACAGTTGAAATTAGTTAAAATCTTATAAAATGTATACCTTAATAAAGTATAAAAGCATCTAAGAAAACACATGCATCTGACCTCACTGCTACCGTGAATTCTGGATGTGCTTTTGACACTGGGATTAATTAGTGTGCATCTGTCGCAGTTCATCAGTTAAGAAATGCAAAGCAGGGACCAACCTTTATCAATGATCTGTAACCCATGTAAGGATCGAGCCTCCAGACTACCTTATCAGCACTCAACAGGACAACCAAGTGAGTCACACTTTGTGTCAGTGTGCATCTATCTGTTTACTTGTGTCACTACTTACAGGTGTACAACACACATGAAGTGGAGTGATTTGCTTTACATGGGTCATGCTAGTTAGGATTTGACTTTTGGCAGGAGCTTGGTTATTGACTCTGCTTTGTAAAATGGTTACAGTAGAGTCACATATTCTGATAACAGGTGTCAAAATATGTGACCCCTTGGGCCCAAAACCAGATGCTGACCAGAGTGATTATCGTTTCTTGTCTGGTTGTTGTGACAGATTAATTTTGAAATGTTCAAATATATATGGGTTTATGTATGGGGACAATTCACAATGAGTTCACA
>NC_045741.1:21662589-21662782 GCF_008692095.1 Etheostoma spectabile | reverse complement strand
TACTTGGTTATTGATAATTTCCTCCCACAGCTCTTTTAGATTAGGTAACAGCCTCATGCTGCTGACATAGTTTTATTATTATTTATATCACCTGCATCCTCATGATTAAGTCTGCTCTGTGATGTTTATTAGGTGCCAACCAGTGATGTAGTGGAGGCTAAACGCACGTAAACGCCGTTTATGCACCTCTCAA
>NC_045741.1:21658036-21662564 GCF_008692095.1 Etheostoma spectabile | reverse complement strand
TTTTTTTTTTTTTTTGTTTTGTTTTTTTCTTTTTTGCTTGCCAATTTGCTTGTCTAAGTGATACCTTCTTTGCCTGCATTTGAAAAAGCAGTACAAGCTCATGCAGAAGTCATCAAAACTTCTCCACAATCCCGTCCATGACTCAATTTGGGATGGCTCTCACCTTATTTCCCCCCCAGGTCATTGCTCTGAGGTCCAAACGCTTCTTTCAGAAATCCAGCAGTTAAGCGAGTTACCTAGTCCCCAGCGCAGACGTAGGTGCTTCGCTCTCCGCAAGAAGTGTGTGCCTATTCATTAGCTAATTAGGCCTCACCCAGCTCTCACCATCCCTTAGCCCGAAACCCCAAGTTCCATACACAACCACAGGCCTTTTCTTAAAATCACATAGCCACCCTAACCAACTGATTAGAATTTTAATATCAGAATCGGTCAAAGCTACGCCTAAAGAGTCACCTTAAAATACGCATATGGAGACGACTTACATACTAATTATTGTTAGTTAAAAATGCTGCTCACACAACGACCACATGTCTCACTTGAAGCCAGTAATTTGGAAAAGGGAAATTTTTCGAGCCCTAAGGGTCATAACAGTTACGGAGGGTCTGTCCTATGAGAGCAGCCTTTAGCTAAAAACAGCCTGCTGCGGAGACGGTCTTGGCCTTATGGCTTTCTGGGCGTAATTAGTCGGACCTACTTAGATAATAGAGAAGCTGCCTTATTGCAGGATGGTTGTTGGTAAACACTGTACAGGAATTCTAACCATTTATACAACCATCTGAAGTCAACTCGGCTGACAAAGTAGGAGTTGCTGTGCCTCTCCCTCAATTCTCCGGACATTGTCTGGGAGGCTGTCTTGTGTGTCAGCTAGACCCAAATTCTATTCTGACAGACAAGTAGGGCAGTCGATGTGCCTACGTGGTTGCCTGTCATTTTGTTACCAACACAGTAATATGTGAGGATGCTGTGCAAGGACAGGGTCCTCAATCACTGTTCGACATCTTGAGGCAAACCCGTTGACTTTGCATTGATACCACATCCTCACGGCTTGGCCAACTCTTATTACGCTGTGAGCATCACAATGTCCACATTTGAGGTGTTTTTCAATGCTAAGTTATTGTTGGTGTCTGTTCGGCCGCATGTTTCTACCTTCCACGAATGACCAGTTTCATTGAAATTTTTTGCCCTCCGCGTAATTTTCAGCCCCCCGGTGTTCCTGCTCCGCCTCTCCAGGGGGCTCATAATGTCCAAGGTGAAGGGAGTGTTACATGAGGTTAACACCAGATCCCCCTGCCTCATCGGCTCCGCTTTTCAACCCGTGCTGTGCCGGCGCCTCCCCCCGTCTTTCTTTTCCGAGAGTTTGAGATTCTAGTCCCCCACGTGACCCCTTCAGCAACATGTCCCACCTCCGGGGCCCCGTCCACATCTCGTTTTCGAGTTTGTATCCAAGGGACCAAAACCCTCAGTCAAGGTAGAGTGACGTACGCCGTTGTCCCTAGGACTCCTCAGGATGCTTTATGTGGGTTTTCTTCCACCCTCTCGCCTACCTCTCCATTGTTGTCCTTCTCGCCTGCAGTCTGCACACATTCCCGACTTTGGATCTTTGCACCCCGTGATATGGGGACTCTACGAGCCTTGCCGTGCAACTCAGGACAAACATTTAACGGGGATGGCTTGTATCCACACCCTGCCGCCCCTCCCTTCATCTATGCCCATGACGTGTTCGCCTCACAGCAGCCCTCTCCCCTGCGTCTTCACATGCACTAATGATCTCTTCTACTCTTCGCGCAGAACAGGCTGAACGAAAACACGTGGTTATCAACGCATTCAACCTATATTTAATTCTATAACCGACCCCGCGGGGCAGTGCTCCTTAGGTCCCCCACTCCAACCTCTCCCCCCGCCTTACCCACAGAAGATGTTCCCACCCCGCTGCCTCACACGTGCATCCTACCCACATTTGACATATGTGTTGTCCGTGCTTTTCTATTTACCTGCACATACCTATACCGGGTTCACCAAGCCCCGACCCTGATGCCATGCCCGATCCTAACTATTTCTCTTTGACCTGCGCTGAGTCGAAATCGCCTTGTGGTATCCAGGCACGTTATTTGTGTGTTGTTGTTCGAGTGCTGCATCGAGCCGCCAAGTGTGAACGCAATCCTCGTGCCTTGTGGCCTGACGCTCAGTCATAACTTCCTTTCACCCCGTGCTGTTACTAACGCATAGCACCGCCGCGGCTGCATTTCTTACGGCCAAGGTATGCTTAGACACATAACGCTGCCGTTATTGGTACCAAACTGCCGTACTAGGCAACAGCTGCCGTCGCCCTAAGGTTTCCATCACAGGGCTTTACGCAGGCCTTCCTTGCCATTCCTGTACCCCCCATGACTGACCACATACACATTCTCTGACGATTTTTTTACCGGCAATTCAATGTTCCCCCTCCTGCCCCCTTCCATCAGTTCTATAGCCTAGATGTTTTGCCCGTGTGTGAACAAAGAACTTGTCCGGCCGCCGACCTCCCCGATTGCGGAGCCAACCCCTTTGTTTGCACGCTTACCCATCCTCTCTTCAAGATTTGATCTTTTGTCAGACCCATGTTCCGCTATCTCCCTCTACCCCAGACTCTCACGCCGCTGACACGGACCCCCACCCTCCCCCGCCCCCCCGTACGGATTGTCCGAGTTGACGTTCTCAATGCTTCTGACATTCACTCGTCGGCTACTGACGCTTGGTCCGACGCTTAGAACTCACCTGGGAAGCTCTGGGATCGATTGGCATACTAAATATATTCGTCGTTCTCTCTCTCTATAATCTAAGTAGTATCCTATATATCTATCTATATCTCTATCATATCTATATTTTGGGCAGAACGATATTGTTTAGACTCGGTACATCGACACCAGTGGCAATGAAGCGAGGGTCCACACGCAGGTTCCACGCGTTGCAGATGGGTGAGCTATTTTTTGTTTAGCTGTATAGAAACGTTTAATTTTTCACCGTGTCCGTGTTACCACAGCGCACATATTGTCCATCCTAAGCCCTTGTCTTATAAGAAGGGTCGCCGTATGGAGAAGCCGTGTATTGTGTGTGTGGTTAGCCGCGGGGTTTATTGTATGGGCAGTGAGGCTCTCCGTGTGTAGAAGTCCGTCGGCAGCAGCGCCACGACGTAGTGATGCGCATGTTTGCATGGGTAGTCAGGAGTGTGTGTACGGCCACTACCAACTAAATACCTGAACTAATGCGCGCAACCCTAACACACAAAGTCTCCCGGCAAGTTCCCCACACGCAGGAACCGCTAGCTATCACAAGCCCAGGCTATAAGCCGAATGTCGTTAGCGTGAAAGAACCCAAGCCGAAGCGGTACCCGCCCACGGCTCGCCCGCTAATATAGTTAGCCTAACGCCACCAGCAGACCCGCTGCTACCCGGACCAGCTCCCACGCTAATATCGTTAGCCAAAGCAAGCAGAAGAATGCTAGCCACCGGTTAAAGTATGTAGTAGACGAAAGAATCATGGGAGTCTTGCGGTCCCAACCTACCGGTACGGTTCGGAGCCGCGCGACGTGGAAACGATGAAACACTACTCTGTAACACAGAAGCTGTGCCTGACAACACGTCATCCACTGACTTAATGGTTCTTGGATACATCGAGGTGTTGCTGTGCGCATGAATCAGGTCTGCTTCAAGTATAGCAAACTAGACGAGGGCCCCCGCTGTCGCGACCACAACCTGAACTTTAGGGAAGCAACTTGCGTCTTGTATACACGCTATCTGGGGTTGATGTGGTAGATCTCATAGGGTCATGCTAGTCAACCAGAGATTCTACGCCTCATTTTACATTTTTCATTGAGCTTTTTTTTCCTGGTACACCAGCCCGTAAAAAAAAGGACGGTGCCTCTCTGAACTGTGTCTTTCCTGGGTGTGCACGATGCCTTGTTTGCGAACATGGTTTATTGGGTGTTCCCCATTACTTTTACATGTAAAAGTGTACGCTGCTATCAAGGAGCTGTAGAGAGTGATTTGGGATCAAAAATGGAAGCACCCGGTGATCACTCTACAGAATTCCAGGCCACCTCAGCTGCTGACTCCATTCAGACATAGTATGTCAGCATCTCGCATGCCCATAAAGTCTGCTCTGTGTTTATTAGGTAACCAGTGATGTAGTGGAGGCTAACGCACGTAAACGCCGTTTATGCCTCTCCAAAATTCTGAAATGGCGTTTACCCACTCCAAAGTGCGTTTTACCACCTCTGAATAGCCTTCGTCCCCAAAGCATCTCTAAAGTAGTTATGTTGTTATTTTTCTATTTGTTCTATGTATTCTTAAGTTTTATAGGTGTTAAACCCTAAGACGAAGTCCATTCATATCATATTGCGCTGCATTACTGTCGGTGTTGACCAATCTCTTGCGGTGTTTGGGGTAAGGCGCCCCCAGCTTCGCCTGGAAGGTACTAGGATTGGGCAGTGGTTGGGTGCCTTGAAGTCCTGGTCGCAGCGCTGCCTTGAAGTCGACGTTGGGGGCTTAAA
>NC_045741.1:21657925-21658026 GCF_008692095.1 Etheostoma spectabile | reverse complement strand
GTAAGCAGCAGTCAAAGATACGTCAGTCACACTATCCTAATGACGCCATGGCCGTCTTTCGCCCGCCTCCGGGTAACGTTGCCCAAACTTTCGGGATACAT
>NC_045741.1:21655832-21657609 GCF_008692095.1 Etheostoma spectabile | reverse complement strand
AAATATATTTTAATACGTTTATACATAGACTGCATGCGTTTATACGGTCTGCATAGCCATATTAGTTAGCCCACTAGCTTGCTTAGCAAGGTGCAATCTAGAAGCTAGCTAACTGATATTAATTGAGAGGCTTAACGTTGGCTAACGAAAACTGTATTACAACAAAATATTTTTTTACCGAAAAACTGAACTGCGATCCTCCTTTGAGTGTCTTGCCGTGCAACCGACTGCTGAACCGACATTATTAGCCGACCAAAGTGTCACACCACAGCGATGAACAGTCACCCCCCAAAATGAAGTCACGGGCCGTGGACAAGCTTTGGCTAACACTGTCATGATTGACAGGCCGAGAACTGTCATCACATCATAGCCACGCCCAAAAAACCCCCGGCTTTATCGCCTATTTTAAAATCAACGAGACCGTAATTTTCAAAAATGAATATCATTCGTTATTGCAGAATACTTAACTAGCGTCGGACCATAAACATTATGAAGATGTTTACTGAGTAATAAATCATGAGAAGTGGCTCATTTCTCCATAGACTTCTATTGAACCAACCCTTTGCAACCACGCGTGTCCCCTCTGCAGGAATTCAGAGAAATGCAGGTTTAAGTTACTTCCGCAGTGGTTGCACTTTTCGAAACCGAGCTCTGTCCACTTATATTAACGGTCATGCTTGAAATACAAAAACAGACAGGATTTCTATTCCCTCCCTGTAAACCACCATTTGAGCTATAGCTTTGAAAAGACTGTGGGATTTATCAAACTATATAAATCTTGCCCGCAAATATAAACACAAACATGCTAACGCCATGGTGTTGTAAGTAAGACTTATGCTGAAAAACGTTATTGTATTCGTAAGCATGATTGCCATACTGTTTAGTTCAAAAACATCCAAAACACCAAAGTACATGTTATTTTTGAAACCAGAGAGTTTGAAATGTCCGTCATGAAAATAACCGCCCACCAGCCTAAACATAGTCTAAAGTAGTTTCAAACGACATGCTCCAATCTTATCACATGTGAAAATACATCACTTTCTCATCACTTCAGTGCAGATATGCAGATATGTTTACATCTGCTAGGCCTACACTTTCTGAAAGTAAATACTTTCTGATACTATTACTACGTTTTATGCCTGGCTTAAAATACATTTAAATGAACTGTATTTTTCCTATATGCTTTTATCAACATGATTGTTATAAACGTAAATGGACTGTTCGTATATAGCACTTTTTAACGACTACTCAAAGCGCTTCTTTTTTTTAAAACATAGAACAGGAACCATTCACAATTCACACACATTCATACACTGTGGCCGAGGCTGCTGTACAAGGCGCCACCTGCTCATCAGATAAACACTCACACACTTACACTCTTTAAATAAAAAACTGTAAATAAGAAAAATATTATTTAGCAACAATAGAAATACTAATAATTATACACTCTATTATTACCTTGACAACGACTAACCTACTGAGTTACATATCAAAACAAAACAGCTATATTTAACTTACACTACATGCAATAGGCCTAGCAGCTACATGTAACAGTTACTACGGCAACCGAATGTGAAGCTCAAACTGATGTTTATGATCAAATATTTATCCGACTGAAACAACGATTGAGATTCCCCCGACATATTAACATTAACCAGGTAAAGTTAAATGTTATTGCTAACTAACAAATTTTACAGGTGGAGAACAATTTAACCTCAGCCAAGTTATAGCTAGGCTACTTGTTTTTTTAGTAAGAGCTTTTGCCACAAAGATGAAA
>NC_045741.1:21652972-21655822 GCF_008692095.1 Etheostoma spectabile | reverse complement strand
GGTCACGTAATCTGACGATCTGTTTACCGTTAGAGGCGTGAATGTTGATAGTTAATGAGTTTTACTGCACCAATTAACTTTTAAAATACTTAATTTTAGTATGGAAAACGGGCAAACGGGCAAGGATGGCCTTGTAATAGCCAAATAATTGTACATGTATTCTTGTAACGTTATAACGCGATGCAGCTGTTTAAACTGCTAGCTAACATCACTAGGTTAGCTCGCTAGCTAATGCTCGCTAACGTTATTTCAACTCGAACGGTTGTCTAATTAGCTAGGTAACGCTAGCTAACTCGGTAAAAGTAACCTGAACAAACTTACTTAAGGATAGCTACATATTTAAGCAGAGTGTCATATTTTAGTTTTTAGTATCAGCCGGAAGACAACTCGTATCATGCTGTTAGCTAGGTTGACATTATGGGCTGCAGCCGAAAAGCTAAGCTAGTCGTATAATTACCTAACGTTGCACGTTTTGGTTAGCTAGCTACGACTTATTCGACTCTTCTGCGAGTTTTTCTGTCAAATAAAAACGAAAGAAAAAAAAGCTGGTTATTTAATATTTCAATGGGATATATTGTATTGTTTATTTTACAATTTTCGCATACCATAGCTACAGAGATTTAACGTTACATTACCTGATGAACTCTTAAAATATGATGCATACCAGTAATCCTAACATGCTACTTACACATTGATGCATGAGTAATTATAATCTTAATATCTAATATAATGTATAACAGTGTTTTTTGCAAGCAATGCATTACTTTTTACTGGTAATTAAGTGTTTTTATATTGCAGTGTTGCTACTTTTACTCAAGTAAATAATCTGAATCTGAACGCACATTAATAAATACATATTTAAATTAATTAAATAAATGTATTTCTTACATAGCCTGGTGTCTAACCATACAGATCATTATTTTTTGTGTTGAGGCTTTTATCCAATATAACATTTAATATGATGGTGTATGGAAAATATTTTGTAGTGCCCACATCACTGCCAAATTCCATTTTTGAAACAAAAGAGCAATATATATTTTAGAAACAAGAATGTCCCAGTTGCTTGTTTTATTTGTGCATTTTTTTCTTGACTGTCTCTCTGTCCCCTTCTCTTTTCTGATTGTCAGCTGACTGTTTTCCCTGTGTTTACCCACTTCCTCTCTGCAATCAAACCACCTGTTACTGTCACGCACAGTTATGACACCGTCCTGAATCCGTTCCAGTCATTGGCTCTAAATTCCAGAGGGCCCCCAAACCTTAAATGGCCCAGTTTAGCTGATGGCCCATTTTACCTTATATCACCTATCATTAAATAATTAAATTCATATTTACTGGGTTTCCACCGCATGACCAACTGTTCCCCTTCTACCAGCAATGGCAGTATTTAATGACTGACTTGTATTGTGAACTTTGTGAACTGGTTCAATCAAGATTCTGATACATGTATTTATTGTTGTTTCGCATTTTGGTTCAAAGTGGTAATTATATGGTTAACCTTAGAACTTGGGTGTGTGTGCAGAGTTGGGTACTGTTCGCGCTATCTCTAAATAATAAATTCTATTTAATGTTTATCCACCATACATTGACCATCAAGGGCAGTTCAAAACGATTACCAACACCATTAGTGTCGCACATGCCTGCTGTGTGCAACCTGGCTTCCGATGGAGAGAAAGGAAGGAATTAAGTTTATGTTCAGTATAACTTTTTAATAATAAGTTGATTCATTTATTATTTGCATACATACATAGCTTAACAGCAACGGACAGTTTCACCTACACTTCACTATTCTGCACTGAACATATAGAAGAAATTTGGAACAGTTAATAATGTATTATTTGCCATAAAATGACCCCACAATGGTCAGCAACAGATGACCATAACTCGATTTAACGGCCCCCCCTTTTAAAAAAAAAAAAAACCAAAAAACCAAACCCTCTTAAAATAAACGACACACCTCCGACCAAGCTTCATACCTCAACTCTAAGTCATCCTCCAGCACTGCTCCACTGAATTATAGTTTCTTTCTGTTTACCAGTTTTTAATTGCTTCACAGTATTTAACGTAATTTTTCTGCTATGAGAGAAGGGAGTTACAACTCAATTTTACTTCACTCCATATAACCTGTATATGTGACAAAATCAATCTAACCCCCTACCTTCAGAGAACAAATGATGTGTTGAAGGCCAAGTCAAAGTTCTGACTACAATGATTGAATTGTTGTGAAGGATGAGGAGCAAGCATGCTACATTTAGGACCCCAGATGTTCTACATTAAGGACTTTCTGATGTGAGGTTATTGTTGTCTGCAGCTGCTAAGACCTGAATGCAGTGTTAGAATCAGGTTAAAACATGCATGCATTTAACTTGTCCTCGGGGGGATATGCTAGTTGTTATTGATATTTCTTCAGACGTCCCTGTCCCTCTCTTTTTCTGATTGTCAGCTGACTGTTTTCCCTGTGTTTACCCACTTCCTCTCGCACCTCTGTGGACCTCCCTATAGTATATCTGTGTTTGAACTTCATCATCACTAAGGGCGAAGGGAAGCAGCGGCGGGAGGATGCACTTCACTTACAAGAAGTTCCCAACCCACACTGCATCTCCATGCAGGAGGAGCAGCTGCCCTACCCGCCCTGACCCAGTAGTTTTTGCCGCTTAAAACAGACCCAAGACTCCTGTACCTTGTGTCTGCAAGTGGCTCCATAGCCCATATCCTTTCTCTACTGCTTAGTTTAACCTTGCCTCATCAAAGACCAAATATTGTAAAAAAAAATAAACAATACAAACTTGAGTAGATCATAACCAATGTATTTAGATATATCTAGAGATACACTCACCTTGCCTAGCTGTGGCT
>NC_045741.1:21652246-21652947 GCF_008692095.1 Etheostoma spectabile | reverse complement strand
TGCACCTCTGGACCTCCATATGATATCTGTGTTTGAACTTCATCATCACTAAGGGACAGAAGGAGAAGCAGCGGCGGGAGATGCACTCACTTTACAAGAAGTTCCCAACCCACACTGCATCTCCATGCAGGAGGAGCAGCTGCCCTACCCGACCCGCCCAGTAGTTTTTGCCGCTTAAAACAGACCACCAAGACTCCTATCCTTGTGTCTGCAAGTGGCCCATAGCCCATATCCTTTCCTACTGCTAAAGTTTAACCTTGTCTGCATCAAAGACCAAAATTTAAAAATAATAACAACAATACAAACTTGAGTAGATCATAACAATGTATTTAGATATCGTAGAGATACACTCACCTTGCCTAGCTGTGGCTTTTAAAACATTACAAGATTGTATGATATTTGGGCATTTTAAAACATTACAAGATTGTATGAATTGATTTGGTCATTATTAGTTTTTGTGTCCCTGTGGTTCTTCTACGTAATTATCTATTCTCAATTGTTGATGAATAGTATGAGTTAACGAATAAATATAATCTCATCCTATGTGTTTTGACCTTAACCTCTTCTTCCACGTGGTTGGATTATGTGTCCGTACTGATAATTGTGCTCAACTGTGTAAATTTGTCCATTTACGATGCCGGGAGAATGAAGAACACCACACAAGAGGTTAGTGTTATCCTTGGTGTGGATTTTCCAAATCT
>NC_045741.1:21652073-21652190 GCF_008692095.1 Etheostoma spectabile | reverse complement strand
TCTATTATTGCAGTGTGACTAGATACCTGTGCTGTGAATCTGTCATTAAATACATGGTATATTTTTGTGTGAAAAATGGTTGTCTAATTTTTAAACAGATTATATTTTTAACTGTAA
>NC_045741.1:21650779-21652063 GCF_008692095.1 Etheostoma spectabile | reverse complement strand
GTTCAATACATTTCACTCTAGTCCTTCAGTTCTGGCCTGGTTGAGTCACAGACAACATTTCTGCTCTTAAAACAGGTCGACTTTGCCAAAGGTTTGGACAAAGAAAGTGACCATATCACACATTTGAGACCACCATAATTATATTACATAAAAGGCGATTGATAACCTATTGTATATAAAATACCTTTGTTATATACAATCAGTTGAAAATGTTCCTATGTATGGATGAGTAAACACAATAGTACTTTTGTACATTAGCATTAGTGTTATCGTTTCTACTCTGTTTAACTGAATGTTTTTTTCTTTTTTTGTGTATGGCCAGATATTGGAGGTCCTTGTGTTTGTCTACTTTGTTGTGGAAATGCTCATCAAGATGGTGGCCCTGGGAGTCTTTGGCTATAAAGGGAGTTACCTTAGCAACAACTGGTACAAGCTGGACTTCATCCTCAACTGTGGAGTGTTAGTATTCCACAATGCCTCTCAATTTTCTTTCTTTTTTTTATCTGATAAACAACAGCAGTCACTTTAGGGAAACATCATATTTAATGTCTCAGTTTCTCCCTTGTTTAAAGACAACATACATAATCACTCACAAATATAGCAGGGTCTTTATTAGCTTTGGTCACACTGGCCTGACTTTGTTTATATATTTTAGAGAAGGAATTCCATCAGAAAACGTTTTTCAACCGTCAGCTTCTCATGGCTTGTTTATGAAGAGTTTTCATATTTAGCATTTTAATGCTGTCAATTTATTTTTTGTAAACAAAAGAACCCCCAAAAACTGTTCTCCCTGTTTCTGTCTGCAGCTGTCCCCTCAAGTTGTTGGATATTATGTTTGAAATATTTGACATCCACTTGAAATTCTGTCGAGTGCTCTCACTGTTGCGACTCATCAGCAGAATACCAAGTAAGTCGACATTTCAACATTTTGCATTGGTCCTCAAAACTTATTTTTCAGTGTTTCCAAACATATAGTACAGCAAGTACATATAGTAAGTGCAATATGTAGTCATTTTAATATTGATAATTATATGAATGAAAGCTTTCAAGCTTTCACTGTGACTCAATGGATGTCAATCACTGTAATAAACCTTCTTTTTGTGCACATCTTTGTAGACATTCGTATAATATGTCACAAAAAGATAGATTTTTTTCCCCATCATTTACACTTTCAAAATAACAGAAAACAAAAAAATGTCGTCTGTAAAAGTTTGGGCACCCTGCAGAGTTTCTAGCATGCACCGCCTTTGGAAAGCTGAGACCTGACAGCATCATGGATTGTTC
>NC_045741.1:21650223-21650769 GCF_008692095.1 Etheostoma spectabile | reverse complement strand
ATCGTCTGGAAAGACCAAGTGACGTCAATCTTAAGGTTTTAAAAGCCCAGACTCATCTGACCTTGCCGCAACAATCAGCACCATGGCTTCTTCTAAGCAGTTGTCTAGAAAACTGAAACTGAAAATAGTCACAAAGCAGGAGAAGGCTATAAGAAGATAGTGTTGAGTTTTAAAAAGTTAAAATGTCTGAAGGAGCCAGGTTAGAAAATTATGCATACATCTGTCATTTGATTCCTTTTGGAGATTTTTCAATATTTTCTTGGTTTCTTTATGCACATTAATACAAATTTTTACCTGGGGTGCCCAAACTTCCGAGCCCCACTGTACACACACTCAACAAAGGGAAATCTTTTTAGCTGTGTAAAATGTCTAACTGTTTGTGTGTGTTTTGTATGCTCATATACAAAGTTATTTACACAACCCCTTTGTCCCACTTCAGTGCCGAAGGCCAAAAAGACACGAGTTCTGCTGAAAACCATTATCAAGATGCTGTCACAGGTAAAACATTTTTTTTTTGTCTGACTCATTAAAAATATAAAGTGACTA
>NC_045741.1:21649919-21650200 GCF_008692095.1 Etheostoma spectabile | reverse complement strand
TGAGAATGCACCTACTGCATTTGTGCTTGAGATGATGAATTTTTGAATGCCCCCCCCACAATTTCACAGTATGCAGATTATTGTTTTACAACTAAACAGACACATTAAGTGTAGAGTTTGCAGCTGCAATAGCCAATAACAGCAAATGGGAGCACAAGAGAAAAAGCAAAAACAGTAAAAAGATGACATGTGCTTTAAAAAAAATGGTAATTCGAAATCATGGCCTGTCTTTAATGGTAGCCTGTCTCAAAAAAAGGCTTGTAGTTCCATCAAGTTGAGGT
>NC_045741.1:21649229-21649909 GCF_008692095.1 Etheostoma spectabile | reverse complement strand
GTTGGCTTTGTGGAGGATCTAACAAGCCTTTTGGTTTCAGGTTGGAAATATTTGTCTACTCTTTACAGTCGTCTTCTTCATCTACGCTGTGGTGGGAGTGGAGCTCTTTGGCAGGCTAGGTCAGTCACACTACTAGCATAACATACACATAGATAACGAGGCTTACTACAAAGGATCATGGTCCCAGAACTGATCCCATGTTTGCTCAGTATCTATATTGTTGCCAAGGAAAGCAAGAAAACTCAAACTTATCAAGGAGTAGCCTTAGCAAAGTCAACACCACAGCCAACCCAGAGCATAGTTAATGTCATTTCAGCTTATTCTCTCAGTGGACTATGACATTTATCACAAATACTATACTACTACACTACGCTCATGTCACACTAATAATATGTTAAAAAAACAAAAACAAAAAAATCACTTTTTATTTTGGGGTCTAAATAAACTGTATGTGCTAGCTTCTTAGTAGCTGACTGAAAAACACACAGGATTTTATTTGAAATGAAAAATGTCCATGGTGCATAAAAATCACTTCTCTATGTCTGTGTTTTCTGCCTCTGTGTCAATCAGAATGCACCGACGATAACATTTGTGTGGGTTTACATCAAAACGCCAATTTCAAACACTTTTGGCTGGCCCTGCTCACGCTCTATAAAGTGTGCACTGGAGACAACTGGAGC
>NC_045741.1:21649011-21649219 GCF_008692095.1 Etheostoma spectabile | reverse complement strand
CAGTATGTACACACTCATACATGCAGATACACAAGCTCTATATATTTATTATACCCAAAGCTTTAGCAAATTTACCAATAGCAGGAGTTTCCAGCGACTTCAACCAATCCCAGCAGTCCCACGTGCCAGACTTGTATCAGTATGTGACTCTGAGAGCCAATGATCAAGCTGGAGTGAGAACGTGTTGCCGTCACATGTAGGTGGCCAA
>NC_045741.1:21648906-21649001 GCF_008692095.1 Etheostoma spectabile | reverse complement strand
TTGTTTAAGGAGACGTGCGTGACTCAAACATCTCACATTTGCCACCAAAACGTACAGTGAAAGACCGTGCAAAACATGTCAGACCATCCTGCCAA
>NC_045741.1:21648323-21648896 GCF_008692095.1 Etheostoma spectabile | reverse complement strand
TAAACATTTTAACATCAAAGTCCGCTGTAATGATTTTTCACTCTGATGTCGCTGAAGTGGCTGCTGTTTCAATCCTGTCGGCTCTCTGCAGCGGGCGGGGCTGCTGAGTTCCCCTCGCAACTGACACGTGCACACACACAAACACACACACGATGGATGCAGGAATTTCCTTTTATTTTAAAGAACTATACAAAAAATTCACAATTGTTTTTGCATTTCTCTATCTCCCGCAACTTCATTGCAACAAACCTACAAAAAACAATGCAACGTTATTGCAATTTTACAAAAACTCCCGAAAACTAAAGCATTTGGGCCACAATAATCTGTGTTTAATGGCACACTGATTTAGTTCAGTTAATTGCTTTAGTGTAACAAAGTTAGTGTTTAGTAACAGCAGGGAATCATTGCAAAATTATTAGTAAAGTACAGACCCATTAAATAAAGTGTTTCAATAATGTTGTATCCCAACTTATAAGAAGTTGTTTCTTTTGTTTATTTTGGAATTTTTTTAAATACATCTTTTAAGTTTTTTATTGTCATGTTTAACGGTTACCAGTCAAGATTTAAAAGTAA
>NC_045741.1:21647969-21648243 GCF_008692095.1 Etheostoma spectabile | reverse complement strand
GGACACATTGAGGGAATGCCGTCCCAACAATGAGGGCTATTCGAGCCACTTGTACTGGGTCTCTCCGCTCTTCTTCTTCAGTTTTGTGGTTATGTCCCAGTTTGTGCTGGTAAACCTGGTGGTGGCAGTGATCATACAAGCTCTAGAGGACAGCCACAAGGTACAGTTCCTACAAATGCACAGACCAAGAAAGCACACAAACATATAGCCATCAGTTAATAACAACAGCTGCTTTGCACATTCTATTTTTTTCTATAATAAGTACCAAATTAAA
>NC_045741.1:21647748-21647956 GCF_008692095.1 Etheostoma spectabile | reverse complement strand
TCTTCTTCTTCTTACTGTAACGTATTATACAGACAGCATTGAGGATCAGTCAGAGTCAGTTTCAGGTTAAAAAAAATAATTAAACAGTGGGAACAATGTTGTTGATGCTAGTCTGATTAATCCCCCACAAAGACCTTTAAGTGCATCCAGTAGTATATTAAGAGTGACAGGGATACTGGTTTTTAAATGTAATTTATCAAACTGACCC
>NC_045741.1:21646828-21647738 GCF_008692095.1 Etheostoma spectabile | reverse complement strand
CCTCAGCTCCACTGTAAATAAACACCCTGTACAAACTCAAAATGGCTAAATCCTAAACTTCTAAAAACAGTAACAAGACAAGATTATGCAAACGATAATCATGATAAACCAACTTTGATTTATTACTTTGCGATTGAAATACAATTAAGTAATAGAAGAAAATTTTAATGTTTCAGAACGAACCTACTAACTCCTGTCCCCCCCCTGGAAGATGAGCATGACCCGTCTTGGCTGTCCACCCAGAACCCAGTTCCAGCCACAACAACACAAATGGATTCTCAGTGATGCCACAGTCATGAATTTGAATATGTCTTGTTTTCTCTTTCTTCTTATTTTTTTACTTATACTGTGTATCTATGTTAATTTTGACTTGTATGTTGTGAGATGAGTTAATATTAATAAATGGAACACACTGGATTACACATGGGAGTTTATGATCTTAAATTCTTCTTCTTCTTCTTCTTCTTCTTCTTCTTCGTCTTCTCCACCGCCTCATGTTTTGATAACTGTCTTCACGCACATGCCGAAACAAATGAAGCCCACTCAGTTAACGGTGGTGAAATGGTTAAACTGAGTGACAATCCTTGCTGATATTTGGATAAAACAGTGGTGTAGTCTGATGTATTGTAGTGGGTATTCTGTACTGTATGGGCCATGATGGGGCGTCTGGGTGTCTTCCCCCAGGAAAATTTTGAGCGTCAAATACTTAATTTCCTGCATTCTGACACTTTTATGCACCAATTTACGGTGGAAATGCCTTTAATTATCCTATGCGAAGGAAAAAAAACATGACAATTCCAAATATATCAAAATATAATAATGCGAACAATGTTGTAACATGTCATTCCGCATTAATGATATGGAACTCTCTCTCTCTCTCATTATGATGCTGTGCGCAGTGGAGTGAGTG
>NC_045741.1:21646707-21646818 GCF_008692095.1 Etheostoma spectabile | reverse complement strand
TCAAACCACCACCCCATCACTCCCAGGTCAAACCCAAATGTTCGTCGTCAGTGTCTCAGTGTTGGAGCTCTTCACAGAGACGCCAACACATTGAGCCATGGAGAAGTTTGT
>NC_045741.1:21646505-21646697 GCF_008692095.1 Etheostoma spectabile | reverse complement strand
GTCTGCCTCCTAGATGTTTTGGTGTGTTTTGGAACCGGTCAGCACCGTTTACGTGCACGTGTCGGACCGTGGAGACATCGGATTCAGTGGGAGAATAACGGTCAGGTGTACAGTTTAATGAGCACAGGGACTCAATATCGCTCCCCTGCGCAGACCAGAAGGCGTACTCAGATCATGTTGACAACTAAAAAC
>NC_045741.1:21646322-21646495 GCF_008692095.1 Etheostoma spectabile | reverse complement strand
GACTTCATCCTCCTGTTGCGCTCAGTAGATCCAGCAGAACCAGACAGGGAGACCTCGAGGAGGCAGCCGGGGATCACTCTCATCAAAACGACCTCAGTCAAATGGACGAATCGGTTCTTGGTGTTGATGCGGGTCAGTATTTACTCGCCTCGAGAATACCCGGGACGCACAGT
>NC_045741.1:21645938-21646312 GCF_008692095.1 Etheostoma spectabile | reverse complement strand
CGCGCTACGCAACCCCCAGAGAGGTGGCTGTGGGATACCTTTCACAACAAGAAGCGTCAAACGGCAGCGCCGCGGCTTTCACCACCATCCAGGAGTTCTCCGGCAGTGGAGTCCCACGAGGAGGCCGGAGTGCACCCGGAGCTGGCGCACAACACGCCACGACGTCACCGGTAGGATCACCGGACTTTACGCACAGCCAAGTTGGAAGGATAAACTCGGAGTCAGCTGCCCGGCCACCTGTCATAGCTGCGTGGGACACCATAAGAGAGGCTAGTGGGGACTCACGTCGCATCCCGCAGCAAACCAGTTTAGGGGACGCTCGCAGGGCGCAAAGAGCGCAGTCACTGCCTGCGGTATCAAATGATTCTCCCATA
>NC_045741.1:21645828-21645928 GCF_008692095.1 Etheostoma spectabile | reverse complement strand
CCAGTAACGGCGTAGAAATACACTTTCCTCGTACAAGGCCGGATACAACAAGGACTACGGAGGTGGATGACGCACGGGATCCGCACAGTATTCATCACAG
>NC_045741.1:21645723-21645818 GCF_008692095.1 Etheostoma spectabile | reverse complement strand
TTCTATAATGTTTACCCACCAGACCATAGAAACAGGATCAGTGTTCACCCTCCACCAGGACCGGGTTACAGCACCAGGTTCTTCCACAATGGTGA
>NC_045741.1:21644429-21644862 GCF_008692095.1 Etheostoma spectabile | reverse complement strand
GGAAGAAAACTGTCTTTCCAGGTGCTTTTATTTATATGACATCACATCGTATTACTATATTAAGTCGTGACCAATTAAATCAGTAATTAGTTACTAAGTGAAGGCACAAGTATTGTATCACCGCTTGTCTTTAACTGAATTTTTGTCCTGCACATGCTCTCTACTGTGTGATAAAATGTTATTCCTTTAAACATACAAACCAATGGGGTATACACGTATACATCAAATAATAATGATAATGATTGAGGGTGTCTTTTGAGGTTGGATGTTGGATGTGCCACATTAGGATGTGCGTTGGCCTCGGGCCCGTTTGAACAGAGCGGCTGGACATAAACCTGGCAACTAGATTCTCTCCTCTGATCTCAGCAGCCACTTTGCCAAGTAAAAGACGCTTTGAAGTGAAAGGCAAAGGATTCCTGAGGTGAATGCAAAA
>NC_045741.1:21644210-21644419 GCF_008692095.1 Etheostoma spectabile | reverse complement strand
GCAAGACCCGAAACCACCCCGGTCGCTTGCACAGTAATGCACCGTTATGTAAAGTGTAGGAGAAGGAGTTCAATGTGCAGTGAGGTGTGTGTAAAGGATAAAGTGATGTAAAGATACCACAAACAAAAAGAGGTGATCAAAGTCAACCCCAGCTGTGCTCTTAGTTATTTAGTGGCATTTCTGCTCTTAGTGAAGATACTTAGGTAAAC
>NC_045741.1:21643376-21644186 GCF_008692095.1 Etheostoma spectabile | reverse complement strand
TTTTGCATTAGGTCTGCTAATCACCCGAATGTGAGGGACCTCGACTACAGAGTCCTGCTGCGGTTCCCACAGCGAGTGAAGAACCAAGGAACAGCAGACTTCCTCCCAGTAAAGCCCAGACATGAGTGGGAATGGCACAGCTGTCACCAGTGAGTTCAGTGTCCTTATTCCCAGTTCATGTACAGTGGTGTGTAGAGTGGTGTGTATACAGTGGTGTGTAGAGTACAGTGTGCCTACCAGATTTTAGTATGTCATACATTTGAGATGGTGTGAGTTAAAGTAACTATGGGAATTATTGGTAAATATCATATAATATATAAATATAATATATACGTTTATATTTTACAGTTCCTTACATTTGTTGTCTATGATTTTTATAAGTTACTAGCTTCCACGGGTCTCCACAGAGTAATAAAATATGTAAATCTAAATTGACAGTGCTGTTTTACTGTAATAACAAAATATGTAAAGAAATCAAGTGTGTGTGTGTGTGTGTGTGTGTGTGTGTGTGTGTGTGTTTAAAACTCTATTTCGTGTCAGTTCCTATTTTGGCCTCATCAATATGAGCTGACCAAGGCAAAAAACAACCCATTTGCTGTAAAGCTCTAATTTGGATCATTGTGTCTGTCTTACGCTCTCTTTCTGTGTGTCTGCAGGCATTACCACAGTATGGAGGCCTTTAGTAACTATGACTTGCTGGATGTCTTTACTGGACAGAAGGTTGCCGAGGGACACAAGGCCAGTTTCTGTCTGGAGGACACATCCTGTGACCCGGGTGTACGACGACGCTTCGCCTGCACTGCTCACACA
>NC_045741.1:21643170-21643366 GCF_008692095.1 Etheostoma spectabile | reverse complement strand
TTGGTCTTCCTGGTCCATGAGTGCTCTCTCTCTTAGGATTGATCTATCCACCAATCCATTATTTTCATCATTCATCAGTTGAATGTGATTAGATGATGATTTGTTATTGTAAGATGAACTCTTTTCCTGAAGCCAGGAGTAATGCAAGTTTGGATTTTTCTCAGGGACTCGGCCCCGGTTGCTACGATACGTATCA
>NC_045741.1:21642584-21643158 GCF_008692095.1 Etheostoma spectabile | reverse complement strand
CTGCCAGTGGATCGACATCACTGATGTACCGCCTGGAAACTACGTCCTCAAGGTGGGAATATAGAACTGCTTTATAAAATAAGACAAGATACTTAATCTGATGGATTAGTACTTTCATTGCAGCATGTTTTCATATAACTGGAACCAAATAATACATAATTATATTTTCGTTCTGCTGTTTCTCAGGTCACAGTGAACCCCTCGCAGATGGTTCAGGAGTCCGATTTTTCAAACAATGAGGTGCGCTGCGACATCAGGTACACAGGAAGCTACGTCCAGGCGAGAAACTGCAGAATTACCGTGTGAGTCAGAGTTATGTTCTCACTCCTCATATAGCTGAGATCAGAAGCAAAAAAAGAAGAGCTCATCACTGATTTCTATTCTTTGTTCCACAGAAGCTGACCTGACTGAAGACAAACATTTTCCCACAGAAACCTGCTTAATGCCTTCTTGTTGCTCTCACTGTGCAGCTGTTACTCTGTTGCGCTGCTGTTTAAATGTATTCTATTCTATTTGTATTTATGTCTTGTGACATATAGCTACAAACCTGAGGAAAAGCACGTGATCAGCAAGA
>NC_045741.1:21641411-21642574 GCF_008692095.1 Etheostoma spectabile | reverse complement strand
CATAATTTAAGTTATTCTTAAACTATGGAAATTCATTCAGTCATACTGTGCGACTGAATTTATTAACATTTTTTGGAGAGAAAAAAGTCCCTTGTCTATTATTGAGCATGAATATGGATTGGAGTAAAAGATGTATAAGTGCTGTTAAAATATATATATTATATGTAGAATACATATTACAATACATACAGTATATACAAAAAAACATGTATGCATTTTGAACAGTATAGTGTGTATGATTTTGTGCAGTTTTGAGTAAATAACGTACAGTACATATGTGAGTATATTATTACTCGCACACATGTATATTCTGTAATAATAATTTAGTGAAACGGTATTTGATGGTTTGAAAGATGTTCTAAATTTTTATTCTACTTTATAATAAGTTTATCTGTTTTTTGTGTGGAAACAAAGGTATCATTGAAGACCGTTGCCTTACTTAAAAAAAAAAAAAAATCTAAATTGTCTCTACTGATGGAACGATGTGAACAAATATTTATTTAACAATATGAAGTCATTCCATTTACCATTCACCATTTACAGCAGTTAACACAAGCTGAGTGTCATTAGAGGTAGGAGTGGTACGTTTCTTAAATGCTTTTGGAATAACACACCTCAGAGAAATACCTAAAATAATTCCACTTAGCACGTCCACGTCTCTCAGAAATGGCAACGTAGCTTCCCACCACAAGCCTGTTGTTGTGTTTGTCATGGTGTGTTACAGTAGATGAGTGATTGAGAAAACATTTATTCACCTGGTAATAACTCCATGTGGTGTCTGGAAACGCTCTGTTTACACTTTGTCACCAGTTTTATTAGGGACACTGTCTGACTGTGACGTGGAAATGAATAAATACGCAAAGACATTCTTTCATAGTCTGGTAATCTTAAATATAGACCATGCAGGTGAAACTCTCATTTGTTTTAGTGCCACAATTCTCTGACTACACTGCATGGTGGAAACATAACGACTGGAGTTATTTCTGCCTCAACTGAAACTTTTTTGTTGTCCTTGTAAAGTGGAAGATCTCAACAACCTTTCTGCAAAGCCTTGATAGAAGAAGGAATCAGGATGTATCTAAGATAAATATGCAGGCAGGTGGGAGCTGAGGTCATGGTGTGTATTTTCTCTACTGCTCTGCAGCATCTGTTACTGTACGAGA
>NC_045741.1:21635790-21641401 GCF_008692095.1 Etheostoma spectabile | reverse complement strand
CATCAGGGCCACAGCAGGTCACCTAGGCCTACTTCTCTACTCCATCTCATGGTAGTAGGAAAAGTGTGCTGCGGGTTTGAGGCTGAAGTTAGTCTACGTTGGCTGGAGTGATGATCTACCATCGGTTGTTTTTCACTTTGCAAGTTAAACGACACCAAATAAACCAAGAGAGTTTTAGAGAATTCTAATGGGATGTTCACGCTGCATTTACAGTGGTGTAGGATGTATTTAGATCCTAGTACTAAAGTACTAATACAACAATGTAAAAATACTCCGTTAGATGTAAAAGTCCTGCATTCACAATCTAACTTAAGTAAATATTTTATTTCAAGTATAAAAGTACCTGTACTGCAGAATAATGCCTCCTGTGACTGATATGTTATCATACATAACATGATAAAATTTTTGTATTTTGTCAGTTTATTATGTTTTATTGGAGAAATAATAATCAGACAATTACCTATATCTGTTGTTATTGTTGTTGTTGTCTGTTGCTGTGAAAAGTAGCAGAATAAAAAGTACAATATTTTCCTGTTTAATGGAGTTAAGTAGAAGCATAAAATGAGTGCTTCAAAATTGTACTTAAGTAAATTACTTGAGAAAATGTACTTTGTGACTTTCTATTACTGTAACAATAAAGGTACAAGGATGCTAAAGGAGAACGTATCATAGATGAGGAAAGTCTTGGTGTATGTAGCGCAGATTTCCACATCACACTGGATATGAACCTATTTTATAACCCCAGATTCCACTTATCCTCTCTCCCAAACGTGGCCTCTCTATGGAGCTCACACCATCTTTGGTCAGAGAGCTGTCACCGTGACCCGCTGATGTGTGTTTGAGCGTGACAGAGGGTCAGGGCAGCTCCAGGTGCTGTTTGCTCAGGGCAGGCCGACGTGCTAAGCCTGCAAGGCGTGCAGGATGGACAGAGATGTCGCTCGCTCTCTGCCTGCCCCCGCTGGAGATGGCGAGGAGGAGAGAAATTCCACAGGTCCGCAGACGGCCAGGAAAACCTGACCGCAACCTGCTGACATCAGCAGCACCACCACGGCTAAACCATTCTTATCACGGACTGAAGGTCTGTGAGGCTGTGCCCAGAGGCCGAGTGTGAGACTCGGTCAACAAGTGTCAGAGCCAATAGGCGAGACCGTTTGTTGCATGGACAGACACAACCTGTCAATACTGACGCCATCAACCTTTATGCCTCTGACTTTTCTTTTTTCTTTTGTTGCAGCTTAAGGTTAAACTTCCAAATCTCTGAGGTTCCTTTTATAACTGAACCATTATGCCAACTGAATATGTCTGAATGTCTTTTGAGTCATACATTTCTAAATCTTGTGACTGGAACTCCAAATAAACGTCTGTGGGCTTTAACAAAGCTTGTTCACAAATTTCATAAGATAACAGAGTTTATCACACAGACCTGCTGAAGAGTCTAATCAACACCAAGCCAGTTTTCATGAAAATCAACATCTTTCAGAATTAATTTAACAGGTTGAGCAAATTATGACCTCACACATCAGCGCTGTGAGAAGACAAATAATACATAAACTACTCCTTAAAAGTTTGAGGTCACTCTTACAAATTTCCGTTCCACTCCATTGTAGACAGAATACCATCTGCTCTTTAATGCAATATCTACATTGGCCACTATCAATAATGCAATATCTACATTGGCCATTATCAGCAACCATTCATCCAATGTTCCAAAGGCCCATTCTGTTTACTAATCTGATATCATTTAAAAAAAAAAAAAAAACATTACAGAACCCTTTTGTAATTATGTAAGCACATAATGTAATCTGAAAACTGCTTCCCTGGTTAAAAAAAAACAAACAAAAAACAATTCAACTGATCTCAGCTGGTATTCTGCCTATAATGGAGTACAATGGAAATTTCTAAGTGACCCCAAACTTTTGACTGGTAGTGTAGGCTACAACATTTAGCAACTATGATTAATCATCCAATAATTTGATGTCATGGTAGATTCCGATCTGCAACAGCTCTCTAAATTAACTCAGATTTATACAGATCTACACATACACCTACATAACCACTGACATGGATTTTAAACGCACTCTACTGTGTGTGTAAAGTCTGCAGTGTGAGCTTGAATCACTAGGGAAAGAACTTGACGCCAACTCCATACCAATGTTGTGTTTCTCTGTCTGGATATGTGGTCTGGATATTTACCTTTGCAGAGAATTGTTTGTTTACAGCAAAGAGAAGAAGCTGTTTCATGTGAGCACAGTGAAAATGAATGAATATTTTGTCTGACATCCTGTTAAAAGGAGACAATGTTTACCTGGGCAGGACAAGGACTCCCTGAGTCTGACCATTTCCACATCATTCCAGGTTGAACAGCTCCCCCTGTTTGAAATAGAAGAATGTGTCTTATGACCCTTGTGATTTTCCTGGTGATTTTTCCTGGAGCTGCTGTGTAAATATCCAAAAACTCGACAGGCTGTCTCAGGGAATGCACGCTGTTATTAATCGTGTTATTGTATTTTTTTTTGGTCTGGGAAGTGGGACTGGGCACGGAGGCGGCCCGGATACAAACAGGGGAGGACGAGGGGGGAGGTGGTGGAGGGAAGGGGAGGGTGAAGAGGGCGTACAGGTTATTCAGCTGAAACCCTGGTTATTTTTCGTGTGAAATTGCCTGTAAATGCTCGTATTGTTTTATGGGTTTTACACATAAGTGTCAGACAATGTTAAGGTGTCTCCTCTCGTACCAAAACATCTGTTCATCTTTCACAAGGAGGACCTTTTATGGCTCCAGAGACACATGTACACATACATGCAGACATGCAGGAGCAGACATGAGACTGGTTTTGTCTCCTGTAACACTAAATGTGGTTCTACTGTGAAAAAGAGAGGAATGCAGCGAGAGTACAGA
Source organism: Etheostoma spectabile (assembly GCF_008692095.1). Classification (NCBI taxonomy): domain Eukaryota; kingdom Metazoa; phylum Chordata; class Actinopteri; order Perciformes; family Percidae; genus Etheostoma; species Etheostoma spectabile. The sequence continues at coordinate 21,638,505 of NC_045741.1, read as the reverse complement.
AGGCCTATTTGTTATTGAGAGAATTCTGTAGACATTTTGTTAGAGGATGACAAACTTAAAACTTGACTATATTTTGACCAACAGTTAACATAGTCATTATGCAGACATGCATTGAATTAACATTGATGTGTATATCACTTAAATGTTGCAGCTGGGGTTAATTTGAATTACTTTATATAGCCTACTGCTGGGTAACTTTCCCCTATCACTGTACACCCAGGTTTAATTACATTTTTTAGTGGTCACTACTTATTCGTTCATGTTCTGTAAAAAACAGTACTTAATCACATTTGTTTGTAATAATCAGCTTAAGTATGCAGTGCACAGATCAAGCAGACGTTTCTGTGTTGGAGGGGCGGGGTCATTTGAACAGTTCTGCACAGAATTGGTACAAAGGCAAAACATGTTCTGAACGGTTTCAATCCTAGTTAAACTCTGTTTAATTATGTTATGTTAGTGATTTTGATGTGCATTCATGCTACGTGGGTTTTAGCTTTTGGTTTAGTGTTCATTTTTAATGTATGGCTACATCTGTTGTTGCACCTTGACTAAGACCTGCGTGGGAACTGATTGGATTTGAGCAGCGTGAAAATGAAGCAACATTTTTTTGTTGGAAAATATTTAGAAAATTACGATCTTTGCATGTTATCTTAGCTGCTCAAATATAGTTAGGATATAGATATATACCGGTGTCACTGTAACCGTTCAATTATAGAAAGAGATAGTTAGAACTAGTAAATTAGTTTCTGTAAATTTGAAAACAGAGCGGAAGTATTTACTGTTGTAACAAAATTTAATTTATGCTCTGTTTTAGTAACGACTGCCATGGTAACTTGATTTGTCGACTGCGTCAATTAACCAGTCTGTGGTAATGCGACTTGACCTATTGACTTTCATATTTTGTAAAAACTTAAACGGTTAGCGCGTTAAGGCTCCACGCGGTTCCAAGCAAATTTCTAGTAAAGTCAACTCATTCGGTGAAGGGATCTATAAAATGGTATCTTATCATAATCTATAATAATACTTTTAAGTTATTAAGATTTATTATATTTTGTAGGCTGTTATTAAAGGAGGAATGATTGATTGCGATAAGATAAGACGAGACAAGAAACATCAGTGGCATGACCATGCATCACATCTATTTGGATGGAGTTTTGTTCAGTTGTCATGGAGATGGATCGGGCAACGTGAACTCACTGGACCTTGAGTTGGGATTAATTCGTCAAACTGCTGTTTTATGCTACTTTAAGCTTACGGAGACATGATGTCATACAAATACAAATGTTAATATTTCAATAATTGTTTCTACTTTGTCTGCAGTGGAAAATGAATGTACCAATTTGGTCGAACAAGGGCGACATCACGTGGCCCTGAATGGTAGCGCTATACAATTCATTTTATAGGCCTATACTCGTATTAGTCAATACCATCTCTAAGATACAGAAACAAAGCATATGGTGTTATTACAATATCGAGATATTCGTCTGTTTTATGTTTCTTATGTCTGCTTTGATGTTTTATCCTATTTTTTTTTCCTCGGTTCGGTATGTGACGACATTTACAGTCGACGGTTACTCGCGTGCCACTCGCAGCGACCGCCACACACCGCCACCACTATCGCCGCTATCACACGTCTAGCCAAGGAGAAGGAGATGGCCACTCAAAATGACTTTTGTGCTGTTCATTTGGCGTTTCTGCTTGTATTCGTGTTGATTGTCCCGGTTGATGCCTCTCCTGATCAGACGAAGACGGTGGAGTTTAACGTTAAACCGGGAGGAGTGGTGCACACTTTCACTGAGGCGATTGTGAGTGAAACTGTCTTTATTTTACGCAACTAGCTTACGTTTTTAAACACCACCCGGACACAGAACTACAATATTCTATCTCTAAACGTGCAAGTTTGATTGTAGGTCAATTCACCGGTGAATTATATCTATTGTTATATTGTTTGTAGTAGTGGACAGAATAATTACAGATTGAGGCATACCACGGATTGTATTGTGTGTGTAAGGTGTGTTTCTTTCATTAGTTTGTTACAGTCAATGGATTTGGTATTTATAATAACATATGTGAAAAACTACATTCCTCTGGTCAGCTGTAGTCGCAGCGTGATGACGAAACAGCCTGTGAGAGGCTGACACGTCGTTGCCACATTGCCACAATGGCTTCATTCATTGGTGGACATTTTCTTGACTGTGAACTGGTTTTTTTTGTATTTAGTTCAAGAGTATATGGCTGCAGCCTGGAGCGTCCCATGTCATCCGTCCCGTCTCATAACGTCTCGTCTCATGCGGAGGCGTGTCCAACGGTAAATCCAGAGGGTCTAAAATGTAAAATCGCGAATATTTAAAAAAAAATTCATTTATATGATGGCCTTTAACGGCAATATATGTTTTTTTTTTTTTAACTAAACATGTCTATAAGATAAATACAGACTATCATACTGATGAATAAAAACACTTAAAATATATGTTCGTCTATAAAATAAATGCAGATTATAGGCAAACAAAAAAAATCCTTCTGCCATCCCCGAGTTTCTACTTTTCAAAATAAAAGCTCGCATCTGGAATAAAATACTAATATCTCTCTTTTCAAAGTAAAAGCTCACGTCAACTATCATGCTAATGAATAAAATATTTGCTATGTTTTTAAATATTTAAAAATATATGTCCGTCTCTAAAAAAAAATTGCAGATGATAGGCAAACTAAAAAATT
>NC_045741.1:21635592-21635780 GCF_008692095.1 Etheostoma spectabile | reverse complement strand
TATAGCTGCATCTTTGATCCAAGTTGCAGCTAGAAGGAATTTCTCTCCCGATAGAGTTCAAGCATTTGGTTTTGTTTTAAAAATAATTTTCCCATTTCATACAATAGGCCTACAACACAAAATACGTTAGAACCGCTGGCGGAAGTGGAAGAAAAATACAATCGCATCCTGGCCCAAGACCGTGGCGG
>NC_045741.1:21634902-21635582 GCF_008692095.1 Etheostoma spectabile | reverse complement strand
CAGTCGAGGACGGGTCCCAGAGACCTGAAGGCCGAGGCCGCGGTTGTAGAAAAATACAACCGCATTCTTCCCCGGGTCCCAGAGACCCGACAGCATTCTGTCCCGGGTCCAAGAGACCCGACAGCATTCTGTCCCCGGTCCCAGAGACCTGACAGCATTCTGTCCCGGGTCCAAGAGACCCGACAACATTCTGTCCCTGGTCCCAGAGACCTGACAGCCTTCTGCCCCGGGTCCCAGAGACCTGACAGCATTCTGTCCCGGGTCCAAGAGACCCGACAGCATTCTGTCCCCGGTCCCAGAGACCTGAAGGCCGAGGCCGCGGTAGTAGAAAAATACAACCGCATTCTTCCCCGGGTCCCAGAGACCCGACAGCATTCTGTCCCGGGTCCAAGAGACCCGACAGCATTCTGTCCCCGGTCCCAGAGACCTGAAGGCCGAGGCCGCGGTAGTAGAAAAATACAACCGCATTCTTCCCCGGGTCCCAGAGACCCGACAGCATTCTGTCCCGGGTCCAAGAGACCCGACAGCATTCTGTCCCCGGTCCCAGAGACCTGACAGCCTTCTGCCCCGGGTCCCAGAGACTTGACAGCATTCTGTCCCGGGTCCAGGAGACCCGACAGCATTCTGTCCTCGGTCCCAGAGACCTGACAGCCGAGGCCGACAGTCGCTCTCGCCATGCT
>NC_045741.1:21634792-21634892 GCF_008692095.1 Etheostoma spectabile | reverse complement strand
TGTATTTGCAGCAATGTCCCAGTGAAGTGTGAAAACAGTATAGAATATACAATTAAAAAGTCTTGGAAAGCGTGCAACATGTTTATTTTTGTAGTCTTGT
>NC_045741.1:21633727-21634782 GCF_008692095.1 Etheostoma spectabile | reverse complement strand
ATCGTGGATTGTTATCCCTCCTCATGACGTCCTGCCGTTAGTTGGCAGAAACGGCTGCGTCGCTGATGCAGGTTTCATCAGATGTAGCGTCGTAACATGGAACACACAAGCATAACATTCAGAAATGAGCAAACTACATGTATGGCAAATTGTTCCTTTAACGTTTTCAATTGATTGCACAAATGTGGTCACGAATTTACCCGTACTCCATCTGGAAAGTTATTCGCGATATCGTAATTTTGACCCTCTGGATTTACCGTTGGACACACCTCCGCATGAGACGAGACCGCATGAGATGGGACGGATGACATGGGACGCTCCAGGCTGCAGCCATACCCGTCTCATTTAGTTCGAAAGCAAAGTCTCAATATCCTGTCTTTAAATAAAGGCTGCTTAGTCTGCTACTTAGTTTTTTTAAATGGTAAATTAGTCTTTTTATTTATTAATCAATTGCTTTATCATTTGTCCATTAACAAATACCCATTACAATCATAGACCGCACAGTCTATGATTACGATAGAGCATTTTGCTGCAGACATTTTGACGTGACCGCAGGAAAAAAAACAGTTGGTACTAATAACATGGTGGCTCTAGGTAGGGCTGGCAATATGGTTGAAACCATTATCATGTTTTCCTGGTATGAGGATCTTTTCCAATATTGATACGTATTGACCATATATTGATCAAAAATGTAAACTATGAAATCAACACTGACACACACATGTAGGAAACCGATCAGCATTCTGATAATAGCATGTACAAGTAACTGATCGATAAAAAATGAAAATAATATGAAGATTTAACAAGACACCAATGTTACGTTACGTTTATTTCAGGGGGAGTATGAATGCTCATTCACTTATGCTTCACAAGGGGGGACCAATGAGGTGAGTGTCTCTTTCTCTCAGTCTCCAGCATCATATTATAGATTTTTAATTACAGCTTGTTTTATGCATAAATACTCTTCTTCTTTGCCAAACAGCAATGGTTGATGAGTGTGGGTTTGAGTGACGACGACAGACTGTTTTCCTGCTCTGTGTGGAGGTGACGCACGC
>NC_045741.1:21616625-21633717 GCF_008692095.1 Etheostoma spectabile | reverse complement strand
CCCTCAGTGTGTCCTCAGTGACAATTTGTCCCCATGTGTCCGCTGAGTCACTCTAATGATTGTAGTTGATCGTGACAGCCCCAGTAGAAGGAAAAATACAACAGAGTTTCTAACCTCATAGTTTAAATGTATTCATGTCCAGGACTGACTTAATAAGCAAACTAATGTATGCAAATGACTAAATGTTGGTAACCAACTTCTTCTTTTCATTTCTTCCAGGCCCCAAGGGAAGTCTTACCTGTTTTTCACTCAATTCAAAGCTGAACTTAAGGGAACCAAAATTGAATATGCAAATGCATATGTAAGTATAAAAGTAGCAAAAATTCCCTCAACTGTTGGATGCAAATGTTGCCTGTCCTGTTTACATGAATCTGGGCCTGTATATCAGTCAGAAACATCTTGATAATTTGTTGTGTCATTGTCAGTTTGAGAAGAGGCTGTGTTGCTGTTTAGATCTTGTGTGGAAAACACAGTTGATGAACATTTTTGCATAGCCTGCAAATAATAATGCATCCATCTATGCACCAGCAATACATTTGTCAAGCTTATGGCTAGCATTAAGGCTGGGTTTTCCGGAATTGCGGTTTTTATTTTTTTCTTGGCTTTTTTTGACCGCAAAGCTGGTGACTATAAACACTTTGATCTTTTCTTCTGTGAAAAAGTCATCGCACGTAATGACACAATTTTGTTTATTTGGCCTCTTTCCAGGATATTCATGCATATGTGAAATGCATGTAACATTTTTATATAAACGGGGTTAGGAGAAGTATTTAATATAATGATTCATGACCCGGATTAGATGTCATCAAAATACTGTATGAATTAATTGTTTATAAAATGTCCATCAGTTTCCAGGAGCCCAAACGGGTCTTACAACTGCTTGTTTTGTCTGACCAACTGTCTAAAACCCCAAAAATATTCAATTTATACTTATATGAAGCAGAGAAAAGCAGCAAATCCTCAAATTTGTGAAGCTGGAACAAGAGAACATTTTTCATCTTCTGTATCCTTTTTGCTTACCTGTTTCAGCTTTAAATTCAACCACAACTGTCAGTTTGAAAAGGCTTCAACAGTTTTATCCTTTAATACTTTGAACCAACTGATATGGACATGTTTTCCCCCCAAATTATTTTAATGAGGTTTCCTCCAGACCTCCGTCAGATTAGAAGGTCCGGCCACGCTAGATTAAATGTCACCCAACATCATCTGAGAGCCGGAGCAGCGTAGAGTGTTCCTGGCTACACAGTCCTGAGTGGAATTGAATAAAATCAGCTGCCACTAGCACTTTGGATCTTTGCTTTACTGCACACCCCCTCTAACTAATAATTATGTATCCATGGAAACCCATCATGTGCATCATGTTCCCGCATTTTTAAATCAATTTTACTCGAATGGTGGTTCGAGCTGCATGCCACATAGTACCAACTTGGTAAAACAAGGTAGGCAGAGACAGGCAAAGTAAAAGAAAAGCTTTATTTCTCCTGGAAGTCAAACCTGCCGTGTCTTTGCACGTAATGTTTCTTGGAAGGTTAATGTCTCTGGACTCTTCCTGAGCTCAGTCACTTAGCGAAGGTCTGATGTGGTCGTCGCTGAAGTGAAACACACCTTGACACGCCTCCTTCCCCAAGCAAGGGCAGTCCTCCTGACACTCTGTCATTAGTTTGAGAACGTGTATCCTCCTCCTGCTCTTGCTACGTGCCCTGCAAGCAGAAGACAAACGCACAGAAAAATAACTTCACTAAATGATGTGACAAAAATAACCTCACATACACAAACAGACACACCTGCCACCCCCGCACAGCATCTCCTTGACCTTGTCGCCACATCGTCCTACTCTCCCGGCCCGTCTGTTGCAAAAAATTGTCTCCTGTGCTGCCTCCCATCCTGTTTTTGTTTATTTTTTGTTTTTTCTCCTTCTCTCCTTTCCACCCTTTCCTCCTCCTCTTCATCACTGCTGCTGTATTTGTCTCCAGTCTCAGACGGCGGTAGCAGGGCAGAGTGACGTGCCTTTGAAGCCGGAGGAATTTACCGTAGGAGACTCAACAGGTGAGGAATTGATTGTATTTCCAAGTGTTCAATCAACTCCCTCTGCTTGTCACGTCAATCTCTCGCTCCCTCCCTCCCATCCCCTCATCACGTTGCGAGTTCCCTGTTGATTTCCCTCTAAAGCATATGCTCCAGCTGTGAGTGGGTTGCCAATTGTCCCTGTAGCATTATTATTTGTTGTTATTTAGTTTTTGCACAAATCCCCACTGTGGCTCAAGTTCCGGACTTTGATTAGCAGGATTTGACAAGTCACACAGCAATTTTCTGTAACAGCAGATTAGACATGACAGTACAGAGGCTTATCGACTCAATTTCCTGCAACCATCACAGACTTTAGGATAATCCCATCTCTGTAAGACCTCTGGGAAACACTTCCAGTCATGATTTCGGGGGAATAAACGTCTTAGCAATACACAGTAGGTAAATTGTTTTTATTTAATGCAAAATATATCAATAAACTGGCTTTTAACTCACTCACAAGCTTATATGTTTACATTTAGCAGGCTGCAGATAAGGAGGGTTATGTTCAGTCCCTAACAGAGCAGTTCTACACATGCCAACCTGCCCTGCAACACCTACAGGAAAGAAAAGTCACCGTAGTTTAGATAGTGGTGTAGTGTAGATGTTGACACCTACAGGCAAACAAGTGGTAGTTTTTATAATATTAGCAATTGCCGATGGTTATAGATGCTGATAGCTTTTTGTTTGAGGTTTTACTATATGTGTATTCAGGACTTACTCCAAGGTGGCAGCCATTCATTTGTATAAAAACGGCTCCGCAGCGCAAAAACAAAGTTATAAATAATTGATACGTATGACATTACTGTACCACCCTCCCCTCCATTAGATATTGTAGATGTTAACACAGTTCCACTTGGGGCTGTAAAATGCTCAATATATTTGGACAATTTTGCAAACAAATTGACTGTTTATCTCCCTTTTAGTTCATTCATTAGCTGAACTTTACATTTTCAGACCCATAAACAGTTCAGTTTTATATGAATTAATACAGTTGGTTTTCTCTGCATCCCACACCTGTTTCTTTAGAGTCGACAATGAGCAATGGACCACCCCTGTTGTTCAAAGTACTCTCGAGAACAGCAGGAGGCATCAACACTAAGGGCTTTCTTATTCAGCAGAAAATTTGCTCTAGTGAACAAAACTATTACATTTGTTAGGTTTTATATGTCAAATATAAAACCACAAGCAGCACCTACGGTTCAAAGAACGAGATGAGGTAGCAGTTTTTACACTTGTTGTTTTGTAGGTGGCACTAGTGTCAAAATTGCAGCAGCTATTACTTTCCTTACCTGTAGATGGCACACATCTACAGATCTGATCTGCTGCTGCTTATACTTTTCTTGCCAACAGGCAGTGCATGTTGGACCAGACCTGCAGGTCTCAAAACTACTGGCTCTGCCGTTAGATGATATTAGCTGGTTTCAGGTGCTTTGCATAAATGACGCTCTATGTAATATTTTCTGTGTCAATAATTTGCTCTCCTCTCTGACCTCCAGTGACCCACAGAGACGGAAAGTTCAGCGCTCAACTCTCCAAACTGACTGCTATTGGACGGACACGACACGATGAGCTGTAATTGGTCAGAAGTCTGACTTGGTTTTGGTCACGTTTTGAGCCCTGAGTTGAGCTTCTGTGTTCCGCTCAGTAGTCAATGAAGGATGGATTTGTGGGTGTAACAACTTATAATTGAAGTGGGAAGATACTGATATAGCACTTTGTGTGTCAGTACACAAATTACCTGGTATGTTTTTGTAATGGATTTGAAAATGCTGTAAAAAAATTATCTGTTTAGTATGCATATTTTTTTGTACTACAGAATGTCCAAGTTAAAATTCTGCCATAAGATCGAATGCTTCCATAGTTGGTTCTTAGTTTCTGAGGCTATAAGATTTACAGAGAACAAATCTGTTCTGATCCACTGAGGACATTTGTGAAAGTATAGAGGACTGGTGTGTGGGGGCTTGTAGAGTATAGATAACACATTTAGAGTAGGGAGGGATTTATCCATCTCATATAATCCTGAGAGGAAAATGAATAATCTCCAATAGTGTCACACACGCACATAAACAATGACATTTTCCTCAATCTGGTCCTGTTCTGAACTGAGCTCCTCGCTCTCTGTCTGTTTATATTGATGCGTTCTTGATAACTGTAAACACACTTTTTATCCCCTAAATCATCAATCAGTACCACTTGTGATCAATTTTTGTTATGTTTGTGTGTGTTTTTGGACAGAAGGGATACCTGTAATAGAGCAGATAACAGCTTCATAACATCCAATTAAGAGAAAGATGTACAGAATACACTAAAGATCAGTAAATTTTTGGATAAATCCAAAAAAGTGTCAATGTGAATTAATTGTTGAGAAAATGTGGTATAAGTGATTATTATTTTATTTGAAATTACCTTCATCTTGATCATTTTAATAAGGCACCTGAAGCAGAAGATACAACCATTCACTTATTTGTCTCTTCTAATTTCCTGATATTTCAGTGACTTCACAATTACACTGTTTGAGATGTACCCCCCAAAAATATATATTGAAGGCGTGCAGGAGCTGCCATCACATATTCCTGGGCTTTTTTTTTTTTTACTGTCTGCTTTCATCCTTCAGTGGCACACGGATGGATCAGCGAGGACATTGTGCAGGTTTCAGAAGTGCTCCCTTATGTAGCGAGTAGGATTGCCTTTATATTCCTCACAAGTGTCCACAAGATGAGTTCTGGGGATTGATTTCAGATTAGAGGATTGTGCTGATTTGATTCTGTGGTCGGATTACTCACTGAGATTCGTACCTTGTTTGGTCTGGGTTTGGATCCTCTCATCTGTCTAGAGATGATCCTCTGGAGTTGAGGAAATGCTCAGCTGGGGACGTTAGTGTGTCCCTTTGTCACCGTCCTCCCTCTGGGGTCACAACAGGAAGTAACCACATCCAGATGCTGATCGAGAATAGAAAGATACACACGAGATGTTACTTATTTTGTACATGTTTTTTTTTGTCTTCTTCAAGACTGTTCTGATTCGTGATGGATGTTTGAATAAAGACATGACATTGTTCTGGAGATAATTTAATGTTTTCCTCTTGTTATGTCAGTCATGATCTGATTGAACCTCCCACAGCCTCGTGAAAGGGTAAACATGAAAAGAGAGAAGAAATTTGAGTGCCAGCATAGAGGCATTAAATATTCTGAGCCCTGTCAGAGCCGGGCCACCATGAACATGGCGGAGAGCGATTTTATGCCCCCATCATCTCTGTCTAAAATAACAGTAATTTTAGTACCAGCACTAATGCTTTTCTAATTTAAAGCCAGTTTGTATGCTGCAGAAAACAGCCAGGTTTTCAGCATACAAATGAGACTTATCAAACTTTATATTGAAATAAGCATTATGAAAAAATGCTCAATTAACATATATTGTCCTCGAATAAATGTTTCCATGAAATAAAGAGCTTTCATTGTTTCTTCTTAATTTCTATGGAGAACGGCTTTGCAGGGAGGATCTACTAATTCCGGAGGCACTTATGGGAATGTATAGAGCGTTATAGAGTCAGGAGGGATTTATTCATTTCCTGTTAAACCAAGAGAAAATCAGTCATCTTGATTGTAGTCAAATTGGCATTTGAATTCTGTGATATAAAAATTACACATTTATTTTACATCTGCACAATTTTCCAGTGCTTTAACGTAAAATCTGACATGACTGTAATTATGTAACATATGAGAAAATCTATTGTGTAGTAGCACGTTGATAGAGCTGTGCCAAGAAACTCCCACAGTCTCCTTGTAATTAAAGCGTCTTATAGCAAAGACGTGGCCATTTTCAGTTTTGTGGCCTCATGGATAAAGAATGTAACACTGTTCTCAAGGTGGTTGTTCCACTGAATAATAAATCTCTGTAGCACAATATCTTTTTGTTTACTGCCAGTTCGCTGTGTCTCTGATACTCAAAGCTGCCTCTATGCTGTCATCCAAACACTAAACACATATCACTACTGTTTACCATCTGGTACCAGTAAACATGTTTACTTTCAAACCCCCCTCCTACACTACTACCATCAGGAAAATACATATACATTTGATGCTGCCAAGAGCTAGCTTAGATTACGATGGCGTGCATTAAGAGAAATCTGAAACATTTCAGCCACAAACACAAAGTGGCTCCAGGGATCAATCAATCCAACACTTTAATCCAGACTTGTATATTTCAGCAACTATTAAATGGATTGCAGTCAAATTTCATACAGATATCCATGGTCCCCAGAGGATGAATCCTACTGACTTTGGTGCCCCCCTGAATTTTTCTTTAAAACCACCAGCAGACTATTCTGGTGCAATGGATGTACATAACTGGGATAAATCCTGACATGGTTGTAATTAGTTTAAGAAATACCAACGAGCAAAAGTATTTTTAACCTATCCCAGAATTGAAAAGCGGTGTAGCCAGACCATACTCCATCGCCAAAACAGTGCTGCGGAGATCGGTCTGGCAATGCAAGACTACCAGCCGACCAAGCACATTTTCTGTTCTAAACAACTATTAGATTGGATTGATGCTCGAAAGGATGGTTTGAAGGGACAGGCGAAGGCATGACATGCCTCTGATCGGTTGATCGGTTGGTTTAGCCATAAGGAGTTGAAGAGATTGCCATAAAATGTTGAAAGTGAAATTCATGTTTCCTTCAGGATGAATTCTAATAACTACAATGGTTTCCGAACTCTTTTGGCTTGTGAACCCTTTAAAACATTGCAATGTCTACTTGCAGCCCCTCATCATTATTTATACCTCTACCAGTTGTGACCAGTTTAATCAAATGTTTTATCTGGGCGATAGGGGAAAAGTCCTCAAAATTAACACATCTTTGTGTGTCATAAAAGTGTTTTCCTTTGCTTTCTTTTTCTGTTCATCGTCTCAGGAAAAGTATCCTGCAGTGCTGGGGGTCTTTTTTTCTTTTTTCATTGGGATCCCCATTAGCACTAGCATAGGCCTTGGCTATTCTTCTGGGGTCCACACACATGCAGTCAAACACACTTATACACACTAAAATTGCACCTCAGTTTGGAAACCACTGCTGTAGCGACATAAGGTAAAAATGTTCTGTTTGTCCAACACTGGAGCAGGGCCACGCCTAAACCACACCTCTAATCACCAGACAAACCTACATATACCATGGTGCGAAGTCAGGCTCATGCCTCTGATTGCTTGACCCACCCTCCCTTTCCCTCTCCTTCAGCCATCTTCCTCCTCATCCTTTCCTGTCGCACATCTCTCTCATGTCTCTTCTAGGTACCGTCTGGGGGTCTGTATATTATTTGGGTGAAAACTGCTTCTGAGACAGAACCCCCACTCTGAGTCTCCTCCACCATCATACTGTACATCCTCCCACACCAGCCATCGGACAACATCTACATCAATTTATCTATCTGCACATTCACAATGTTCATTAAATCTTTAACTAACACATGGTTGTGGCGTGGTCCATGCTAGTGAATTAGTAATTGTTAGCATGCTAATGCTCTATAAGATAGAACACTGTAAACATACACACCTGCTTAAAATCAAGATGTTAACATTGTTATTGTAAGCATGTTGACGCATACAGACATTTAGCTCAAAGCACCTAAGTACATCCTCACACAGCTGCTAGCATAATTCAGAGTCTTAATCTTGTTAAAGTAGCTGATAAGTGAGGTGATATCCTATATTTTTCTTCAAGTAAAAAAAGTCTATGAAAAGATCATAACCAACAATCTACAGTCTACAAACTAACCTACTAAGTATTTTCTGTGTATCCAATGCCTGATATAGCTAATTCCTATGTGCCACAGACCTCAAAAACACATCAATTCTGCGCATAATGTTCATTCATTAGCATGAATATGGCATTGTAGTTTATTTTGATTTACTCCGACACCGTCCTGCTGCTGTAGCCTAAATACTCCGGAGAGCTTTGGTTTTGGTCTTTTCATTTGATCTATTGACATTAACAGAAAATAGGCTATCAAATAACACCAGCTTTATTCTTTTCAAGAAAAGAGCCACAAGCGGGCATTGAAATAACATTTCAGAGAGGACAACATCAGATGACCTAAATGAATAAACCATTGATTTGCTGAGCTGTATTTATGTGATCAATCCAGCAGACATTCCAGTGTCTGTTTTTCTCTCTTTCTTCTCACACATACCTGCCCCCTATTTCTCTTTATTTGCATCTCCTGACATTAGGAGGGGAACAGATGGAGATTGTGGCCAGGTCAGTCAAGTCAGAGGCAGCAAAGAAGATGGGATTTTTTTAACACCAGGGGCTCGGTGAAGGGTAAAACAAATAGCCAGATGCCCCCTGTCTCCCCTGATGCGCACCCAGGTGCTGGGCTGGTGACCCAGTCATCTCTGAGCTACTCTGCCTGTTCCCTTCTTATCTGGCCTTGCTAAGTTCCTCATATCACGAGACCTTTTCTGTCCCCAGATTTATCTCAGATTACAGCCTGTTATCCCCAGTGTGTGCTTTTCACACTACTGAGCCAAAGTACCCTGAGCTGCACTGAGTTCTTGTTATACCATCACAACTCTTGACAGCAATTATCTATCCTAGACAATGCTGACACATGTGAATTGATGCGTCTGGCTGCTTAGGTTGCCGTGCACTAGAGTAATCAGTTCTTACTTTGTCTTGTCATCTTGCAGTAATTATAATTTTGTTCATATTTCTATATAGTTAGGCCTTCTCCCTTGCCCTTTAACTGTGCAATCTGTTGGAGTCTGAGAGCCATGGGGCAAAATGAGCATCTGTATAGAGGCTCTTGTTACCAGAGCAGTACCCCAGACAGATGTTATGGTGTCATATGTATGTTCAGTTTATACACTCAAGAGATTGGTATAAAAGGAGAGATGGGAAAAGGACGTCTGCAGAACCAAGCTGTTCTTACTGACATACTCACCCCAAGTTGCGTCTGCATTCTGTCACCTTGGAAACTTGGCCTCAGCTCATCTTAGCGAGCTTAAATCACTCTCCACTCTAGCGGCTGGTGCTGTCAATGTGGCTCTGTTCGATCAGCCTCCCCCTCCCGCTGCATTGTCTCACACAGTAGTCGAGAGAAGCCTTCTTTTCTCAGGGTATGGAGGAGCTTTGCGGGGTTCCTTCACCTTCTTTGTGTGTTCAGAGGGTCTGTGGTGGGGGTACGGAGGAGGCTTGCGACCCCTGCAGCCTTGTGCTGTTGGTGGTTTAGCTGTGGTTGCAGGGGCAGAGCACACCCGGGAAGGTCTGTGAACGGGTCCTGCTGAGGATGATGGCCTCTCTCTGTCATTGTTGGACACAGTTTGAGTTTCTGAGTTCGTGGGTGGGCGGCTTGCAGACGGAGGCGGGGTCAATGATGGAGAGAGCAAACTGGCAGATGGGTGGTCACTTTGTGGGGTCTGATAAGACCCAACCTTGTTCTCTATGATGACAGAAGGGCTAAGAGTGGGGGGTGGCTGAGGCCTGGCAGACAGAGAGGACACAGGGCTGACCCTGATGGAGGAGGAAGGACCAGGGGAGCGAGGCCGAGAACCAGGGCTGTTGGGGTGATGGAGGTTTACTGTTAGAGGGGAGAGACCAGGAGTGGGAGGCCGAACAGGGAGGCTTCTTCTGGGAGACAAAGTAAGATCATGGGAGGTGAGGTTTTGTGGAGGATTGGATAAAGGGAGACTGTTGTTGTACTGGAGCGGTCCACCTTGTCCTTGAGAAGACAGCAGACTGCAGGTGAACCGAAGAGTTTGACTCCTCTCTGATGAAATCCCAGAGGTTAGCAGCATATTTGGTGAGAAGTGACACTTGTGATGATCTCTCCTTAGGGTGCCAAATGAGTCTGTGGTTCCTGGCTGGTCTCCAGGCTCTGAGGGCCAGTGATGGGTGCTGCCTAATGTCACTTCACTGGAGCTGGAACCTGAACTTGAGCTGCTGTTACAGGGAGGGTTGGCGCTGTCACCTCTTTCATTCCCCTGCTGCTCCTCCACATTCAGATCAATGGATGAGGTCAGATGGTCAATCTGCTGCACCACCTATGATGGATAAATACATGGTGATGAATACAAAGAATATAAGTTGTTTGGGAAAGGGGCACTTCACTGATTTTAGACAAATATCCTTTACCTAATCATCTGATCCTTTAACTTTCAACCTGTGAAAACTGTTTTATAATGTCTCCTGTGGGGACTTTTTTACTGGGAAGTCTGAGTTACAAACTGGATGTCTGTTGATTGAAAGAATAATGTGGATGTTTATCAGGTGGGGAAGGTCTCATGAAAGACTGCACTATGGGAAATGTAGGATCAAGTGTTTTTAAAGCTTAACCCACACTAGGGACTAAAAGTCTGGCGATCTCAAATGTCCATTCTGGGTTCCACAACTTTATAAAAGTGCAATAGAAAAATCTCTGGACCACCACTAATGATAACCTGAAACGTATGATTATTTGCATTGTTGTTTAATCTGTTGCATTTTTGTGCAATCAAGGGGACTACTGCAAATTGAATGTTATGTTTGTCTGTGACCTAATTGTTGAAATATGTCTTGTCTACACCGTGGGATAGAGAGAAACGTAATTTCGATCTCTTTGTATGTCTTGACATGTGAAGAAATTGACAATAAAGCAGACTTTGACTTTGACTTTGAAATTGTTTGTTTTGTCTGACCAAAACTATAAAACCAATACAATTTCAATTTACAGTCATGTTTAAGAGAAAGAATTTGGCAAATCCTCACAATTGAGAAGCAAAGAATATTTGGCATTTTGCCTAAATACTGTTTTTGATAACTCAATTGAGTTACTAATCACTTCTACACTTATACTTAGAGGAATTAAAGAGGAAAGATCAGGCCACGAAGACCCCCAGCCAGATTTGAATCGGATTTTACAAGATCAGCAGCTTCACCAGGACATTCCAACACTCTGTTAATCCAAAGATTTTTTGTTCCAAATTGAGTCTTTTCTGGTAAAAATATTGATGACATACAAAACCTTGGCACCGTAAGCCTCAATATAGTGATGGCAATATTAAAAGTTTGCGTATTAATTGTTTCTGCTTTTGCATGTCGGCATCTGTAATTTGAAGCATTTCAGACTCTTACAGAAGTGGACTCTCTGCAGGTGTAGAGCTCTAATCTAAGTGTGTCACACAAGCTACAACATAGTGCAAAATATGTTTACCTCAGCCTAGAAACGGTGATATTACAGGAAATGTGTAAGCTAAATTTAGGTTGGTTTCCCTTCTGATACTTGTGATAGTGAAAAGCACTCCATGCAATACATCATAGGCATACAAGTCCAAATGCATATATACTGTATCTAAATGAGTGCAGAGCATACAGCACATGTATGCGCAACACACATAAATGCTTAACACAAAGACACATACAATGTACAATGATGAAGGCAGGAGAGATTGTGGAAAATTACACTGGGGAAAATGTTTGACCTATCTCTTCACCTGCTCTACGTTTACAGATAAATCCTCGGCCCCAGCTGGAACAGATGAATTATTATTTTGTTCTCTGTGTTCAACAACATCCTTGTTGATGTCAAAAGATGACCTGGTTTGTCTTTTTTTCTTTTTTATACTGCAGCTTTTTTGGGCGAGGCATTTCATATTTCTTTGAAGTACCACACGCATATGCACATCAAGTGACTCTGGGCAGGTGCTGCTTGTTAATGTCAGAAACCAGAGGAGATAAAAGAGCAGAGGACCCTGGTTTTCATCTGCTGTTCCCTAGAGTGTTTATTTAAAATTATGTTTTTTGACCCCTCAGGTCTTCACATGTAGTGCTGAGAGATTTACATACTTCACACATAGTGCTGAGTGACATTTGTTGTAGAGCTCAGTCATGTAAGTTTCATAGTTTAACTCTACTGTTGTTCTGCTTATAGTTCAGAGTCATAGAGCAGTTTCTGATCCGTCAAAATGTCTTAGCAGAAGACCATATTCATGCGTGAGCTTGCTTTTGTGAGGTTTGTCCTGAGATAGAAGTCTTTAGTGTTGCTTTAATATGTGTATAGTCTCTGTCTAAATGTGTTTAAGTCTCACTCCAGTTCCTTTTTGTAACAGGGGGACTGATTATTAAAAAAAAAACGAGGGTTGCTTCTCATGCAACAGAATCTTAAAACAGGGCTTTGAAATAAATATGCAACCAAAGTCTTCTCTTGTGCCTTATCCTCCTTTGATCTGTTGTCTCTGTTGTGAAAATTTGGAATTTTCTATCACAGTCTGCTTGCTTCCGACCCCCCTCCTTTCCCCTCTTTTTTTGTGTAGCCTACATGCTCTTTCATCTGTGTTATATTAATGCTGTCACACTAAAACCTCACAGCCAGAATGATGAGGTTACTACCTCAGGTTTAGCCGCAACCCTGTGGATGCAGATCAAATGCCAAAAGGCGAGATTTACGTGTCACTTTAACTGGATGAGGAATACGAGGCAGAGATACTCAGACATAAATGGATTATAAAATTTTATCCAGCTATGCCTGGAACAGCATCTGTCCATGAGGACGGAAAGTAGAGGAAGTTGAGAGAGGATGTTGGAGGAGGACAGAAAGGGAGATGAAGAGAGAAAGGCGACTGCTTTGCCTAATATCACATCTCAGCAACCTCTGAATGCATTATACAAATGGGCCATACCTATTGCCTCGTTCACCTCTATGATAATATACGCATGGTAATTAAGCACAGTGACAGAGGAGAGTTGCAGAAACAGTTTGCAGACTGTGGTGGATTCAACCAACCCTGCTGATGACTTTTTAATGCATGTAAATTCTGCTCAGGATGTGTAGTTGTAGCCCTCATCGTTATCTGTTAGAGCCCTCAAGGTTTAAAGCATAAGCAGGAACGTTTCCTCCAAGAGTATGTACCTTAATTCATGTGAGACGATACAGTTACTGCTCTGCTCCTATTTTCAACCCGTTTGTTTTTCTACCATTTCCATTTTGTCCACAAAAGACGTGATTAGTGAAAATGGTGAAATGTTACGCAGAATCAACAAGAATCCAACTCGTTACCTCTTTCATTTCCTGGTGAACGTCCCTCAGTGCTGTAAGAACATGCTCCAGGTTGTCCATCACCCGTTTAATCTGGTTTCGGACCACCTTCCTGCTGCAGCCTGATTCCTTCCTCTGTGGCTCCCCTTCATTGGTCGACCTGTATTGGACCCATGTCTGATTCTGGCCCAGGGCTGCGATACGCTCCAAGCTTGGTCTAGCTTTCCTGGGGTGTCGTAGTGTTGTGGTGCAGCCCAGGCCTCTCTGAGGAACCTCAGTGGAGAAGATGACTCCATTCAGGGGCCCGTTGAAACCCTCAACAGGTGGTTCCCTCAGGTCTCTCTGGCTCTGGGAGTTCCTGCTCTGTTGTTTGTTGTAGCTGAAGCTGGTGGGGAAGCCATGCTGATTTTCTGTTAGTCCCTGAGTGTCAGAGCACACCCAGCTGGATGAATGGAGGTCTCTCTTGGGGCAGGTTGTACTGCTGGCATAGTCCCACACCTTCCCCCTCCTGTCCTTAATGTCCACCACAACAGGCACCTTACAGTTTGGCTCCTCAATGAGCAGTCCAGAAACAGGAAGAGGAGGGTGTCTCACTAGTGGCCCATATTTCCTGACTGAGGTGCTGGTCCCGTCATTCTCCGACTGAAGGTGGTTGCCATGGTTCCTAACAAAGGTGTGGTTGTCCTGGGCAGAGGTGGAGCTGTTGCTCAGACCATGCGGCTTGACCCCCGGACTGCTCTCCATGTTGGTGGGTGGATCCAGCTCTGGAGACTGGTTCCACCTGGCAGGACTGTCCTCCCTCTGCTTTCCCAGACTCCCAGGCAGGATGTGATGCCCACGCAGCACCACCGGCAGCATTCTCGCCATCCCTACGCCATTACACCGAACCTCCCCCTTCTTTGCCCGGTCCCTTCCTTGGATGGAGAAGAACCCGATCCCTTTGGCTCTTTCCAGCGGAGTCAGGTTGTTGCGGGCCTCTGAGCTGGATTTGTATGGTCCATTGAGCCCCAGGTCACTGCTGTGGTGGGGTTTAAGACTATTGCGCAGCCATGGGATGAAGTGAGGGGCGTGGGGCTTGAAGCCTTTCTGCTCCACAGGCGCTGGAGTCCTGCTGTCAGAGAACATGGTGATGGATGATGTCCAGCAACCTCACAGAAGGAAGAAGAAGCAGAAGAGGAACAGGAGGACTCCTGAGACACAGAGCGCTTCCTCTTCTTTTTCCATGAATCCCCTCCTACCTTTTCCATTAACAGACTCAATCCGCTCTATCTTTAGTCTCTTGTCCCATTCCCTCTCTCTCTCCGACTCTGTCTCCAAAACTTTTATCTGCTTTTTTTCCCTCCTCATCTCAGATCCCACCCACCCACTCCCGTTTCCCTGCTGAAGCCTGTTTCGGATTTTATCGCCCTGCCTTTTTCCCACTTCTTTTTCCCCCTCCGTTTCTGCTTCTCCTCCCACTATCCTCCTTTTTGAATTACACTTGAGCCCCCCACCCCCTCATTGGGCCGGCCTTGGAGACGCCAAGGGCCTCTCTCTCTCTCCGTCTTCTCTCTCTGCCTGCCTGCGTCTCACTGGTTTAGTAGCAGTGGAGGCTTCCTGTCTCTACATCTCTCTCTCTCTCCCCCCTCCACACTGCGCTGGGCTGCCTCCTATCCTCGCTCTTTCTTCCTCCCACTCCCTCTCACTGTCTCACTGCTCTAACTCCCTTTCTCTATTTCCCTCTTCTCTCCCCATTTCTGTCTCTTTTGCCTGTAACTCTCTGCTCTCATCTGAGAACGCTGTGCGTCCTCTGTCTTTGCAACTCTTTTTTTACCCTCTTTTCCTCCCCTTCTGTCACATTCTCTCTCCCCCTCATCCCCACCTCCCATTTGCCAGGGAGAGCAGCTGAACTTCAATCAAGACGCCACTGTTATTAATCCTCTGTTAGCCAGTGTATACACACGTGACTCCCCCTGCCTCCATTCTCATCTGATTACTCCTTCCCCGGCTCAGCCCTTCACAATTAAATGCTGCTTAGGGGTTTTAAAGGAGTAGGGGAGGATGGCAGCAGGAAGGGATGGAAGAGGAATAGTAGGGGGGCACATAATTGCGACCCTCCAAGATCAGCACCAGTTTGACAGAAACTATAAGCTGCCCGGCTACAAACAACAGCTTGCCTGTGGCACAGCTCTCCCCAGATTATTGTAACTGTCAGCATGTGTCGAGTTACATCCAAGTTGTTTTCTTGTTTTATTTTCTGCCGCATATCCAACTTCCATTTGTTCCAATTATGCAGAGACAGCTGCTATTTTCGGGATTCTCGCTCAAATTCCCATTCTTGACTGTCTGGATCAGATTTCTTGTGTCTGACAAGCCCAAAGATGCCTCCTAGGTGTCTTTTCACTCAACTGCGCCTGCATGAATGGGTCCCTCCCTTTCTGATAACATCCGAAATAAAAAGACGGCAGCCCAGCCACACTAAAGCCCTGACAGTTTGGTGTCACTCAGCAGTGAGGCACTCAAAGCATCTGTCATTCTGTTAGTCAGCATAGCAATCTATTCTTCTGGTAGTGCCCTGTTAAAATATGACTTCATTCACTGACATACAGGTATGTGGGGAAAGAGAAAACAGACACAGACTTGGTGTAATCTGCAGGCCAAGAAGATCCCTGCCTACATGTCGACAGACTGCAGTCATCCCTTAATGACCACTAGTCTGGATTAAAAAAAAAAAACGAGTGAAAGTAATAGAGCGGCTATTAATCCTTCTTTTTCCTCATGGCATGCTAATGCACACAAAGTCTATTTCTATGCTATGGTGGGGTTGCATTTAAAGGTTTAACTCTGAATGCATCTATGTATGTATATATATATGTGTGTGTGCATGTTAATGTTTTAAAGGTTTTACATAATAAGAATTTAAACTGTATTTCACTTTGAAATTATTTGTAATCATTTAACACACACATGCACACACACATCTACATAAAGGCTAAACAAAAGGTTTATTTAGTTGTCTAGCGTTGATTCAGAGTTGGTGCAGACCTGATTGTTGAAGATGATGTAGGTCACTGTCAATAAAAACCATCTCCAAATTTGTTAATTGTCACTTTATGGGTTGAGAAAATCCTCCTTTTTGTTAAACTAAATATACCCACTGGACCCATTTAAATTCCCATTGGCCTAACTAAAAACTGCATGCACAAAGCTGAAAAAAGGCTGTTTTTCTCAACTCACAAAAAGTTTACCTTTGGTTGGAGATACATGGTTTTCAAAGAGGACAGTAAAATAAAAAATCTTGTTCATTTTGGCAAAGTACAACCTTCCAATTAAGTGGTAACTGTCCTATGTGATTGATTACATTTGAAAACATATAACCCAACCTGTGTGTATGTGTGTGTGTGTGTGTGTGTGTGTGTGTGTGTGTGTGTGTTCAAGACCTTGAATTCATGCTTCTTAAAGGTTAAACTCCAATTAGCCACCCACGTTGTATAGGCCCATAAATAACATGGCATAATATACACAATCATTGCTCATTTTAAAGTCAATGTGGAATAATAAGTAGTTGTCAGAGTTGGTCCATTTGCAGTCTGGCTGCACAGCCTCTCAAGTCCGGTTGCCTTTATATCATACCATCCATTATATTAATGTGCTGTGTGTGATTGAAGGACAAAACTGGTCTACAGCAGGAGAAATTCTCCTTTTCAGTTCGGTGCAGTGTTTATTTTTTTCATGTCCTCCTCTTCTGACTCTAACAGGAGGGCTTTTTGTCACCATAATGCAGTTTTCAATATTTTGGGAGTTGGGAGTGGGGGGATGACAAACAGAGCATCTGGCCCCACTTTGTAACCTTGTCTGCCGCCTCCTGTAGTGCTCCTTCACTTGTTTAGAGTCCTGTAACAGGCAGACTGCCCATTGAGAAGCAGCAGAGTGAGTATGCTGGGACACTTCAGCATGTGTCTGCTGAACTTTACTGCCACTGCAGATACAGTTTCCTTGTTGAATTTCTTCAGGCAGAGACAGAGAGAGAGAGAGAGAGAGAG
>NC_045741.1:21614113-21616615 GCF_008692095.1 Etheostoma spectabile | reverse complement strand
AGAGAGAGAGAGAGAGAGAGAGAAAGAGAGCACATCACTGAACACCTTACATAACTGGGTGGAAAAGATAGATGTAAAAGTAATGCTTTGAAGGGCGAAGAACTGCCTGTCTGTCAAAGTGTCCTCTGCAAAATGGCTTTTAGTCACAGTGCGAATGTGTGTGGGCACTTGGGAACTTTCTATAGCCAACTGGACAACACAACTGTGTAGTTTGGAAACAATTATGTGTTCACACCAATGTATTTGTCTCTGTATACACACAAAGTGAAATGAGAGGTTTCCTGAGAACACAATGTTCTCTTTTTGTGGTAATAAATATGGAACTGAGCAGATGCTGTCTTCCCTGAAGTGTCCAGTGTCACGCTGGTGATAATCCTCAGGGCTTCGGCGCTCTGTGTGTGTTTGTGTGTGTGTGTGTGTGTGTGTACAGCAGTGTCTTTCCTGTCTTCTCATGTATATTTTTGTGTTTGCTTTTGGATTCCCCTCCGCCGTGCTTTTCATCCTTAAACAACGCGTCAGTCAGGTGCTCTCTGAGGAGTAGAGGGAGAGAGGAAGAGATAGAGACGTGGGGACACCAAGAAAGAGTAAAAGAGAGACAGAGAAAAGGGAAAGAAGACAGGGGGGAAAAGAGTTTTGAAAGACTTATAACTTCCAAGCTGACTGTCATAGCAATGCTTGCCAGAGGGGAGAGCACCTTTAAGCATACTGGATGAGTAACGATGTGGAGGGACTACAAAAGCAAAGTAATACATAATAAGCAGCGCTCGCTCTGCTCTGCACCTCTGCCAGTTACCAGTAACCTACATGAGATTGGTGTGGAGAGAATTTTTGGAGTGCTTGAAAGGTCAGCAAAGACCTCATGTAAAAGGGACTCCTCCTTCAACACTCTGCACACACTGTAATAAGATTTAGAAAGCATGGATGTAACTGTTAGATTGGGACGTTGGGCTCGATGCATAGATTTCCATAGAAATGAGAAACAAAAACAGACAATGTCGGGACTAAATCAAAACGTGATAAAATGGTTTACATACCATAGGTAACCTCGGTCATGCTCACACAATAATTCACTTCGTAATATCTGCTTCATTATATAAACCCACTTCTTGATTATGCAGCAGTAAAAATCAACAAATGCATATTTCTTTGGTGGTTTTGTTTGAAAAATCCAATAAAGTGAAATAGCTGACTAATTTTCTCCTTTAGTGCCACTCATCTTTTGACTACATTCCACTTATTAGGCCTGAAAGGCATTTTTGCTGGCAATAATGATAAAAGAAAATGGAGAAATATGACTGTGTGATGTTGTACGAATGCAGAGCATTGCCTGCTGTTTAAACACAATGCCCTGTTGTTTGTTTTGTAGCACCACCCAGAAGTCAAACATTAGGGTGTTTGCGTCCGTATTGAAAGCCAGCCAGACTTTGCAGTGTTAATGCCAAAACCAACTGCCTGTATCCTTGCAGGGATGGACCATGAAAGTCTGGCTTGGTGTCCTTGTAGGTGTGCACAGCTAAGCAAGAGAATCATACCTTTGTCATAATTGATTCTAAAGTAAAGTATGAAGCTACAATCAGTTCAGGTTAGAAGTCTGTAACACATATCATAGCTATAATGTGTCCTGGAACACAAGTGGAAAGAGTAGTGGGTCCTCTACACACTTACTCTTTTCAGCTCTCTCCTTCTTAGGATTCAGGACAGCTCCTTTGTAGTCACTTCATTATGTAGAAATGATAATTATGCCCCAGTGGAGGCTAGCTTTACCAAAATGTATTAGAGCCCTCAGTCACATCCAGTGATAATCACATCGTGACTGTCATTTTCTAAATTTTAATTTTCAGAAAGTGTTTGAGCGAGACACACGGACATTGGAAAGGAAAAAATAAGCATCTTGAAATTCTCAACTTTTAAACCCCTCCCACCCAAAAATTACTTTTTAATTGTGCTTAAACCACTTACACAACTACCCTAAAATAAAAGACTGGCAAAAATGAATCATTAAAGTTGAGGTCAGGATGTTTTTTGCTTTATTTGACATTGCAGCCAAATAAGAGAAAGATTTACACAGAGAGACAATAAGACGTGACTGTACTCACATCCCAGATTAGTCATAACATTACTCTCTGAACTCAAGGTTGCATTCACAAAAAAAAAAAAAAATTATGCATGACCATTAGATGATAATTGGGCTAGCTAGTACTGCAGTAGCCTTTCAGGCTGTGCTGCAGGGAGGATCTGCAGACGTGCTACAGACCAAATTATCATTCCGAAGTCTGAAAAGTGGCAAAGTTAATGATGGATTAAACCCAAACCGGGGGAGTGGAACTCATGCAACACTTGAAATTAAACTGCAGCTGAGTGTTGATGTTTCCAAAAACAGAAGCAAAAAGTCTTTCCGTCTTACTAATATCCTGTTCTACCTTTGACCGTGGCATGGGCCTGCAGGAAGTGGAAATAAACGACCCAAAGTTCAATTGTTTGTCAGTCATATGGGTTTGTGTT
>NC_045741.1:21613106-21614044 GCF_008692095.1 Etheostoma spectabile | reverse complement strand
CAGACATAGTCAGATTACCCTCTGATCTGGCCTGGAAAACTCCACCATCCGACATACTAATGGGAAGACACAAAAAAAAGACAAGAAATGTATTCTTTAAAAAAAGTAAATTGTATTATATTTGTTGCGTCTGGATACAATACAGGGACACAAAAATAATCATATGTACATGTGAAATTAAAAAATGATTCACAATTTACAATAGTAATAATAGAAATGCAACATGATAAGTATACTTAGTTGTGGGATTTAGTAAAATAAGTGGGGCTGTTGCAGAGGTCCATGGTGATTTGTACTTAGTGCGTCATGGATTTAAAAACCAAAGGAGATTCAAACTAACCATTAGATGCGAAGGGATTGGAGAAAAGGCATCCAAAGAGAATTAAAGTCAACTGCTTTGGGGGGACTCTGGAAATTGATTGACTTTGAAGCATCCCAAAATTATGCAATGAGAGTCAATTGGGTCTAACAAAGGAGAATATACCCAGGAAGTCATCTAGGAATTAAAAATGAAATAAAGAAAATAGGGCCGAAACCACAACAGCCACCAGCTTTGTCTTCAATATCATCGTTACCAGAGTTATAATTATCAAGTGCACATTGTTATCTAAATTATTCCTCTGGAAGAGAGATTGCATTTTGAGTAACATCAGTCTTTGTTTCTTTGGCAAAGCTGCTGTGGATTAAGTTAAAGTTTCAGCAATCCTATCTGGAAAAGCACAGCGCTTATTACACGGCTCAATTTCCAATTCTCTCACAGGTACACACACAAACCCTCACACTCTCACACAGAATACAAAATGAGTCCGCAGCACAAAACAATCTCCCAGAAAGGCTCAGTGATACAAAAACACAAAAAAGGAAAAACAGCTATTCGGTGAGGTTCGTAAGGGAGGTATAGTAGTAACTATTAATTTTCTCCTTTATTAGGAAGAAAC
>NC_045741.1:21610537-21613096 GCF_008692095.1 Etheostoma spectabile | reverse complement strand
TCTTTCACTCCGTTAAAAAGGACTTGCATTGCGCAAACAGAGATGGTTATCCATCACATTACATGAGGCTGCTGTGTGGTGAAATGGAGAGGCTGCTCGACAGAGGCAGGCTCCGGGCCATTATGCCACCCCAGAGCATGGAACTGTAATTGCAGTGGGAGAGTACAATCAGGTACTGTGTTTGTCTCTGCTCTAATCTCTATACCCTGCCCTTTTCATACACACAGAGCTGCAGTTTTTCATCAAGACTTTCATCCTACTGCTCATAGGGAATCTTTTTAGTTCAAATCTGTCAGAATTCAAACTAGAGTTTTAGTGCTTTTTGGATAAACCTGAGGCAATACTGGTAAATCTGAAACACAACTGACCCTGGGCTCCAACATCTATTATGACGAGTACAGGTGATCGCTCTTTATTCCAGAGCAACCTCTGCGGCTGGTGACACATTGTGCTACTTCCCTGCTGTGATTATGACATTTATGGGCACAAACTTGAAGTTTTCCGAGCAGATGAGCATTCAGCCTGCAACACATTTAACAATACATAGCACAGCTAAATTCCTTCATGTTTATGGTCCCCCCCTATGACCCAAATACGTCGTCTTTGTTATCGTGGCTATAAACCAGACTATAAAAAGCAAAAACTGGGTTTATAGGTGCCTTCTAAACAAAAAGGCCTGGCCTCTCTACAAAGTGGAGTTCAGTGCATTATGGTGAAAGCTGTAAAATGCAGGCTAAGCAGGATTACTCAACTGCAGTCTTTCACATGGTTTCATTATTGCAGGAAAGTACAGTACAGCGCTTGTTTAGAATCGAGTGCAATACTACTTTTGTAAAAAACAAACAAACCCCCCAAAAAAAGAGCACTTCTTTATGTCGTTGGGTATTTCAAAAAGATGGAAATTCACTTTTTTTCCCTCTCCTGGTGCCCCCAAAACCATTTTGGTCCATTAAAAGCTCCTCACAGAGATATGACTGAAGGCATGTGCCTGATTCATGTCTTTTTGAAAGAGCAAGCATAATGCCCTTGGAATGAAGACAAAAATGTTTTTTTTTTTTTAAAGGCACAGTTGTCAAAGCCCTTATCCATAAATATATACTGATAAGAGCATGAAGTTTTAAATTCAAGAAAAAAAAAATATTTTACTGTGAAATAACAAAAAGTCAGACTGGAGAAGAAACAGACTTTGGACTAACTAGCCAAGATTCTTTTCATGTTACAGTAATGGCTGAAAAGGCACACAAACATAAAGCAACAAATGGAAAATATAAACATTCATGTCACCTTAAAAATAAATATTGCAAGATGGTACATGAGGGGTGACTAGAGGTAAAGGCGCCTGATGACGAGGCCTGCGGAGGTCAGAGGTTCCCTTCATCAAGCATCTTGTTGACCCCGTTACAGATCCTCTGCAGGTGGGCACGGTAAACCTCCGATGGCCCGTAGAGACACGCCAGGAAGTCACAGTCGGCGAAGTGATTGAAGACGTGGTTGACTCGTGAGTGGCTCTTGGCTGTCAGGTGGCGTTTGATGGCCTGGTGCAGCAGCTCACGGCAATCATTCAAAATAGAGCTCATGACGCGCCGGTCAAAGGTGAACTCAATCTGGTGGAAACTGACCGCCGTCATGGCCAGAGTGTGGACTTTCTTCCTGTGAGACAACAAGAGAGGCTGTCAGTTTCTAATTTTGACTGGAGCAGCAGAAGGGAGTAAAAATAGAAACTGCTGTCTTATGATATTCTTTAGAAAAGTTTCAGCTATAGTGTTGTCCTTCGCAGTGATGCATCTCTATGCTGACATAATCCACATTCTCCATACTGTGCACTTATGTCAGCTTCACACCCCTCCAAGCTGAGTTTTACTATTTTAGTGGAAAATGTGAACTGATGTTAAAGTTAATTTCCTTAATTTGCTTCCATCAGCACACAAAAATGTACTTGAACTGCAGTTATCCCCAGTTGAAGCTCTTAACCAGAACTCATTGTTGTTTCTCAAGGTTTGTCACCTACTGACACACAATATAACAGTATGTAAATGTATGGCAGGATGTCACAAAAGCTCTTAATTCAAACATTTTGGGAAATACACTTGTATTCTTTCTTTCCGAGTATTAAATGAGAAAATGTGTACTTCCCTCATGTCTAGCCACTGCACAGAAATGCTGAGCGGATTGATAACATGCTATCTGTCCAGAGATCCAGCATGTAAATTCCTCTAACCACAAATTGAATTTTTGTACATTTGTGTACATATCAATTAAACAAGATAAGCTTTAGTGTTGGTAGCTGTATTTTGAACAGAGCTAGGCTAGCTGTTGCTTTTAGTCTTTATGCTAAGCTAATTGCTACCTGGATTTGGCTCTGCATATAAGGCACTTCATTATTTGCCGTTGTTGGGCAAAACTTCCATAATAAACTTTCAGCATATTGTATTTCAAGTAGACTTAAAGAGAACTAGACTTCTGTACCTACTATTGGCTTTGTTTTAAATGCTTCATGTTTTAAATCTAGCTGTCACAGGAGATTTTAACCAATCACCGGCCATTTGAGAGAGAGAGAGA
>NC_045741.1:21579192-21610527 GCF_008692095.1 Etheostoma spectabile | reverse complement strand
GAGAGAGAGAGAGATCCCATTGGCTGTTCTGTGCATGCATTGCCTGTGCGTCAAAGAGAGGAGAGGGCTTGCTGCAGGAAAGGGTCTTACTCTACCTCATATTCTGCCGTTTTTACACATTCTATCGACTGCAGCTTTAACGCAACAACATGACAGTAGTATCCTTCTTCTCAGCTAACTCTCGAAAAGAAAAAAAAGAGAACCTGCTTTTTTCCAAAACGTTGAAATATTCCTTTAACAGCTCTTGCTGCCTACCTGAAGTTCTCCACCAGGATCAGCTCCTCATTGTTGAACTGATTGTTTCTGTAGAGCACTCCCAGCTTCACCACCATCTTGATCAAGTTCTTGATGATCTTCTGCGACTCTTTGCGGTTGCGGGTGTACTCCTTGGTGACGCGGTAGAGCTCGTCCAACACTTCGCTGCTGGTGTCATCGATGAAGAGGTTGGCCATGCTCTTGGTGGCCATCTTGCTCATCAGCTTCTTCTGCGCCTGCAGGGCTAAGCTCTTGGTGCTGAAGGAGTCCATGGCCAAATCTGGGTCAAGACGAGAAAAAAAGATTTAGTTAAATGGTTATGCATGTAATGAGTGGACATATTTCCTTTTACAAAAGATGAAAAGAATGGTCGTTTCCTCTTTCTTTTCTTTTTTTTTTTAAACAGGGGATATAAAACTGTTGGCAGCCCAGACTCTCATCTCAAAGGGCCAAACATAACAAGCAGACAGCCTGCAATGTGTGAGGTTATTGCTAATAACATCTACACTAACACTGTTTAAACTGCAGGGCCAAGAACGGTTGCCTTTATCAGATAATGAGCCGTGGCAGCTGTCAACTTAGTCCCAGCAACCCTCTGGCTCGGAGCCTACAAGGTAGTTAGAGAAGAATGTGTCACTACGTGATCAAGAGCAAAGTCAGTCACAGCACGACCATGCAAAGCAGACAATGTAATCTGGACGTCGCATCTGCTGAATGCATTCAGAGATCAACATGTGTTCAAGTGTGTGTGTGAATGTGACACAGACAGCGACCACTTATTCACTGCACGTGTGCTGCCTTATTTATGTATGATGTTATGTGTTTGTTTGTGTTCTAAAGCAGAGTGCCTCAGTGAAAGGCTGCCCCCATGATGGAGGCTCATGAATAGTGGAGGTCCCAAGGGCCGCCGGCTTTCACACTGCCATGTCTCCACTCAAATGAGGCAGGTCCACACAGCACGTCTGATCATTTCACCAGCCGTGTCTCAATGTGTTCTGCAGGTCACTACTTCAGGTTTGTACATACGCTTTTTGAAGAATAAAATGAATCGATTTTCCTGTACACTCCCTCTCTAACCTTCACAGATTTCAAAAGCAGCTTCAAGCAGCTGCCCTCCACTGCCAGAGCAGGTGGAATGAATGAGGAGAAAGAGGGGGGATTCTATTTTTGATAAGACATGGTCACCGTTTTCAAAAATGTATTCGTACATAATTATACATACAAAACAAGTTTTATTAAACAATTTCCTAGATTATGTTTAGGGATATTGAAATATGGCTACAACTATTTATCATTAACCTTGATTATAAAATGTCAGAAAAAGCCTTTTAAAATTTACCAGAGCCCAAGGTGATGACTTGAAATTGCTTGCTTTGTGCAACAGTTTAAAACCCAAAAATAGTTACTGTATGATGATACAATTGAGAAAAAAAAAAAGATCTTTCCCAATGTTGCCCGTAGAATTTTATACACGTAAAACGTCAGAGTTTAGATGTAATTTCTTCCAAATTAATTATTTAAAATGATATTGCAAGGGCAGTTAACAGAGCATGCATGTGCACTCTATGGACAAATCCCGTTTATATTCCTCAGTAAACAAAGAATTGTTTTGGTATCCATCCCAAAAGTCAAGTGCTGAATCAACACTAGTATTACATTTTTTTTTAAACAATACCAACACCCATTGTGTTGCCTCTCAGGAATCAAGATACTATTCTTGCAAATAAGAAAAACATTTCTTCACCTCAGGGGAAAAAAACAGTCAGATCTGATTCCCGTAATACATCTCCCTCTCACTGACATGCTAAATGTAGCCTAATTGGCAACTGCGAATTATATTTAATGTCCTATTCACATCCCAATAGGGGTTTATTCTCCTCCACATGCAAGTATCCCTAACGCTTAACTGAACCTCTGCATGATTGGCAAATTGCCTTTCCACGTGCACGAGAACAATAAAAATCCAAAGCAGGAGATTTTCTATTAGTCCAGGAGACAAAATGAACGGTGACACATCCCTGCTGGGTAACTTGTGATTTTTACTGTTGATACTAGAAGGCAGTGAGTCTGCTGCTACAGTGTGTGATTTTCATTCCCCTCTCTCTCTCTCTCTCTGCAATGCCTCTCTAAGAATATCAATAAGACTCCTTGGAGAGCTTCAGCAGGATGCTTCCCAGTCAGTAGACACATGAGGAGAGGGAGAGCAAAGTCAGAGGCACAGAGATGCAGGGGAGAAAGGGCGGTGGGGTGCTACATATCAATCCTGAAACACCGGGGAAAATGTAGGTGTTGAATGACAGGTCATTTATATATTGTCTCATGCTGACTCTAGTTTTACTCCCTCTCTCTGTGCAGGTGCTGGATGTTTAATCGGGCTTCTGGCTGTGCTGATCAAGAATCACTGGTAGATCCGCATCGACTGATTCACCGCTATTGTAACTTGCACTGCTGCTTTGTTACAGAAAATCCTGCTGTGATGCAATGTGTGCTAAATGGATAACAAGGAGAATGCTAAACTACTGATCAGACTAAAAAAAGAAAAACAAAGTTGAGAGCTTTATTTCTATGTCAGCAGCAATTGAAAAAATCACTTAGTCCTGCTGTCAACCTTTAATCACAACGGTGCGTCACAAGAAGAGGACAGTCACTTATCGCAACGCTTAAGGCCGTTGTATGCTTCTGAGTCGAATCGACAGCTTACCCCTGCAGACCCCTCTGCATCTACGTCTGCACCTCTCAAAAAATGTAACTTTACATTGCGGCGACGCACATCTCTCGTCCGTGGCTTGGTAACGTTGCATTCCCCCCCCCGACTCATTTCCTGATTCTCCTTCTCTATAAACATGAAATCAAGAGGTTCACTTTCCTGCTAAAGATGTGTCACCTGGGTCAGAAAGCACAGAGGAGACCTTTGTTTCTCACTATGACTAGAGTCAGTACTCGCTCTGTAGCTAATCACTGTCACTTCTCCCTCTCACACACACACACACACACACACACACACACACACACACACACCACACACCACACACACACACACACACACACACACACACACACACCACACACCACACACCACACACACACACCACACACACACACGTTTTCAAATGTAATCAATCACTTTTTTTTTTACTGTTCCCTTTGAAAACCATGTATCTTCAACCAAAGGTCAACTTTTTGTGAGCCGAGAGGACCAACTTTTTTTAGCTTTGTGTATGCACTTTTTAGTTAGGCCAATGGGAATTTAAATGGGTCCAGTGGGTATATTTAGTTTAACAAATAGGAGGATTTTCTCAACCCATAAGTATAAAACCCAGAACACTAACATAGGCTACAGCGAAAGCTCTGCGTGGAGCCTCTGCAGAAGCACAAAATGGCCTTTAAGTGTAAAGCTGCATTCTGTTCCACAGTGTACAATAACAGTACTCCCTTCCAGCGAGGCACAATGATTGATGGGTAATCTTGCTCGTCAACTTCATGCAAACTAATGAACTGTTCACAGTTCCCCTTGAACTAAACATTTTTGCTCCCTACTGTTTGGAATCTTATTTAACATGGGCGAACACTCTGTGCAGTCCACTTCGCAAGGAACTACTAGTCTGCATTTACCTCCCTTTCTTTCTCTCTGTGCCCTTGCTGATGGACGTTTAATAATTTAGAAAAGTGCAACAGGATAATGGGCACAATAAGAAAGGCAACCTCTTTATCAGATCGGATGCCGATTTCACATTGCTCATTAAAGTCCACTCTTGTCGCAAACCGGAGCCAATCACAACTCTGTGTAGCCTGCCGACAAACACTCTTATCTCAAGGATGGAGGGACAACCCTACTCTCCCCCTTCATTTCCCCAAAACGTGAAAATGAAAGGCCTCATGAAAAAATGTCCTCAGGGAAGAAGCGCTTGGAGTGATGAAAAGGTTTTTGATCAAGGAATCTTTTTTTTCTTGTGACTTTGCAGCATGAGAATGGTTACTGACACATTTAAATGGACTGTGAAGTTCGGTGCCCAGGACAGCCTGGCCAACACTGACACAACGTCTCCATAGTATTTATAGAGGCAAAACTTTAACGGATTTAAGGAGGAACTAGACATGACAGCAGCAAAAACTGCTGAGTGTTGTTGGAAAATACACAAGCCACAGCCATCGCTGCATACAGAAATCATGCAAACACATATCTGCACACATTACCTTAAGATCTGGTTTGAGCAGCTGAAAAGGAAATGAAAAACAAAGACCGATTGCAGCAGCTAACAGCTCCTCAACATAATTACAGCAGTTAGACATGCTACAAAATAATCAACTAGCTCAGAACAAGCAAGCATACACTCACTCACTCACAAAGACAAGCAGGCAAAAGCTCAGCAAACATGACTCATGGAAATGAAACCAGACCCTACAACACAGTGTTGGATGGATGTCTCGTAACAGTGAGGGAGTCTGGGTAATGTACCCAGGGACGCTCACACCTTCCAGCAGGTGCAGACAGCCTTGTCAGCCCTGTTTGACAGCCTGACTGAGGGATCGAGGCAAAAAGAGATGACGAAAAAATAACCCACCTGTCTTCTGTCTCTAGTCCTCTAGTCGTCAGGTGAAGCTGCATGTGACTTTAATTTGCTTTACCTCTTTGAGTTTCAGGGCAGGTAAAGCTGATGTCTGCATTGGGAACACTTCAGCCAACAGCCTTTCTTAACTCCTTTGGGGGAAGAGGAACAAGTGGGAAGAAAACTCCTACTGGCTGTTGTTTTCATTTAGTGTTTTAACAATGTGTCCACTGCCGAGACCATCAAGACGGATGGATTGAACAAGGGCTGTAAAGACTGACTGAAAGAACCCAATAAGACAACTTTAAAATGCTTCTTTTGTCTAACCAACAGTCCCAAACCCAAATATATTGAAATTATAATGATACAAAAACTACAAAAATAAAAATAGTGAATGTTTGACTGAACTAGCTGCAGTATTTGTCTGTGTGTCTCTGTTGACTCACTTACCAATAAATAAAACCAAAGAAAAAAAAAGGAGAAATCTTCAGGATACTACAAAAAGATTCTGCACATGCTACTTGACATGAACATTTTGTTTCCTTCTGGTTGCTCAAATTTAGATTTAATTCAACATGATGTGAGCGTGGCATTGGTATTCCAAAAGGGGGCATTGAGCAGGATTTAGGATGCAACCTCGGCATCGACTGCAATCACTTGTCAGTCAAACCAAAGCTGAGGTGTCACAGGTAAGAAAGAGCCAGAAATCGGATACACCTGTGGTTCCCGCCCACTCTAACGCATGTCATCAAGGCGCATGAAGAAGAGGCCACAGCACCTAAAATACCACCACTGTTATACCGGCTGCCAATCTTGAAAGCTTGGTGGGTGCTGATAACAGCCAGCATAAAGAAAACCAATAAAGAATGCGTTTCACACTGCTTGGCCACCTCAAGTTGCTAAAAAAAAAAGAAAAGAAGCTTTGGCAGAGATTGTAGAACTTTCCATGACACTGTCTAAAAGTGACTGGTTGATGGCAGCAGAAAATGTCACGACGTTCATATTCTTCAGGGATGAGTAGTCACATGGATTGGGGCACTGTGACCCTAACAGAGACGACTCCATCAGCAGAGAAAATCTTCCCTCCTGTAGGAAGGAACCGATTACACAGCACTGTACAGTATTTCTAGCGATTTACCACTCTCGAACTTTCTCAACGGACAAATCTCACCACAATCATGCACCCTACAACACAAACAACCTTATAATATACCCACAACATAATGCGTGATTACCTCTGATGTTTCACAGTAATCTTTCCCCCCCGCTGTGTACTGAGCATGTCAACATTCAGATGTGTAATTCCCCCCCCCCCCACACACATTTTTTGTCGTTTACATTTTCAAAAGAATAAATTGTCATGTGAAGGAGTCTGGTCAATGATCTTTACCATTTGTCCTCCCTCTCCCTCTACTCCTCCCTAACTCCTCTGTCCTGTTTCCTGCTGCTGGTGTTTAATAAATTCAAAGTACAAACAATGTAATATTTTAAACGCATTAAACTAGGAAAAACTAAACAAATTACTATGAATAGTGCAAATCTTACCGCAATCATGCGCCACACGACACAAACAACCTTATAATATGCTCTCAGTATAATGCAGGTTTGTGATTACCTCTGATGTTTCACAGTTATCTGTTTTCCGCTGTGTACCGAACATATGTCAACATTCAGAAGCGTAATTTCATCAGAGCAACGGTCGAAAAAAAAGATATTCAGTTTACTATCACATATTACAAAAAGGTGAGCAGCAAATCCCTTTATTTGAGAAGCAGGAACTAAGAACTTTGTGGCATGTTTGATTGAAATATTAGTTAAATGATTAATCGATTATTAAAACATGTAGTTTAATTATTTTTCTGTCGATTAACTATCAATTCAGCTCTAATATAAACACTTTCTAATACATTTCAAGTAAACGTTCAATCAACACCTATCTGACACAGTGGCAGCAAATGATAAATGTCATAAAGGTAGTATTTATTGCAGGGCTGTAATAAACTGGATTGGATAATGTTGTACTGTGTACACTCTCTGAACATTTGTATTTGCTTTGCTGCCTTTTGGTAGAACTCCCACAAGTAAAAGGTGAATTTAAAACAACGTGTGAAGTCTCAGAAACCATTATAACCTCTATTCCTATGCCAGTTTAAATAAAAGAGCCTCAGAACACTGTGCAAAAAAAAAAACAAAAAACTGTGGACCCCTGAGAAAAAGTCTGAAAAAAAGTTCCATTATAATGACCAAAGGCATTAAGGATTGTCATTTAAACGTATTCTTAATCGGGAAATCTTGAATCAGAAAACTTCTTTCTCCGCAGATTTTCCCCAGCTGTATGATATAATCCGTCTCCAATTTGAGAAACAATAGACAATCTGGGCTGTTATATAAGGCATATCCGTGCTTTGTGTTCAGACAGGACAAGTAACCACTCAAATGAGCTACTGGACCCACTCCACTGTTAGGGAATCAACAGCAGGAGTTCAAGACAAGTGAACGCTGCAGTTTCACCTTTCATCAAGTTTTGTAGTGTTTGTCTCACTCTTCATTTGAGATGTTGCATAACAAAGGAGGTGCTGACTTTGCTGATGAGAGAGCCGGTGCTGCGTGTTAGCAATTGTATATGGCAGGCGTGTGTGTCTGCGTAATGGTCTCTTTTGTACACACTTATCTGGTTCAGCAGCTCTGACATGAGAGCCATAATTACACCACGTACATAGACATACATCAAGAGATACACAACCGATGCCAACACACTACATGCATGCTTGGGATGAAGTAGATCTTTGTACGTGCTGTCACTTTCTCATCCTCCCACACAGTCATCGTCTATGAAGATCTACTGAGAAACGAGGCAATCAGTGCCTTTCGCTCAGACACTATGCCCCCCTACTCTTTTTTAACAGTTTTCTCAGATCTGCTAGAGCCCTCGAATGATTAATAATTAACACATCAGCATATAACGGATCGGGGTTTAATAATTCAGTCTGCCGATTTGGACTAAAATAGACCGGAGGCTAAGAGGAGACTGCGGTGCAACAGGTTGGGGCAGAGATGAGGGACGGGGATAAAGGGTGGGCTGCCAGCACATACAGTAAGAGACAGTGACTGTGAGCAGATAAAGTTAATTTAGCAACATCAGTCAGTGTTATGCATGTTTAATAAGGCTGGGAATACAGTAGCTGCTGAGCTGCCCGAGGGCCAACACAACACTCACTGACAACATTTGTTCAAGTGTTAAAATTCAGAAGTGGGTAGTTACAACTGAGCTGATTTGGAATAACACATCTGTGAAAAAAGACAGATTAATAATGAATAAAAATAAAACGAGTGCACTATCGTAGGACTTCACTTTGAGTGCTATGTCCCAGTATTAATTACATATTCTTTGCAATATGATTAGCATCTTAATGGTGCCACACATAATGCAAGACATAATCAAGGTGCTAACTGGTGCTTGAGCTTGGACTGATGTCTAGGCCTATGACATTTTAATTAAGGCCACCATAAGAGCGGGGCACATTATAAGTCATTTTCTTCACCACAAGCCTCAGGTGAGCGTAATTTGTTAACTTGACATGCAATGGAGTGGCAAAAAGTGCTTGACTGTAAGTACAGCAGGGATGGAGATCAGTGACTACAGAAGGGGACCAATATGAGACGACATGAATGAGTCAAGTGGGATCGCAAATGAGCCCAGCCTATAGGCAGATATAGCCATCCCTCACTCTCTCTATTTCAAACAATGCCATGATATCTGCAGGTCACGTGGCTCTGCTATCAGACAAGGCCACATACTCAATGTTTCAGGTTTCCAGGGAAACTGGAGGCCACCTGCGTGCTTGGCTGAACTTTGCAGCCTAGTAAAAGCAGGTCAACACCTCTCTTGTCTTGTCAATGAGTTACCATGGATTCTCCTCAGCAGGAACAACAGTGTCTCTAGCATTACTGCTGCAATTTTAAGCTCTGCCTTTAATAACACTGCAAGGGGGATGCCTGGCAACGTGACTGTATTGTTCTATTCTAAAAGACACCCGGAGGAAAGGATCTGCACAGATACAGTTACACTAAAATATACATAGACATGGCTCACCAGCATTTGCTTAATCCTGCTATTCACTGGCAATTATTGTATATCATTGTAATTATTTCTTGTCTTTCAGAATCACATTGTGCTGAAACAATAATACAGCTGCTGTGAAAGACAAAGCTATGATTAATGATTAAAAGCAAATACTCATTAAAACTAGTCATGGATGAAATCTAAAACAAAAGGACTTTCAATGAACTTCTTTGTACGGTATTTCATCTTCACTACATCTTCCAAAGCAAAGGACATCAATTTGAATATTTGAGGGCTGCAAATAACAATAGTTTTCATTATCGAGCATCATATTAAGTAACTGATTATTATTTTATACAACAAAATTTCAAATGAAAGTAGTCAAAAGTGCTCATGATGATTCCCTAACGCTTAAGCTGGTGCCTTCGGATTGTTTGTTTTGTCCGACCAACAGTCCAAAACCCAAAGATATTTAATTTACAATAAAGATATTGCTTCTGTTGAAGGGGTCACATACCAAATAGGTTGGGAACTACTTTGTTAGCCTAAAAAATATCAAAGTATAGTGCAAATTATTAATCGACAATTATCTGATCATCTGAAGCCCAAACATATGCAAAGTACAATGATATTAGAGAAAATAAGTAAATCCTTGCAACCAAGAAGCTGGAAAGAGGAATTTGGCTATTTGCTTGAGAAATGACTTAAACAGTTAATTAATAATCAAAATAGTTGCTTATTAATTCACTGACACTATACTAATAGATTTATGGATTAATTATGAGAGTTCCATCTTATTTAGTTAGATATTCAAGTAAACTGGTGGATAAATGTTGTCAACACAGCAGTTTAAAAGGAGACTAAATGTGACTTAGAGCCTGATGTTCAAATCCGAATTACAACACAGCTATCAATGTGTGGAATATTGAGTTTAACACACACACACACACACACACACACACACACACACACACACACACACACACACACACACACACAGATATGATGTGAAATAAAGTCCTGCAGTTGGTCTGTGATCATGATTTCAGCCCTGCCTCAGCTCAGTGGTTGTCAGCTATTGCTACCAACAACAAAGACACAAGGACGCCTCGGCAACTAAAACGGAGTAGGTCAAAAAACACCAAAATCATTTCACCACTGATACAGCTAATGCAAGGAGAGAGGCAGCTCCAAGTCCTGATCCAAGGCCATAATTCATTTGACACGTCTGTTGAGGCTGTGCATGATAATGTGTGCTGCTACCTGCCAGAGCCCTGGCTGCACAGTGAAGCTATTCATCCACACCCTGAACCTTGTTCTGGAGCAAAGCTTTACAATGTAAACACAGCAATGTGTTAAAAAATATCTGTGTATGCAAAACATATGTCATCCCCTTTTTCAGTCTCAGTCTGGATATGCAGGGGATTACATTGAAACTACAACAAGGCTTATTAGGTGTTTAAACTAGCAGGGATGAAAGCATTTTCTTTATCTCTTTTTTCTTCTTCTTCCCCATTTACTCAATCTCTTGTAAGATGGTAAAGCATGTGCCCTCACCATGAATGTTAAGTATAAGATAATTGTAAAATATTCTTTCAATTGGCCAAGTTACATATTCTCTGTAGGCTATAGTGCTCTACAGGTTGTATTATCTTTTACCCAATTTCAACATGGACAATGTAGGCTATAAATATATATTATAAGTATGGTCCAAAGTCCCACAAAAGTCTAAAATTGGAATTTTAATTATATTGAAGCAAGATATCCAATTTTACAACCACTGGTTTCACATGACACCAAATATGGTCATATATTCTGCAATGTTTTCGCTAGGCTACTTATGAATAAACAATAAACCGGTTTAGTACTCATCATCGTCATCCACATGATGGCCTACAACTCCTTAATT
The DNA here is from genome assembly GCF_008692095.1 of Etheostoma spectabile. Taxonomy (NCBI): domain Eukaryota; kingdom Metazoa; phylum Chordata; class Actinopteri; order Perciformes; family Percidae; genus Etheostoma; species Etheostoma spectabile. The sequence continues at coordinate 21,599,753 of NC_045741.1, read as the reverse complement.
CATGAGTGACACAGTTCCTTAATTTGTCTTCAAATAATGTCAATAATATGCAGGATAGTTGCTAGTAAAAAGCATTATTTTCATATCAACAGCCTAACTAACAAAACAGCAAGAACTATGACATTGTTAATAATCAAAATGCTATATTTGAATCACGTCCTGATATGACAGACCGTTACTTCCGCTAACTTCGTAGCAGAAAATTAAGCCTGGCAAAGAAAGACAAGTGACCTGGCAAACAAAATGAGATTCATTAAGTTCATTAGTCCGTTGACCGTTGAAAAGCTAATCGAAACTGACAACACTAAACAATTCAGTGAAAGAAAAAAAAAAACTGGGTGTGATTTTACGACAGGCCTCTGATAACAGATGACCGATATTGTTTGTTAATGAGATGTGCCATTAAAAACTGCTCGAGCGTTTAAACGAACCCGGTTCCAGTGACATGGCTTTTACCTTTCTCTCGCCTCAGAGGGACACAGGAGGGGTCGGCCAACGAGATGACAAGTTAATCTTAACTAAATATCTCAAGTCTTCATCCTGGCGGCGCAGGGAGAAGTCCATTCACAGCAAGTTTGGTTTGTTCGCTTGTTTGGGAGATAAAGAAACACGTCCTCCCCTCGCAGCTCCTTCTTGTTCTCTAAGTTTGTAACCGTGTATCAGACACAGATGTGTAAATAATTGAAAGCGTGTTTTCTTCGCTCGGCTGCTGTGAGATCGGTTACGCGAGTTAGTTGTAACCCGAGTCCTCCTCCTAGTCGTAAAAAAAAGTTTCAAACTTGAGGGGGATTTGGAAGTAGCTAGATTGATGTTGGCTCGGGCCAATGAAGGAGCGACGAGAGGAGTGGACCAACCCAATCAGGCCGGAAGAAAAGAGCTATAACCATAGACCGTTTGTATTAACGGTCTATGGCTATAACACAAGAAACAGCCAGAACACCCCTGCCCCCATTACGGTTTCCAGTAATTATCCTTGTCCAGTCCCCCCAATCCCAAGGCTGAAAAGTTCTCAGAGGAAATGGTGTTAAGGGAACAATGAGCAGGAACTCTGGGTAACAGTTTTTCTGTCATGGACTAAATGATATACTGGCTTGTTATACACGTTCACGAAATAAACTGTTTCAGTTACATCCCAATTTTCTTACAAAATTGTACATTTCACATTTTCATGACATTTAATTAGTAATGAAAACACGCGCGCGTGCGCGCACAGACACACACGCACACACACGCACACACACACGCGCACACACGCGCACACACACGCACACACACACGCGCACACACGCGCACACACACACGTGCACACACGCGCACACACACACACGCACACACACACACACACACACACACACACACACACACACACACACACACACAGATCTTTTGTGTCAGCGGATGTTTTTAGGATAGGAAGTTTGTAATCTGTGTAATGACGAAACAGGAATTCCCGAGGTCAAAATAGCATTCTTGCATTGTTATTCTAACACTAAGGTACTGGCAGCCTATTAGTCTAATTACTGCGAGTTTTGTGCCTACATTGCCAGAAGCCGCAGGTCATACCTTAGTGTTATTAAAGCACGTATTATTTATACTACCCTATAAACTAAGCCTATCAATATTTATGTCTTGTACTCCAAGTGTTGTGTTGCTGCAAATCTCAGTCATAATAATATATGACATCTGCAGTGGTGAAATTAATCTGGCGCGCCCTCTAGTGGTACAATGTGATTAGTGGGGATAACCGCAGAGAAAGACTCATGGGTAGGAGAAGGGAAATCAGCCTGCCTGCATTTATAAAAACATGTACAAAATAAATACAGAATTATAGTTACATACATACATAAATAATCTCTATTCCACAATGATACTTTGTCTTGTAAAATGCCAATTTAATGGTTGGTAGTGTAATGTTAAGGGCTGCAACAAACAGTTATTTTCATTATCGATTAATCTGCCGATTATTTTCTCGATTGATCAATATCATTTGTTCTAAATAAAATAGAAAAAAAGTGCATTACAATTCGCCAGAGCTCAAGGTGATGTCTTCAAATTGCTTATTTTGTCAGACCAAAAGTAAAAAAAAAAATTCTTGAAAATTGACCGTGATTAATCAAGTGAAGAAGATTAAGTATGTGTCAATTGACTAACTGATTTATTGACTAATTCAATTGGCTCTAATTATGCCACAATTTGTCTGGAAATAAGATATACTGTAACTCGTGCCTTTATAACTAATTAGCTGCCTACCCTTTGGGCATCACAGTTTGGTGAGATTACTGTCATTGTATTTTTTAATCAAACCGCTGTTACTCAGGTAATCCAACTATTCCAGTTCACCATTAACCATCGTTTTAGGTAGTCTAGCAAGGGCCTAAATTAATTGCTGTACATCCATAAATGTATTTTTTTTTTTTAAATGGATACACAATTGTGTAGTTGTACCTACTTGACGATATTGTCCTTTTTTTAGGGCAAAACAATATCAATTTACCCCATAATGATTTCTGATGATGTCTATACCATTCACCTGTGCTTTTGTTGTTGAACTCAACTTCCCACAATCCTCAGTACACAGCAGGAAGGTGACGTATTTTTGCGACGTGTCAGGACGGTCTGTAATCAAAGATGGCGGCACAACAGGGTGATGTTGATGAACTGTTCGATGTAAAAAATGCCTACTATATTGGCAGTTATCAACAGTGTATTAACGAGGCTCAGAAGGTGAAGGTAAGTATCTAACCTGGCATCAGTTGAAAGTTTTAAAATAAACTGTTTCGGTCATTATTTACCTCTCTGCCTAACTGCAGTCAATGGCGTTTTCGAGCATCAGTGCTAACGTTAGCGAATGTTTCTCTTCTTTTTTCTTTAAAGCCATCAGCACCGGAGAAGGAGACTGAAAGGGACATGTTTTTGTACAGAGCATACATTGCCCAGGTAGACCTTGTTTTCTAACTGTCATTTTCTCAAGCAAAAGTGTTATGTATCAGACTGAGCTCAGTTTCTTGTCATTAGCTGTTAGCTGCTTTATATTTGTCGCTATCACTGTTATTTGGCAGAATAAAACCCTGCTCACCCACACCTGTTGTGCTTTGTGTTAATGCAGAGAAAGTATGCTGTGGTCCTGGATGACATCAAGGGCAACTCTTCACCAGAGCTTCAGGCTGTCAAGATGTTGGCTGAGTATCTGTCCAGTGATAGCAAAAGGTAAGAGCTTGCATTTGACTTTCAGGTCGTCATGGAAGGAGCATGGCTGTGTAGACAGTTACTCAATACATTAAATAACATCTGAACACTTTTAACTGAAGAAGCTTTCAATTAGACTAAGCACCAAGTATTACAGGCAGATAATGCAGTCACGCTCCAGAAACGGTGTCTTTGTAACAGAGACTTTACCACTTCATTTATTATATATAAATTACATACATACAAAAAATAAATACAGCAGTATGTTATCCTTTTTAAGTAAACGGCATGTATTAATGCCTCAACTCTGACAGATCTGACTACTGGTTTCTCAAAATTTTTTAAAACAGTTATCTAACATCTGTGTATTACTGACGGCAATCTACTACAGCAGATGGTCCATGTTCCCTCAACAGAAATAAAGAATATACTTTAGTATTCAAAACATATTCAATAAATCACCCAGCCTAAGTCTTTAAAAGTCTAAAGGAAATTGTGTGTTAGGATTATTAAACAACACCTTTTTCCTTAGTGCCTGATTGTGATTCAAGGATTCTCTTGAAGTTCTCATAGTCTAAACACTTTCCCCATTGTTATTTTTTCTCTCACAGGGATGCTATTGTTGCTGATCTAGACCAAAAGATGGCAAAGAGCGTAGATGCTTCCAACACCACCTTCCTCCTCATGGCTGCCTCCATCTACTACCATGAGATGAACACTGATGCTGCTCTCAGGACTCTGCACCAAGGAGAAAGCCTCGAGTGGTAAGAGGGGATCAAGGTTTTACTTTTTCTCAGAAAGATTTTGTTCATGTTACAAACTATTTTCTAGTAAAGACTTTTTATCTGCCAAGAAAACAAAATCTATTACGTTCCACACAGTACTTACATTGCAACTAAAATAAAGACAATGGAATTAGTTTCACCCTTGCTTTGAACTGTCATCAACTACCCAGCTAGAGTGAACAGTATCAGAATTACTAAAATTATCAACTTCCACTGCATCTTCATCTCAACTTAATAGACTCGTTTTTAAATGAAGGGTGTTATAATAATATATTAATCAACATTACACCCTTTAGCTTTAATGTTAATTCATCAAAACATACTTTGGTTTAATAGATGCTCATGATGCACAGGTCAATCATGAAGTCATGTCAAATCATTTTTGCATGTTTATTGAGAAAGATTTATGGATTTTTCTCAAAAAGGTAACTGGCTTCTTGACTCACTGTGCAATTCAATTTACCCAAATAATAAAAAGGCTGATATCTTGGCATGTGTGTAAGAGAAAGAGATTAACAAACTTTGCATTTGTTATAGATAGATAGATAGATAGATAGATAGTCTTTATTATTAAACTCACGGTCTATAAAACAACTTCAACAAAAAAAGATATAGATGCACAAGACAGACACCAATTAAACAAGACAGCTATACCAATAATCCCATAAGGGTGACTGGTATTGCACAGCACTGAACCTCGGGTCAGTCAGATGTGAAATACTCTAAAGTCTGCTCACATCTGCTCTACAATACTCTCTGGTCGTTCCCTGGGTTTATAAGGTTGCTTTCCTGACTAAACCGGCCCTGAAAATTTGTTTGTTTTTCAGCATGGCCATGACCATTCAGGTGTTGCTGAGTCTGGATCGTGTTGACCTGGCAAGGTATGGCAGAACATAAAAACAATGGATGATTTGCATTGATTTGTAAGGTTAGATTCTTTTTTTTTTTTTCTTATGGAAAACATCCAGAAGCTTTTTTGAATTTGTTTAGTAATGTAATTTGAGAGTAAGTCTAGACTTACTAAACAACAACAAAAAGACTGCACACATAAAAGTATATACTGTATATACTTGGTGTTCCTCTAATACCTATGACGTGATATTCTTCTCGTTGACAGGAAAGAGCTGAAGAAGATGCAGGAGCAGGATGAGGATGCTACTCTAACCCAGCTGGCCACAGCCTGGGTTAACATTGCTGTGGTGAGGAGACATTCAGTTACATTTGTTTGACATCACCAAGATACACATATTCCATTTACAAATAAATAAAGGAAGTGAACGCCTAATCATCACATTATCAGGATCCAAATGGTATTGTGATTGGTTGACGCTTGTATGTAAGTATGCAGTATTCCTTGGTGCAGTATCAAGCTAATCTCGCCGGGTCTAAGAATGACTGTGTTCCATTTGAGTTCTTCCAACTTATTCAGGATTAGTGAGCACCCTTGACACCATTAAAAAAACAAAACCATAAAACAGCAGGTGTTGTTCACTTATTATTGACTTTTTAGCATTGTCACCGCTGGACACTCACATTTCTTCTTCCCAACATTTGATTGCATTCTGGTCACTGTTCCAGGGTGGAGAGAAGTTGCAGGATGCCTACTACATTTTCCAGGAGATGTCGGACAAGTACTCATCCACACTGCTGCTCCTCAACGGGCAGGCGGCCTGTTACATGGCTCAGAACAAGTGGGAGGAGGCTGAGGGAGTGCTACAGGAGGCACTGGACAAGGTTAGATTACATTAGTTTGTGTTTTAGTTTTTATCCCTCCTTGTTCTGTCTCTTTATCACAAATTTTCTGGTATACTAAACAAACTTTGGTGTACTTTAATGCACAATTAATTCAGCTGAAGCTTTTGATAGTTTGTTTCTGAGCATCATATTAAATTGATATCCTTCATAAGTTAATCCCTAATGAATGCCTGCTTATACAGGGGAGCTGTGCTGGAGGTGTAAAATGCGAACCCATTACAAGATGCATTCTGAATTGTTTTAGAGTAAGCTAAGACTAAAATAGATCACAACTTTCACAACTAAAAATAATAAAAATTAAAACTGTAAAATAATGATATTCAATATGTGATTTATAGACACACAATAGCATGCCAGTTTTTAACTAAGTAATGAGACTATCTATTATAATAGACCTAAGCTCTAATATCACAAATCTCAGAAATAAGCCAAATGTTTTCTGTAGATGCTTTTCACAACAATTTAAAAATGTTAATGTAATTTTTAAATTTGCATACAGTAATCTTGTAAATCTTATATATCGCTTTTCTAGTCTAAACAACTACTCATAGCGCTTTTACATAGTACAGGAACCATTCACACGCTGTGGCCGAGGCTGCCGTACAAGGTGCCACCTGCCCATCAGATAAACACTCACACACATTTACACACCGATGGCGCAGCATCGGGCCAACTCGGGGTGCAGTGTCTTGCCGCTCCACCACTGAGCCCCTGGTTAACTGTTCACATTGTAACAGCAGAGGGCACCACAAACTCTTTTCTAGTCTACAGTTATTGTAACAAAATATTCACTTTGGGGTAGTTTTGTTTTTAAAGTTTGTACATTTTCCTTTTTTTTTTTTTTACCATATGAACATTAAATATACGATGCTCTATCTCACATTTTACAAATATTGCAACTTAGTGTCCAAATGGATGTCGGGTTTATTTTAAAGTTGTACAAGCTCAGTTATGTTGACTGTTAAAACCAGACCTCAGTCAGACTCTTGTGTGAATGAAGTCTTTCACAAATGACCAGCTTTTCTGAGCTTCTATTTTCACTTATTACAAAGTGATGGTTATTCAGTGATGTTCTTTTTCACTAAACATGCAGAACATACACAAGAGTATCGTGGGACTTTACGGCAATGTCAATGCACACGTTCGGCCTAGCAAGTGGAATAAATAAAAATGAAAAGATATAAACAGAATGTATCTTGTTTTACACAGACGTGTATGTAGAAATATGAACATTTTGGAGCATAATTCAATTCATGGTAGATGTTAACATTGGACTGAAATACTGCACAGCAACCTGCGCCACCTTGTTGTCTGCTGTACTTGTGATAAAGGAACTTAAGGTCATCTCAGTAAATGACATGAAACTCGCTGAACAGAAGGTGCTATCTTCTCTCACTGTCTTGACTCCATGTTTTTGTTTTCATTGTTGTCTTGTTTGTTTTGTGAGGAATGAGTCTCTCACTTTCTATCCATCTATGTCTTTCTCTCTTCCCCCTTTTTAGGACAGCAGTCACCCTGAGACGTTGATCAACCTCATAGTGCTAACTCAGCACTTGGGCAAAGCTCCCGAGGTGAGACTTTGGACCCAATGCCGTTAACCAGGGCAACTCTTCCACAGATTTCCGTTTAGCAGTTTCCTTCAGACAAACTTCGTCTTCAGTCAAAGAGGACTTTGTCCAATCTCTTTGTCTAATAACACTCAAAGTTAAGAGTGCAAAATGCTCTCCTCAGCAATTCTGTGTGTTTGTTTTGATTGAAGCTGACAAGAGCATTCCACCAAGCAATTTCTTGATTGTGTTTGTCCACTGTCATGAAAAGTGTCATCTAAGCATTTCCAGTGGTTTAGTGCTGTGTGAGTAGTAGCCCACACCCTGGAACTCAGAGTTCATAAGATAAATACTCAATTATCTATCTCAATCTTAAACTTGACAGTAATATGATAGAAGGCTGTGCATTGACTTAGAGCCATCATTAAAAGGTGTCCAACGGTGATAACTTATTAGCACATCTTACTCAAGGTTAACTGGAATCATGTAGACAATGCTTCTAATCCTCAGGTGTGGTAGTAAAGTAAGTGTTTTTAGGCTATACGGCTTCCTGACTTATGTTAAATGTTCACACATTGTTAGTTGTCTTGACCAATCTCTTCAGTTTTGAAGTCCCTCAAGAACATTTTTGTTCTTTTTTTTTTTTGGCCTTAACTTTCTAACTTTTGCGACATCTGTTTACGTCTGCCCTCAGGTAACCAATCGGTACCTCTCTCAGCTGAAAGATGCGCACAGAGCCCATCCATTTCTCAAAGACTACTTAGCCAAGGTAACCTGATTGTGTCTATATTTGTTTATTCTGAGGGAGACCTCTGATCTTTGGCCTGGGCTATTTACTTTCACAAGTTCCACTCAGTTGTTGACAAACCTACATAACCTTTACTCTGTTATTATTGATTTACCTGGCTAGGTTGTTTTAAATGTTAGCCAGCAGGTGTCCTTGAAGCAAAGTCAATGTGTGCTTTAAACTGAATCTTTAGCCTTTGTCACACAGTGTGTTTTACTTACATAGCCGTGCAGATGTACATAAACATACTAAAACTGGGTTATACCACTAAAACAAACCATGCGATGCACAGCTGGCCAGATGTTTTTTCCTGGTGTTTGACTGTTTTCTCTGTTCTTTGTTTCCCTGCAGGAGAATGAGTTTGACAGACTAGTGATGCAGTATGCTCCCATCGCTACTGCATAAGACATCTGCTTTTACTGAGACCTCTCAGCAATAGACTTTATTATAACACCATGAAGTTAGCAAGTCTAAACTGCATAACTGTATTTGTTTTGATATTTCTACTTGTCAATGTCACAAAATGTCACTTTTGGTGTAATATTTAAATCGGACCAGATGTCATCATTTCCCCTGGGTGTAGATGAAACATGTCCATTCTTTATTAATTTGACTTTCTCTTATGGAAATCATCATCATCACATCTTTTGTAATCATTCCTTTGAAATTAAAATAAATGTCTAAAACCTGTGTTGTTTTTGAAGTGTGGTTTTGTGTGTGCATGCAAACACCATGAAATGAAGTCAATTCAATCCAAGTGTTTATTGGTGATGTCTTTCACATTTTGTGTGATGTAATTGTGTTGCCTATAGTCTTGTATGAAGCATTTGTCTGCACTGTCTCTTTAAGTCATCCTTTTTAATCCTCAAGCAAAGGGTTCAAAACGAAGATAGCGGTCACTAATTACGTCACGCCCCTCTGTTTTTTTTTCTCTTCATTTTGCATACACGTACGCTGTACTCTACAGTTTACCAGTTGATACCCACTGAAAGCGAAGCGCTGCTTGTCAAAACGCAGCCACGGCCACGTTGACCAGGCCAGAGCGGCAGCGGAGGAAGAGGAGGAGAAGAAGCGAGGGCAGCCTCTTCACAGGAGACTATTCTTATCTATCCTTTTCCCCCTTCGGTGGACTTGGCTCTGCGTGCCGGTGAGGAAAATCTGCTGTTCTCACTCATGAAGCGGTACAGAGACGTTAACGATACATAAAGCGAATAACGGAAAGATTAGACGCAACAGTGTGGCGGCGCAATAATCGCATGTGCTGGCTGGGCTCGGCGCTGGAAAGACCAAGTCAGATCGCAAGCTGAAATCGTTCATGTGTGGGAACTCCATCACGTTTTAAGGGAATTCATTCAAGTAGCTAGATTAGCTTGGAAACTGCCGCCAATGCGGGTCCATTCGCTATTGTGTGCGTTTGTTATAAGTTAGCTAGGCGGGCAACCAAGACGCGCTGATGAGCCTGTGTGCGTAGCGGAATGATGATCAAAATAAACCTCTACCAGACAGGCGCTAATGGCTCACATTAATTGTCAAAACCTTTTTTGATAATTGGCTTGTGTGAGTATCAAATACAGCATCACAGCCGGTGTTCCTGGTCCGACCAGATATAGGCCCTGCTATCATTCATAAAACTGACCTGGTCGCCCATGTCTTAAATTGGAAAACAAAGAATTAAGCTACTGAAGAAGGTAAGCTGGTTAGATAAGCTTATTTTAGCGTTTTTAGTTGAGCTAGCAAGCTGGTTCACGGATTAGACACACAGTCTGGACAGTATTGCTCCCTGCATTTCCTCTACCCTTCTTTGGAGTACCCTTCTTTTTTGTTCTTCCTGCGTCGCACCACAATGAGCGGTCACACCGGGGACGCCGGTCCCGTGGAAGTGGAGCCCATGCCGGGATACTTGGACCTCATCACCAAGGCCTCCACCGTAATGCTGGGCGCATGGAGAGACTGTAGTCCTTGCGGGTTGGAGCTCTCTAAAAAGACTCTCCTGGATAATGCAAATATTACCTTGACCGAGATCACCCTGTTCTTCTTTTGCGCCTTTTTGTGGACGCAGATCAGGCGGGGACTGACAGAAAGTCTGTTTCAGGTGGGTGACACACTATCACAACTCCCCAAGGTTAATTTACTGACACCCTTAAATAATGGGTTTAGTAGCTCTTTTAGGTAGAAATTAGAGCAGAAGTGTGGCCTCTGTGTCTTCAATCTCTCAGGCGTTGTGACTGAAGTCACATGCTCTGGGCAGACTGAACGTGAGGCTCCAGTTGAGAGTGAGTTGGCTATAACACATGTTAACAAATAAGATCCAGTTGTAGGCATGAGATAAAGAAGTAAAGAATATAATAACCCAAAAAGATAGATGCGTGTTTTGGCTAATCCAGTAGGCCTACCTAACCGTTCAGTGTTTCTTCACATTGATAAAAGAATCATATTTAAATTAAACTGCCTTCACTCATCGTCGTGCTCATTGATACATCCACCCTGTTGGTGCTGCCAGGGAGGGGCCCTTCTTGACAGATATCCAGGATGTGGCTCGTTATTGTGCTGTGCTTGTGAGTGGGGGTGGAGTGTCTGCACGTAGTAGATGCTACGACGATGATACTACTACAGCAGTATACTGTGGCTCAGGGCCCCATGTGTGAAGCCAGATGTGACCTGAGAATGCTGTGTGTGTGTGTGTGTGTGTGTGTGTGTGTGTGTGAGATTTAAGGGGGCTCTGTGAAGGATGGGTGAGAGTTTTATTTTAGGTTGGGAGCATTAAGAATCGGTCAGTGATACCTTGGTCATTTTATTTTAGCATGTGAAACACCACCTTTGCAGAGCTTACATTAGGGATGAAGAGGATGGGTTCAGTGTAAGGTCAGTCGTGCTGAGCTAATGCAATACGAATATTGCTGTTATGCATCACAAAAGCAGGGGTGGGTTGTCAGAAGCATAGAACAACATTATCTGAGGTTGTATGTGAGCTCAACTAATTGCACTGATTTGAACTATACAGAATGTTTTCTTACTTGTTTAGTTGAACGTTAAGTAAACATATTTATTACCTTGTCAGTATGCTTGAATTGTGGTTTTTTAGTACACAACAGCAGCTATGAGATCCACTGTCTGCACAATAAGCAGAACAGATGAAAGCACAGACAATCCTGAGCACACATACTTAATTAGGTTCAGAGCTCATGAAACCTTATGGACATTTACACATCAGTGGACAAAGCTTTGTGTAATCGGATGTGAGGAGTCCATGGTGCTTCTTCTGACATACTATGAAAACACTTTCAAAATAATAACCTCAAATAATGTTGTGCTAAAGAAATGACATAGGCATCAATATCAGGGTGTTTCCTGGCTCAGAATGGTCCTTCGGGGGGGTGGACTACACACAGCAGTAAGCATGATCGGTCCGCGTAGTGAAGGCAATGAGTCTGTGTTACCTTAGTTACCTTGCTGTTGAATTTCAGAACACATCTGCCACAAGAGCAGATAGATGAAAATAATTAGTTTCCTGTTTTGTTACTTACAGCGCTCACAGTCATGGTTGACAAATGAAGGTTTACCCACTTAAAATATCCACTTACTCTCTGAGGTTTTCACTGTACAGTGAGAAAGCAATTGGGAAAAACAGCAGAATGAAACTTGATTTTGTATGCTCAGGTCAGTGCACTCAGTCAGGACAGTAGTCACATCTTGTTACAATGTGTAACCCATAAACGTGTGAGACTAATGTCTTCTGGTGGAACCCTCTCATTGAGAATTAGTTATTTAATCTTCTGCAGTGAGAAGATTTATTTTCACAGCTGATCAATTCAATCAAGGATTCAGTGTCCTCAAGCACACTGCTTAGACATAAGACTGTGGATGAACGCTGGCTTTTATGGTGGCTGAACTTGGTGAACACGGCTGTTCAAAAGCTGGGAACTAAGGTCTAGAATGCAAATGTTGAGGTCGGATGGATTAACTTCTGTCCTGAGTCTTTTGGCGAGCGTGTTGGGAAAGAGGATGGCCGCTGTGCACAGTCCTGTTTGCTATAGTGAGTGGTTTCCATCATGTTTCATTTTTGGTTTGATGCTTGAGTGTATGAGCTTGAGCGCCACCTTTTCAGGTTACATTAAAAACAACTTGTTGATAAACCACTTGAGCTCTACTGTTACATAACAATAATCTGCATAATCTCCTGACTCATCCATTAGCACAACTGACACTGGCATTTTATATTGTGATAATATAAGTTAGGTGTTGAAAAGCTTTCCATTCAATTGAGGGAAACGGATGGTGAAATGCTTCACTCTGCCTATATGACCTGACTTCTAAAGAAAATGTACCTTGTTATCTTCTAAATTGCATGTGACATGTCATGTGAAAGTAGCTGTGCTCCTTCCTCTTTGTTTTTTCAGCTTCACTCTGCACACATTTGTCGTGTAAAGGTTTATGTCTCTGTTTGCTTGCATGATTTAAATAGGTGCTCATATGGTGATCTATGAGTTGTGCATTGCATTTAAATGCTTGTGCGTTTGTGTTTAAAGGAGAATTCCGGCCAATTTTTACGTTAATCTTGATTGCTATAAATATGTGAGTACTATCAATAGAAAAAAAAAAAACTGACCCAAATCGGTGCTGTTAAACTTGAATTGCTGCAGCTACGTCTACAAGCTTCCACTTAGCTAAAACGGAAGTTGTCCGGGAAGTGTTTTAGAGAGCCTTTGTGCCTCTTAACATACACAAAATGCAATTATAGCTGCAAGCAGCGTTGGACGGGCCCTCGCGCTTGTTTGCATGTTGGGGGTTACTGGTGGACGCTGCTCCTTGCGACCATGCACTCAGACACTGCAAATCATCCCCAAAGAAAAGGGAACTCTCTGCTGAGTTCAATGATATCTCATACAATACTCTACGTAATACAATTCATTAGCTGTGAAATGAGGCATGGTTAAAGCATATGAGGCTTCATAAACTTCATAAACTTCAAGATGTGACATGACCTGTCCTCTGGAGGACATAGCCAGACCACCAGGCGCTCAGTGGATTGTTGTCGGGATGATTATCACAGAAGCCTGGCTGAATCCCGGGTGGCAGCTAGGAGCTAGCAGCTATCAGGGTGAGCTAGCAACCGGCAGGATCGAGACATGGTAGGTGAATTTAAACAATGTCTGACTTGAAAACGCATCTTGTTGTCATGTAAGGGCCCTGTTTCACAGACATTTTAGTTGCATTTTGTGTCTGTTAAGAGGCCCATAGTCTCTCTAAAACAGGATCCCACAAATGCCGTTTTACCTCAGTGGAAGCTCGTAGACGTTGAAGCAGCATCTCAAGTTTTCCAGCACCGATTTGGGTTGTTTTCTTTTTCTATTGACAGTACCCACATATTTATTGCGATCAAGATTAACGTAAAAATTGGCCGGAATTCTCCTTTAGGTGTCCGGCTGAGGTTTCACATATGTTTGTGTGTGCATTCGAGCATGCACGTGCAACTTCCTGCTATAGTAATGCAAAGTGGAGAAGGTGGTGAGAAAATAGTGAAGAGAAGAGAAATCTGAAAAAGAGAGCAAATGTAGACATCTGTGCCTCTGAGCTATTGTTTTGTCATGTACAATGACATGTAATGTCAAATGCTGCATTTTATGATCTCTGTGAGATGAGCAGTAGTATGCTAAAAAATCATCCACCCTCCAACAGTCTGAATCAATTAATTTCTCTGATTTAGAGACCTGCATGGACATTTCACTGTCCCTATAACAGTCCTTGTATGCAACATTTCATTTGAAATGATTTATTGTAGTGCTGTATACGTGTAAGGCAGACAGTCGTCAAGCTCTCCTAGCTGCAGCAGTTTATAACCACTCTCATAAATGTCTTCCATGGCCACACACACACACACACACACACACACACACACACACACACACACACACACACACACACACACACACACACACACACACACACACACACACACACACACACACACACACACACACACACACACACACACTCACACTCACACTCACACTCACACTCTGAATCAGTCACTCAAAGAGGAGAGCAGCAGTATGCTTGCCAGCTCCAGTCTTGTTGCAGAGCTTATCTCCCTGCGTAGAGCCAAGTAGCATGCTGCTGTTTTAAATGTGAAAGCAGACTGAGGTTTGACATGGTCCCCCAACTACAAATCCCGATCACCTTCCACTGAGCCCCTGCTCAATGTTCTGCATTAGAGCCGCAGAGAGAAACCTGATACTGAATTTGTGGTAAAGGGGAAGTGCTTTCCATACAGCGAAAAGTGCCCACTCAGGAGAAACTTGCTTGCTTGACACTGATTGCAAGCAATTGTTCAGAAGTTTGGTTATTAGTTACATCCTTCTCTTCTTTCCCTTCAGCTATCTAATTTATCACCACATAGGATTTAAGTGAGCAGCACTTTCGCCACCACTTGACATGTGATCTATTGCTCTGTGTGCTTCAGTATTTCATACATCATAAATACAGAGAGCACTTATGGGTTCACAACACTTTCAGACTCTTTGTTTCCCCACACAGTTTTTGCTTCAATAAATCACAATTTGTCACTGTGATAGCTGTGTTATATACGTCTAATTATCCATCATATTTGTGTATAATTTTGATTATGCAAAATTTTAGTGTTACAGTTTGTTCCAAACTTTGTATGTCTACAAAAAGTTGAATGTCTGATGGCTTTGTGCACTTGTAGGGTTGGCCTCCTGCACGATTGTTCCAACCTGTAATGGACTCAGCATCAAGCTGTCCAGTTCAAATTTCCTACTGACGTATTTAGTGTCTTGCTTGTCAAGTTTAGTAGCAGGTTTCCATATCACTGCCTTTTTTAACCTTTTGTTCCCTTTTATACAACTCATTTTTGCCAGCCATTTGCATTATCAGCAAATATTATTTGTGAAGGGAGAAATATTTGAATTATGTATCAACAATTTTAAAGTCCGGTAAATTGAAGAACTTTTAAGATTACTTTTTTTGGGGCATTTCAGGCCTTTATTTGTGACAGGGTAACTTACAGCTTACTGCTAATGAACACATGTAGACTCTCATGTAGAGCTCACCCTGGTAAGTTGATTAATCGATTAGTTAATCAAAAGAAAAACTAAAAGGCAACTTAAAACATTCTTTGGTTTGAGTTAAGGTGTGTTGAGTGTTCTGCTTTTCTCTTGTTTTACATAATTGTAAATTGAATATCTTTGGATTTTGGACTGTTGGTTGAACATTAAAAGACGTCACATTAGGCTCTGTGAAGTAGCAACGGGGAATTTTTCTCTTTTATTTCTTGTTGTTTTATAGACTTAATCAATAAATCAAAATAAAAACAAGCGTTCGTTGCATCCCTATTCTACTTAAGTTCTCCATCAGGTGAACAGAAGAGAGTGCAGCCTTCAGGTGTTTTTCTTCCTATTTGATGTATTCCATATTTAATTCATTTTGTAGAAGGCTTTCATGCACCATTACTCAGTACAAGCTTGAAGTTGTCTTATAAAAATCTGATGTATTAATGATAAAACTGGCGGTAGAAACATTGGGATGGCCTGTATTCACTTTTAACATGGTGAATCACAGCCAAAGCAGCCCGATGTATCACCGGGTGCAAAGCAGGATCATAACGCAGCTCTGTTTGCTGACCGTGACAGTCTGGACTTTCCTCTGGTCAACTGGAATGTGCTGTGAGGCCTTGGCCAGAGCTGCTGTGGGTCAGCCTTTCAACCTTATTTTTTTCCTCTCCCTGTTGCTTTCTGTCTCCCTTATTTTCCTCCCGATAGACACAGTGGACAGGCAGACAAGAACACACTGTAGACTTCACGCTTAGCAGCTGTCTGTCATACAAGGCCACTGCAGTGGTCGGAGGAAATGTTGTGGTAATCTTCATGCACTCTTAGGCCGTGTGTGTGTGTGTGTGTGTGTGTGTGTGTGTGTTTGTGTGTGTCCAGAGGGTGTTTATCATTATTTGTGTGCTTCTCTTTACTTTAGTTCGTGGGTAGGATTTTAGAAGCATTCTTGCAATGCAATTAGTTTTTCAATCCCAGTCTCTCTCTCTCCCTCTGTTTGTGGAGGAACTGGTACATCTGCATGGACTCATAATCAGAAAGGGTGCCCTTTCCTACACTACATGTAATTGTCCTCCTCCCCCCTCAATTCACCTCATCTCACCTTTCCTTCTTTTCCTCTGTATCTTTCTTTCACCTCCTGGACACAATGTATTTTGGCAAAGAATGACATGTATCTTCCAGTGGAGGTCCCATGTCTTAACTAAACTCTGGAACATTGTGTTTGCATGTTGATGTTTTGTAGGTTTTAAAGGTCTTTGAAAGGCAAGTGAAATTGAATTATGTAGATTTAGGGCTATTAGTATTACATCGTCGTATGGGATGTACTGTATCTTACACTTTGACACTGATTTGGGAATCAAAGCATGTTTTACTGAGGTTTTAAGTGACATATTTACATGGCATCCTAAAGGGAAACATTAATTCTTACATTAATAATTTTGGGGGTTTCAAAGTAAATGAAAGCTAAAATAGATACCTTACCCCTTGCTGTAGTCCATACCTGAACCACCAACCTAAACTTAATCCGGACATCCCATCATCATTTAACTCCATTAGATTAGTGTTAGGTTAAGGTTAATCTCCGTGCCAGGAGGCACACAAGGCTTGGACATCACTCCTCCACTGGGTTCGGTTTGCAGCTGCACGTCGTGCTGTGTTCCACGTGTTCCAGCCTGCACCGTTACGTTCCAGTTCCACCATTCGCCGCCAAGTTGTTTTTGGGCGGCCTCTTTTCCTTCTTCGTTCAGGTGTCCACCCGAGGGCCACAGCACAGTCGTCCGTTCTATCCTTCCTCAGCACATGGCCGATCCAGTTCCATCTCCGTCTCCTCACTCTCAAGAACTGACTTGTTGGAGACGTGTTGTTGCCATCGAATCTTGAAAATCTTCCGTAAGCATTTGGTCTGGAAGATGTCTAGCTTCTTCTCCTCTCCCTTGGTTAGTTTCCAGGTCTCGCATCCATAAAGCAGAACCGAAAGGACCAAGCTCTTGAAAAGGGAGGTTTTGGTCTTCCTGCTGATATCTCTGGCTTGCCATATGTTTGATAGCCTTTTTAACTGCGCGCTTGCCAGTGCCACTCTTTTCTTGACATCCGCTGTTCCTCCACCATCCTTAGTGACGTTTGCACCCAGATACGTGAAGCTCTCTACCTCCTCTACCTCGCTTTCTCCAACCTTCAGATTGTTGTCGCTCCTGCTGTTGGCCTTCATTATCTTGCACTTCTTGTCGTTCAGTTTTAGGCCAACCTTGGCTGCATTGTCCTCTAATCTGGTTGTTTTGTGCTGAAGGTGATCCGTTGTTGAAGATAGAAGGGCAATTTAGATTAGTGTACCGGAGCTATAATCATCATTCTAAATGAGCTTCTCTAACTTGTAGAAGTTTCTGGAGACACACACACACACACACACACACACACACACACACACACACACACACACACACACACACACACACGTGATAATAGGGATCTCTCATTAAAATACTATATTGGATCTTAATTCACAGTTTGATTTGTAATTCAGCATCACAGTTTCTGATTACTTTTAACTTTCTTGTGGAACTGTTGATTGATATTTTCAGTTGTACATTTATTTTCAACATAACTATTTTCTTTTACACTCCTTATAACAGTGAAGTGTGCATATATCTTTTTATGTGTATTGTTTTTTAATGAATGGGATGGACCTTACAGGCAGGTTTTCAGACTCTACTAGGCAGCTTCGTATTTATTATTTAGCTCCATATGGTGTCAAGCAAGATGTGTCTTTGTGGTTACATCACAAAAATATGTGACTTTGTCGTGACAAGGTTAAAAAACAACTCTTTTAACTCTGAATTGAGTGAAATCAACAACAAAAAAGCACCAGAACATGAATTTGGCATGCCCCCTTTATCATCATACTGCAGATTTGTTTACACTTTTCAGAGTCATAATGCACAAAAAACAACAACAACAACAAGATAAGTCGTTAAATTGATTTTCTCGTCTCTAACAGTTAACATTGCTGTCCGTCTATTAATGTGTGAGTGCATGTGTGTGTTTTTAGATAACGGCTGTGTGTGGATGATTATGGTGAGCTCATGAACCACACACACGTTCTGTCTGTGTTGCCAAATTCAAGGCTAGTGCATTATAAATGACAGCCATATGTCTTCTAGTTGTCAGTCTGGACAGGGAGCAGCTTGAGTGAATATCTTAACACTTCACTGAGACTGCACCTTTTACGTTGGGGTGTTTTCCACTCTCCTTCTGGATCAGTGTGAATGAGGTGTATGAAATCGGCCGAGCTAGCTTTTCTTGAAGTGTGCTCTCCTGCTCTCTGTTAGGTAGCTTTAGCCTTGCTGATCATTGCTGTGCTGAGAACTAAGTAGGGGGTTAATGCCTCCACTGGGATCCACTAATGGGATAGACCTCCTCCTAACAGGTGCACCTGCTCTCATGTATACACAAATTGTGAAATATATATGCTGGTAAATCATACGCATGCTCACACACAAGAGGTTTCAGACCCAGTCTTTATTGGAATACATCTCTTGTATTTACACTGCAGGAACTGAAACCACTGCGTGTTTAATTCTGACTAAAAATAGGTCGTTAATGGTTCCTTTGCTGTGAGTGTCTGTGTTAAGTCTGTATAATAGTTGCCATGCCATCAACTTACAACTGATTCAAAGATTTAAAGTCAGTGTTTCACAGTGTTATTGAATATGTTTTGCGATTTAGTTCGAGTAATTACATTTGTGTAGGGACAATAAGACCTGCAAACATCTTTAACTTGTTGAATGTTGGCTAGGTTTTTACACTAGCCAGTCAAGTCAGCTGGGGGCCTGACAATTTGCTTAATCTGCGATGGTCAGAAGGTGTGTCTTTTACATGCCACTACAGTCATAAATTGTGGTTATTTTCTAGTTGTCCAGTCACGTACATGTGTGCAAATGAGTTTGCTTTGTGGCAACGTTGCCTTGTCTAATTGTGTATTTTTAATCAAATTAGGTTCAAATGTTCAGCCAGCCTCTTGGTTTAACATCAATATTCCAGCAGTGACCATATGCAATTGTAAGATGTCCTGGTGGGCCAGATATTTAAACAACATCCATGTGGAAAGTCATATGCTGTTTGATTTTAAATTAGTCTGCTTGCCCTGTCATCCATATGTTTTTATAAATGAATAACATCTCATAGCCCGTTTCTTTTAGTTTAAATGGCAGGTCCATATCAAGGATATGAATGGGCTCTTTTCCCAAATTGTCTTTCTGTCCTTGCAAACCTCAAAATCTGTTGCCTTCAGGTGTCTGTTAAAAAAGTTTGAGCAAAAATAATTGTTATCAAAAGGGAGTAAATATAGTCAAAATATTCTCAAAGTTTAACCCAAATGGAATAATAAAAGAAATGTGTGGCTTTTCACTTGAATTTTTCCATGTGCAGAAGGAACAATGACAGTTTTTCATTAACCATCTGTTAGCTCTATCTGACCTGAGAAATGCAGTGTAGATCGTTTTTGTTTTGTCTGTGTGTATGTGTGTGTGTGTTTGTGTGTATGTTCCTTCTCAATAGGATTAGATTAATGGGTTTTCTCTACTAAGTCACTCCCATTCCTCTGATTGAATGTCTTTCATCTGTAGTCCATTTCCTTTTTATTTAGTCTGACTCATCTCATTCATCAGAAGGCAGGATATGGATGCAAAGAGGTCACGACTGAAAACGCTGCCATTACCCAACATTAGTGGGGTAATGGGGGAGGAAGAGAGAGAGAGAGACTAGGAAAGAAAAGCCAGTACCCAGTTTTCACTGTGATTGTCAGGCTATTAAAATCAATCTACAGTTAAATTTGAATTACTTGTTGGTAAAAAAGTATTACATATTGTAGCAAGGAATGGTGAGAAGAAGCAGCCACAGTAAACATGCAAGCAACATGTGCTTATTACGTTTTGCTCTATGCTTGAGGCTATGATTGTGTTTAACTAGTGTATTGTGGTAAAGTGCGAAGTGCCTGCGCTGTCGGCTAACTTTGTGTTCTCCGCAGTTCCGGTGTAGCGACAGCAACACTTGCAGTTCATGGAGTCTCCTTACAGTACCTCAACCAGCTGAATTCTTGCAGACTGTCTTCACAAAAATGATGGGTTTGGGCCTTTTGGGCCGCCACACAAACCTCTGACTGAATCATCATCCGACTGTGACACTGTAGACTCTGGCCCTAGCACACTAGCCGCCGCACCGGGCGCATAGTTTGCTTGCTCATTGTTCAGACGCACGTAGCAGGTTGTGATATCTGTCTCCTTCCCACAGACGTTTACGCACACTCGATTATCTCTAGGACCCTTCCCCACCACACATTAGCCCCTTAGAGTGGCCATTCCCTATTCTTCTTACTCTGATTGGCCTGCCACAGATTTCAGATTCATTGACATGCCCCATCCACATTTAACATGTAAAAAAT
>NC_045741.1:21576729-21579182 GCF_008692095.1 Etheostoma spectabile | reverse complement strand
GGGGGGGGGATTGGATTCAGTTGCACACCTTTTACATTTTGGTCACAGTCTGGAGCCCTGTGTAAATATAGTCTAAAACTCTGGCCATCCATTGGATTAACTTTTGAATTTCCCATTAGAGCCCAGTCTAGAAATAGATGTAAAGGGAACAGAGGGAATCCGTGACAGAATTGGGTTTAAAAGGGCCACCGAGACTGACAAAGTAACGTCAGATCAACAAGAGAGATTGAAAGAATGAAAGAGGGTGAATGAGAGAGAGGGCCTTATTGAACAGATCCACACAAGCCAGAATCCTGACTCACTGGCCCAGTTTTTGTTCTTACGCAACGAGCCATTGGAGTGCATTCACCCTCTCTCCTCTCTCATCACTTGCTTCGAGGAAGGGCAGAGAGGGGGGAGGGCTTTTTAGAGAGGAGGGTGGAAGGGAGGGCAATGGGGTGCAGCTGCAGAGAAACAGGGGAAAGGAAGGATGCAGAAAGGACTCAAGTGGATGAGAGATTAGGCCACAACGTAGGGCTGTGCCAACATCCCTGCACAGTTGCTAAGGGAACC
Source organism: Etheostoma spectabile (assembly GCF_008692095.1). NCBI lineage: Eukaryota > Metazoa > Chordata > Actinopteri > Perciformes > Percidae > Etheostoma > Etheostoma spectabile. Next base: position 21,578,630 of record NC_045741.1, on the reverse strand, counting down.
ACTTATTTGTCGTCAAGTCTCTTTGACACCATCTCCTTTTCTGTCATACACATTCTGCTTCTCTTCTGTTTCCTTTTGTCCTATTTTTAAAGGTGCTTCTCCTTAGCAGGGGGTAGCTGAAAGCAAAATAAAATGCAGTGATACCGTGAGCCAGAGAACAAGTTCAGTCAGAGGTGTGTGGGTGGGGGGGGGTGCACAACGACTGCTGAATGGTTGCAGATCCCAATTGAGTAATTCAAGGCCCTGTCATTTATCCGACAGAGGACGAGTGGATTATCTCAGTGTCCTTGACCCACTAAACCCCCACTTCGTATGCTGGCATAGAGAACTAAAGGGTAGATGGATAGAGTGGGTGGATAGGACCCCGTGTGATGGTGGGCTGGCTGGGACAGAAAGACAATAATGCAGCCATTGGCAGGCTGTTATATAATCTCTCAGAATCGGCATTTCAAACAAAGATGTCCCTGCTGTGTGGTTTAGGTTGCCTAACGGCCGGAACCAGAGAGACCACCTCAGTCCAAAATAAGTTAGGAAGTAAAAAGATCACATTTCCCTAACAAATACCAGTAGCTGAACCTCAAAGACAAATCTACTATCAGCTGGTGCCGGCTCATTCCACTACAAAAAGGAAATTTTGTACAAATTTAGGTTTGGGGTTTTCTTACTTTTAAAACAGGTGTTGCAAGTTTTTTAAACTTTGAAACTGGATGTAATCAGGAATGTCTTGCTCAATAGTCATGCTGGGTGATAATCCAGACAGAGCACTGCATTAAAAAATGCATGGGGCTGCTTTGGTGAAGTGCTTGCTACTGGTACAGATTGGAAGAGGAAATGTGATCCAGGGAGTCCAGTTTGAGTTTCCGATCCATGAGTTTGAAAGCTTATCAGACACCTAAAGAGTGGTTTATGTTACTGTGTGGAAGGATCTGGCAACTTTGCAAAGTTATTGTGACACAGGCATTATTATATTGTCATATAAAGTTATATAATTGTTATGTAAGTGGGACCAAGTGTGCACACATCTCAGGTGCACATAAAAAAAACACTTTGATTGTAAAATGTGGCTGACACCCTTTCCAAAGAAAACTGTCACGACTTGCCGCATGAGTTTAGTTGCAATGTAATGGCTGTTTTACAGTCGACGCATCCAGCGTGCGTGCACCAGTAAGACGTCAAAATGACATAGATCTCGCTGGCGCTCCAGGATTTTCAGTACCACTCTATTTTTTTTTTCAGCAAAAAGAGGAAGCCTAAACGAGCTCGAGGATGTCAGGTCTCTCAGAGTGACTGCAAGTCTTCCTTGTAACTTTACTGGGTTAAGATGAGTTATTTTATGGTGAATGAAATGCTTTATCCGACGAATCAAATCAAACCATTGACGTCAGTGCTACTGCCAGTAGTACTTTTTTCTCTGTCTTCTAGTCCATAGAAATAGCAAAGTAGCCTGCAACTAGTGTCGCCACCACCACATGCGAGTATAAACAGTTGTGATGCTCTCATGACGTCACATTTGCGCACGCCAGCTCGGGTTACTGTAAAACGTTCTTAAATGTAGCCACAAACAATGACACAGATGAAAGGGCATGAAAGGTAGACCAGGGGTGTTATAAATGCAAATGGGACAGAGTGAAACCGTGTGTATAAGAATATAAAGTGTAAACGGAAAAGATGTACACATGGAGAAGTAAGAGCAGCAGTGAGACGGCAGTAATGGTGATTAACATGTAAGGTATGAGCTGCAGAGGCATGGCTGTTGTATGCAGCAACCTGTATCCGCCACAAGTGTGCTACAGGCTGCGTGACTGTGCATAAGATTATGTTTTTGTGTATCGGAGGGGTTGATGTGTTGGAAGACTGGGGGGGGGGTATGCTGTGTGTTGACAGCTGGCTTCTATAAATAA
>NC_045741.1:21576012-21576719 GCF_008692095.1 Etheostoma spectabile | reverse complement strand
CGGGGAGGGGGGGTGACGGGTTGGAGGGAATGAAAGAAGAGCATGAAATAAAAGGGGAAGGAGGGGAGGAGACAGCGGATGGGAGGGCTGATAGAGAGGGACTGATACAGATGTACTGAGAAACTTAAAAGAATGTGGTGAGTGTCCTGAGCTCCGGTCACACACTCTACATACCTGTCTCAACCAATCAGCCGCCCCTGGTGGGATCATGTGCCCCCTGCCTCTGCCTATCATCTTCTTCATTTGATACAAATTGAGGACCACAAAGTCTGTTGCCGTTAGAATTTATCTCAGCATCGGTGTTGCCCTGTCAGCTTCCTTCCCTTGTCTGGTTGTGACTCTTGCGTGTGACGCAGGGACTCAGAAACATAAAAATGAAGGCAAAGAGAAAGGGAAAAGAATGAAGAGAAAGAAGTAAGATGATAAACAAGAGATTAACGACTCTACAGGCGTTGTGCTTTTTGTCACACAGAAAGGCAAAGTATCAGACAGTTCTGAATCCCTGTGAATGGGACTTTCTGAGAACGACTCCCTCCATTAATATGTAATGTAGTGGGTTATTGAGCCCTGTCGTATCATATCCTGTAGACTAGCTGCTTGGTAACAACTGACTGAGATGTACTGTATCACTGACACAGGCCACTTTCACTTTTCTGCCTCCTGTTACACCATTTCATTGCCTTCCATAGTGGTGTGTGTGTGTGTGT
>NC_045741.1:21555416-21576002 GCF_008692095.1 Etheostoma spectabile | reverse complement strand
GTGTGTGTGTGTGTGTTTGTGTTTGTGAGGCGGTGGGTTTGGTTTCCTGTCTCGGCACACTGAACACCTGCCTGGCGAACTGATGGACCTGTCTTACGCATTTTAGCTGACATTCTGCACGTCTTTGTTCCTCCGTGATTATGATTCAGAGTTTCTACTGTAACAATAGAGATAGAGGCTGGAGGGAGAGAGAGACAAGGCAAGGAAAAAGGTGGAAGTGAGGAGGCAGCAACATTAAGTAGAGGACAGAGGGAGGAAGCCTTCTCTCTCCCACTTCCACTATTTCTGCCCACACAGCAAACTATAAGCACACATGTGAAAGACATGTTTCTGTGGACAGACAGTCACATGGCTGTATGTATGTATGTATGTATGTATGTATGTATGTATGTATGTATGTACACTACCGGTCAAAAGTTTGGGGTCACTTACAAATTTCCATGCCACTCCATTATAGACATAATACCAGCTGATCTGAGTGGGTGGCTGATCTTTAATGCAATATCTACATTGCCCATTATCAGCAACCATTGATCCAATGTTCCAGAGGCACATTCTGTTTACTAATCTGATATCATTTTAAAAAACTAACTGAGAAAACACTGGAGAATCCTTTTGCAATTATGTAAGCACATAACGTAATTTGAAAACTGCTGACCGGGTTAAAGAAAACAATGCAACTGACCTCAGCTGGTATTCTGTCTATAATGGAGTGCAATGGAAATTTCTAAGTGACCCCAAACTTTTGACCGGTAGTGTATGTGTGTATGTATGTATGTATGAACTGTTGCTTATTGATGAAGGTGTGTGTGTGTGCGTGTGTGTGTCAGAAAGACAGCATATGTCATTTGAGTTATATGCATATGTAACAGTCTCTGCCCAAAAGCGACTCTGCCTAATTTGGCATCTAAAGAAACATCTTGACACTGTCGGTAGTGCTGGCAACAGGCCAATAGTCATCTTCCATCGTATTAGTGTCATCTTACACTATCGATTTCTCAGTGTAAACCACTATATAAACTAGAGGTGGTTGACTTGAGTTAATATTTCCTGCAAAAATCCATTGGTTTGAACTTTGTGCACATTAACTCTGTATTTCACGTGATGCGTGTGTGGTAGTTCAACTGTGTACACTACCCACTTAATGTCTTCATTCTAGCTTCCTTTTAGGCTCATTTGTTTTCTGCACCCAGAGTGCTTTGCAAAAAGCAAACAAAGACGAATGATTTCAGCTCAAAAGCTACACTTGTGCATTAAAAGACATTAAAGAACACGTGGCGAATTCCTTGCTTCAGCACATTGAATTAAGAGCCATTGTATTGAATTTCACAATTCTGTAAAAGAACACCATCTAAATTAATCAGTTGTATCTAAAGGACCTCCCAGCAGCTCACCCAGCCGCATGCTTAAAGAAGCAGCATTTTAATGAATTCTGAGTGTGACTTCCTCACACCTCCTCTCCTCTGTCTGACTGTGGTTCTTCTCTCTGCTCTGTCCCTGCAGCCTCTAGCACAGTGGTGCAGGCTGCTGCCCAAAGATGCTGCCAAGATGCCAGAGAGCGCGTGGAAGCTGGTCTTCTACACAATGTCCTGGTCATACAGCACCTACCTGCTCTTCTTCACCTCCTACTCCTTTTTCCATGACCCGCCCTCTGTCTTCTACAGTAAGATAGTGTGAACACATAACGTAATGTAGAGGTCATTTATTTAGCAGTTTGTGTTCCAGTCCTCTTAGCGATCTGTTAATTGAATGACTCTGCTCCTGATCCCTTTTAATGGTTTAAATAATTTGTCAGTATTCAATATGTTGATTTAAAATTAGATTACTGAATTCTCTGAAGTTTTGAAGCCAGTACATACTAGATCAAAATTGACCTCGGAAAAAGCATGGTTTATAGTAACTTTAATTGAGCCATTTTCTCATTAGAATTTGCTTTGGGTAAAAGCGTCAGCTAAATTACAAAAAATGTCATTTTCCTACCTAACCTCTTAAGGAGCTGAAATCTTTTTAATCTAATGAAACAGCAAGCAGCACGTCCTAATCCTATAGAGACTCTGTGGGGGTTAAATGTCTCGTTGAGTATTCAAATAGAGAGGTATTTATAGCAGTGCATAGTAGATAACAAAGAAAACAGGAACTTGCTGCAAACCAGTTTTCAACTGAGTCAGGCCCGTTTAGCATTGTAATGTAATGTTACTTTTTAACTTTCCTGTATAATAAATATGAATGAATGACTGAATATATTCATGCATATTCTGAGCCTTGAATTGAATCACTTATTTTGTGTTATTAATTAAAAAAAAAAAAATCAAAAGTAATTGATTAATTTATAGTAATCAAAAGGACATAAATTATATACCAACAAACCTAAATCAATGTTTTATGCAAGAATACATTAAGTTTTGCCCCTACACTTATCTTCATTATAGCACCTAATGGATGACTATCACTACCAATGTAGGATAGACGCGTAAGGGGGATTCCACTTAAAATCCAGCAATGTCTTTTATAGTCTCTCTACCTCCTCCATCAGACATGGAAGTGTCAGGGCTTCAATCAAACTCCATCACTCTTAGTGGAGCTGCATCACCTCTAATAGCTGCCAGTCTGAGATGGTGTACAGAAGCAGTGTACCACAATGTGACTGCTCAGGGGGGGGCGATGGCAAGAGAGAGAGAGAGAGAGAGAGAGAGAAAAAGAGAGAGAGAGAGCGATAGCCCAAAACAGAAGAATTTATTTGCAGATTAAGGAGAAATCACAGACACAGTGGCAGACGAGAAAAGGGGTCTGTATTCTGATGAGAAAGGAGGGGGTAAAAAGCCTCAGTCTCCCAGGAAAATATAAAAGTCTCCAGTTCCCATGCCTCGCCTTGGCAGCTCTGTTGTGATCCATCTAGCAGCCTCCTCCTCAATGTTTAATGACGGAAGGTCCAATCAATAAACATTACACACGGCCCAAACATAACCCCATCCCACCAGAGACATACCTTACTCAAACATCGGAGGAGAACATTTCCGTTACTTTAGAAACTTTACTTTAATTCCCCCGAGGTTAAACCTGATCCGCCCGAACCTCCTCCACATCTGGGATCCTTCCCAGAAGTCACTGCATATAGCTCAGGATCTGGACATATTAGGAATACAAATGGGTACACAGTCTATGTGTGCATAAAACAATCATCCTTCAGTGTCTACAACATATCTCATCATAAAAACACAGAATCATTTTCTAATTTAATCCGCAGTGTTTGAGTTTTGTGAGACAATGAGTCTTGTCGTCTACACACTAAGACCTCCCCCACGTTTGTTTGCAGTAGTGGGTCTGGAGTCAAAACTTCTGTTGGCTTTCAACTGTGATAGTTGTGATACAGTCACTACCTTCTGTTTTACTGTGTGAGTCAAAAAATCTGAGACACTCAACATGAAAACAGATCAAAAGAAGAGATGCACTTACAATACATATGAGAAAGCTCACAGAGTGCACCCCTTTCTGCCAAAGGCTGCATAACGCTCTACATGAATGTTAATACAAAATGTTTCATTTCTAATCTGCATCTGAATTAAGTTGGTTTTAAAGTAAAAGCTAACCTCCTTAATGTGCTCTGTGTGTCTCAGCCTGTGACCTCTCCTCACTTTTCCTCCAGACTGGAAGAGTGGTATGTCAGTGCCTACAGACATCGCCATAGCCTACCTGATCCAGGGCAGCTTCTACGGCCACTCCATCTATGCTACGGTCTACATGGACGTGTGGAGGAAGGACTCAGCTGTCATGGTGGTGCACCACATCATCACGCTGGCACTCATTAGTTTTTCCTACGCCTTTAGGTACATTTGTTAAGCCTAAAAAGAGCTATGGTTGACCCTTTTCATTTTTATTAAGCATAAAGTGCCCTACAGGATCATTCAGTTTATGTTATATTACTACATCATCAGCATAGATGCAATCATACAGAATATGTGATAAATTAAACTTTGGTCATTGTTGTCCATTAATATGTGTTCAGCTCCCAAATGGCAGGCAAAATAGATCAAAAATAAATTGACTTGGTTGATTAATTGTAAATGTTTCTGGTTGGACCACCCAAACATTTGCATTGGCAGATGCCTGCTTGTAATGGACTTGTATTAGAAATAAGATGAAATATATACACATACTGTACCGTGTGTTCCCTGGCCCTCAGATACCACAACGTAGGGATTCTGGTGTTGTTCCTCCACGACATCAATGACATTCAGCTGGAGTTCACCAAGCTCAACATCTACCTGAAGTCCAGAGGAGAAGGCTATCACCTGCTCAACGACGTGCTGTCCAACATGGGCTCTGTTAGCTTTAGCATCACCTGGTGAGGTTCAACACGCGCGCGCACGCACGCACGCACGCACGCACGCACGCACGCACGCACGCACGCACGCACGCACACACACACACACTTGATCTGCCCATGAGTAGACATTCATTGCTGTTGTGTTCTCTCAGGTTCTGGTTCCGTCTTTACTGGTTCCCTCTGAAAGTGCTGTACGCCACATGTGTGTCCAGCCTCCAGTCTGTCCCCAACATCCCTTTCTACTTCTTCTTCAACACTCTTCTCCTGGCACTGCTGCTCATGAACATCTACTGGTTCTTGGTGAGGAGGACACACAGGTTTCTTAATTCAAACCCATACAGCATTAATGGTCAGTGTTTGTTTTGTCTTAAACTGCCACAGCTATGACACAATCTAACCTCTGTTGTGTGGTTGTTTCTCCCCTGGTCTGTGTGTAGTTCATTGTTGTTTTTGTAGTGAAGGTGCTAAAAGTGAAGGAGGTGAACGACGTCAGGGAGTACGAGGACGAGGAAGGCGACAACGCGGCAGCTGGCCTGCTCAAGGAACCTCAGGCAGAAAACCACGGTGGTGATGATGCTGGACATCACAACTCCGCCCAGGGGTGAGTTAACACCAACAGACTGCGTGTCATTTGAGACCCCAGCGCAGGGTGGAATAATACCACCAGCCAACTGCTGGCAGGTTTTCACTGTAAATGTTGAGTTTAAACCAAACATTTGAAGAATGTCCACATCAAGAAATCATCAGTTGTAAGACAGGTCATTATGTAGATATGAACTACAGTAAGCAGTAGGCTTGTTGCAGTTTGACACCAGCGTAGGTGGTTCTAATCAAGGTTTCTGCAGGGTCTTAAAAAGTGAAAAATTTCAAAATCAAAATTCGCTAAAGTATTGTGTTCTAGGTCTTAAATCATTTTAAACGGGTCTTTATTTCCCTACGTCCATGTAACGCCTCTAGTACTCATTGAAATGGCTTTTCTTTAGTCCGTGGTGTTGTAGTTCTTTCTTTTGATACTCCAGATATAATTCGCTGTATATGTACAGATTATTATTAATCTGTCGCTTTTATTCAATTTAAATTAGATTGTTTACTTTGAAGTACTTTTGTGACTCTGCATTTCGATGTACTTTGACGCGACATAGGTCTTAAATTTGCATTCATAAAGGTCTTAAAAAGTCTTAAATTTGACTTTTTTAAACTTGCAGAAACCCTGTCTACTGCCAATGGCTGACCTAATACCACAAGACAGAGAACTTTACTGAAATAAATATTTCTCGAATACATTTCAAATTTTATGTTATATGCACAAATAGCCGGGTAAACAAAAGAGATTACAGTCACGCTAGCAGCTCTGTGAGACTATACACAGGCACAGTGGTGCTTTGAGCTAAATGCTAACGCCAGCTTGCTAACATGCTCACAATGACAATGCTAACTGATGTTTAGCGGGAATAATATTTACCTTGTTCACCATCTTAGTTTAGCGTGTTAGCATGCTAACATTCGCTCATTAGCATGAACTGAACCAAACACAGCTGAGGTTAATGGAAATAAATATTAGCTGCTAGCGTGGCTGGTATAAACGTGGTCTAACCAGATAATTCAACATGCCAGCGTAGGCTCTAAAAAATAATAAACACGGGCCTCACACCAATTTCCTTACAAAGAGAGGAGGGTTTCTACAAAATATCACAACATGACACAGTCTTGTTTCTGTTGTCAACCAAATTCTGTGTTATACAAAAGCTATGATTCTACATAAAAAGCAGCTTTTTTTGGGAATTATGGCATTAATTTAGGAGTTGGCTGTCAATGCAACTGCCATGAGTTTGATGCCACTTAATAATTCCACCTGTATTACCACTGCTTACAGATCATACATTTCTGTTGTAAAATGGTACACACATAGCACTTCTCAAAGTCAGTTTTGGCAGTTTTGTAGCCAAACAAGTCAGTGTCCTTTTATACCGATCTTAGCAGTTATTATAATAATTACTATGCCTCTACAAAAGGTTTAAGTAGATTTTCTAGAATGATATAGGGATTTTTTAATGAGATGTGTAACGTAATAGGGGTCTCTTCTAATGTGAAAAAAGTACTCAGCACTTTGCAATATTGAGCTTAAAACAAGAAAATGCTAACTCGACTAAAAATAAATTGTGTGCCTTTTTATCTGAACTTACGGATTCATGTCTTTATCTAAGGAGTTGCCTTAGTGTTGACATGTGCACCTCTATCATCTGCTGCTGATTATCATGGGAGCCTTTGACCAGTGAAACTCTGAAGACTGTGAAACTGCCGACATCTCTATCACTTTTTTATTAGTTTGGAATACTCACAGAAAAAAAATGACACTGTCTCTAAACTGTGGTACAATCCGATCACTGTACGACCAAAACGATCTGATAACTCAAGCAGACACTTGCTCCTGAAGTTCAGGTATAGATGCAAAGAGAGCAGGTCTCCCACTGAGCTTGTGTAACTTGCGGCCCTAACCGGTAGATAGGATCAAAGAGCCTGGGACCATATGGAGATGTGATTATGTGGCACTCCTTATCTGCCTGGCCTTGACCACTGCTAATATCCTCTCTGCCTGCTAATGCCTCACATCTGCTGATCACCTCTTCTGACAAGCTTATTCTCTCCTTCCCCATCCTGTCCTTAACTCTCATTACACTGACTCTCTCTGTTGCCTCTCTGTTGTAGAAAGCACGTGCAGAATGGGATCAACAAAAAGAAGCATCTATAGCGGGCTATCCGTCGCCACCACCTGGCACTAGGCTACAACTACAAGCAAAACAAGATGCCCTCCTTGGACGGCTCACACTCAAGGCTGGAGGGAAGAGGGTCACAAAAGAAAAAGGGAAACAAAATAGCAAGTTTTGACCTTTTTGTTTTTTTTAAATTTATTTTACAACATTTCCTTTCATCGCTGTCATTTTGTTTTGTTTTTATTAGAGCACTGTGATGTCATGTCAGGTGACTTTTTGTCTTATTGTTGCTAACTTTACATTTGATAGATTCAGTAGAAAGAAAAAAAACTGTTAGAGTTAGGCTGTGATTGTTACGTACAGTCGGACAGGGTGTCATAATCATCACCGTCACCCTGAACAGCGCCCCAGCGCCCAGATTGCAGTCTGTAGAAATTTAGACCGACGGTAACCATTAGCAACCTGGTAAACAAGCAGCTAATTCTAATAGGGGTGAGCTGTGTTCGCGCTGTCAGTGAAATAATGAATTAATTTCCTCCTTTAACCTCCGTCCAACTTCTCTGACGTCAGACATGAAGAGAAAACGCCAAAAAAAAAAGTCAAATGGGAAACATTGCGTTGTTCTCAGTATCATTTTTCATGGCTGCAGTGATCCAAGAGAGCCGTTCTACCACATGTATTGATTTTCATATCACTGCACAAGTCAGTGGTGGCAACCGCACAGCTTCTGGCGTGCATTAGTTTGATTTGAAAAGTCACACTGGGGTGTGCATGTGTGCGTGTGCGTGTGTGTGTCAGACATTCCAGGATGAATGTAGCCGAATGTTTTAAACTCAAAATCGTTTCACAATATTTCGCCTCTCAGTTTGATTTCTTTTTACATTTTATCTCTTGCACTGATGATCAACAGACATTGGAAATATTTAATTGTATGGAAAAAGCTTTTTTTTGTAGTGTTGCAAAGCATCTGTTGCTGCACTGACATGAAGGCATACAAGCTGGTTGCTGGTTTAATGACAGCAAATAGCTAGAATTGATTGAGCGGGTTTCAGTATCATCCTCATCATTTAATTTGTTTAAACAATATGTTTGACTAACATTTATAACCAGTTTCGTGGGTGGTGATGGCGGCTATCGGGTTCACAGAAAAAATTTAACAATATACAAGAACTTGTGTAATGATAAAGATCTGTAGGATTAAAAAAAAAAAACATTATATATGCACACATTACGGTATTCAGGAATGCATGACATTGAATGATTTTGGAAATATGCTATGAAATTGTCTTACAGACAATGAAGAAAACATCCTCTGGCTACGTAATCCTAATGTCTCTATTAATGTCTAAAATAACCATCCTAAAAGTGATTATTCTTTGAAGCAGCGGGGACTACTGAACATGCATAACGTCGGCTGAAAGTGAAAGCTGAGTGTGATAAACCTTCATGTGGCATTGAAATTTATTTCAGACACACATTAAGGTAAAATTAAAGTTTGTTATGTCCCAGAAATCCCACATATGGAAAGAGTTTTGATATCACCTGTAATTCAAACTCGGTAAATTAAACTACAGTGGAAAGGTTTCCATGGATCCCACTGGTTTACTGTTAGTGGAAACAGCTGCTGCACCTGTAGTAAATAAGGTATATGTCTATTCTTCCTACCTTCTCGATCAAATTCAAGCTGTTGTTTCGATGAACAGCATGCTTGTGCTGCTGGAGCAGGCCGCAGATGTTGTTCTGTTTTAGTTTATCTGTTTGTCTTCCACAGTCCCCACATAAGCACATGTGGGGGGGGGAGTTCAAACTACTTTTAATTTAATATTAAACTATCACTATTATGGCTGTAGTTAAGGTTATCATTGTTGATTTGTTTATGAATTGCTGCTGTTTTTTTGGCTTCCTCTGAGAGCACTGTTGGAATCCCAGTTTAGTCGTCTTCTTCTGCTGCGTACGAGTCTGTGATCGTCTGCTTAGATCAGATATATTTTCTGGGAGAGTTGAATTGTTCATCTACATTACAAACATCTGGATTAAGATCAGATCTGTTCCTTTTAATTTAATTGCTGGCTCACACATTTTACTGTATTCTGATCATTATACATCTGTACTGTAAAAGTAACAGTTTATGAAACATTTTGCTGTGTGTAATAGATCAGACATCCTGTAGCACGGTGTTCTGGCAGGAAGTGACCTCTGCGGTCTTGACTACTCAACTGTGAGTTTGCTGATATTTGTGTGATATGATGAGAGATGTGAAAGTTTGCAGTAAACCCACAAAAACCTGTAACCTGGATTAGGTGTGACTTATCAAGTCTTGTATGGTACAGTGTGCGAAAAGGTGCACCTTCAATCTCTCTCCACACTGTGTCATGCTACAAACAGTCCTGTGATGTGAGACTGAGTAACTACTGCTAGGGGTGGGCGATATGAATGTGAAATGCACCATCAGACAATATTAATTTGCTGTACTGTTTACACCGTAGTGTCATTGTTTCAATGAGCTGTTTTATGGAAATATTGGATTTGATCATTTTGCATCTAAAGTACTTTGTCTTTTCAGGAATTTACATTGATGGATTACCAAAAAACAGCTGCAGCAACTACCAGGTGTACATTAGATCATTTTAGTAATTTTTCTGAAAGTTTATTAAATCATCATGTCTGTAAGTATGATATGAAAGAATTTGTATCCATGTCATCCACCCCTCACTGTTACCCAGATGTGATGAAATCTGAAATTGAAAGGAGAAAAAACATTTTGAAATTGTTTATTTTTCTTCCTGTATTGATGTGGCTGATTTTTATTTAAACGTCCAAAATGTTGGAAACATGTCGCATGTGAAGCTCAGTTCAGTCGGACAACTCTGTTTTTGTACAGATTCGATATTTGACTTCTAGGCGCTGACCTCGTCACTCTCCATTTGCATAGACGAGGATCAGCTCGAAGGAGATCAGGGATCGACAGCGTTTGCTGCTTTACTGATCAGTTCTCAAAGGCAAGATAAAATGCAAACTGAGCAGTAAAAGCCGTCAGATGTTTTGTACTAAATACAACATGCCTGCCTGAACTGCTGCTCACAGGCTTCTCTTTCATTTTGACACAAAGTATCTTCATGAGTGCTTTGATTGTGCCAAAATGTCCACCCAAATTATAAGGCAAGTGTTTGTGGGTGCTGGTGACGAGCGAAGAGGAGAGCTAGTAGAGAACGACAGGCAGAAGAAGCCCTGCAGGTATTTCTTATAAATTGCACTGTAATTTATTATTATTTGTTTATTAGTAGATCAGAATTAAAAAAGGGAATAGAGAATTTGGGAATTTTTACTTTACCTTCTTGGAAGAATCAGTAACTAAAACTCTTAATTTAAAATTGATTTCAACTTTCCATTTTCTGGACCATTGTTGCACTGTAATTGATACAAATTGACCCTTTTTTCTTAAATCTGACCACTTGATAAAGAAATACTTGCTCTTTTGTAATACTATTTTAATACCATTCAGCCAATGTTTTTGTTTGATTTTTTTTTTCCATAAAATAAAACGTGTCAGTAAACAAGAGACTTGCTCCTTGGGATTTCTTTTTTATTTATTTTAATCACACCTGATATCATTTTCATTGCAAAGATCAAGTGTTGTGGATGAGGTTCAGACCAGAGAAGAGTTCAGTTCAGTGCACAAATGAAAACCAACTGCTTTAATAAATTAAAAATGCATATGTACCACACAGTATTTCTCTCATGGTGGTAAATATAAAAAAAGAAAGAAAATCCTGTCATTGTTACCATGGCGACATGTGGGGGTCACAGGTCATGCAGAAAAACATGGGAAATACAAAATGGTAAATAAACACCGTTCACCCACAACAAGGCAAGACCAGGGCAGAGAGAGGGTCAAGGAGACACTGCAGTATTAGCTTTACAAACACCAATATCTCATGAAATATATCTAAGTGTGTTTAAGATATTTCTCCCCATATAATCCAACACCCTTTGCGTTATTGCCTATTTTAAGACATCCGGTGTACAAACACTGCAGTGCTGGCTTGACCAAAATCTTAACAGCTTTAAAAACGGCTGACTAAGTCAAACCACATTGCTGCAGTCCACACGTTTTCTGATAAAAGCAGTAAACGGCGAGTTTTTATCTTGTCACGATGCATTGACTCACACACGTGCTCTGATTAGACAAACATGTTTGTTGGACAAGGCCTTTCTTTATCATGAGTCTCAAAATAAGTTAACAACACCAGCATGACTTTTTTATATATTAAAAAAAGAAGATTTGAGCAGTAAAAATAAGACATCAAGTCACACAGCAACAAACCTTGACTACAGGAAAAAAGTTACACAAAAAGTAAGAGAAAATTTCAAGGTGGAATCTGCTTTAAATTTCCGTAATCTATATTCAACAGGGAGAAAGGGGGAGATTAAACCTAACAATTACTATTTGGCAAAGATTTTTTTTTTGATTCAAGGTAATCAAATGTTTAATAAATTCACTACTGAGGCAATGGAATCACGATAATCTAAACACTAGTTCACATTTCATTTAGGCAACTCGTCTTATCAGTAAACAACATTTGTTGAGTCATTTTCACTGCCCATTTAAAAGGATAAGTTCAGATTTTCTTTTCATGTCTGTCTCAACAAAATACTCATGTGCCCATATATGACATAAATCAAAAGAAAAAAGAAAATCCATTACCAAATGTTTTGATAATTGCTTCATCCTTTAAGCCATCAAAACACAAATAACCAAACATTTTTTATGTGATTTGTTGCAATGTTTTATATTATTGTAAATGTTATGGTAATGAAATTTGATGTCATCTTGATGTCATCTGGGACTCCTGCAATGGGCATTTTGCACTATTTGCTGACATTTTATATTCTAAGCAATCGAACAATTAAAGTGACTCAATGTCTTTATGGAAATGTGAGTACTGTATTTAAGCCGATTGGAAAATGTGAACCTGTCCTTTAGCAACCAGGTTGGGTGACCACATCTCTAGACAAAAGAAATTCTGGGCTAAACTCTGTGTGGTCAGTTTCTCCCTGTAGCTGCCTGAGACTTCACATGGCGTCGATTTGGCACAACGATCACTTGTACGGTATACCGAGAGGAGGAATGAGGAGTGGTCGCTGGACAGAAACATCAGAAATTCACTTTATCTTATCAAGAGCTCAGCAATGAGGACAGATGCTTTGCATTCCTCACGACAGTCAAACAACGAAATATGTCCGACGCGAGGGATTCTTTTTTTAAATGATCGACGAGACATCTGTTCATGAAGACAGGGAGATTGAAAAATGATTCCTGATTATTCTGGTCTGTGAGACCAAATGGATTAAGTTGGCAGCAGGACAGGATCTGACATCATAGTTTGTGGTATCAGGATGAAGGAAATGAAAGGAAGAGATTCTGCTGGTTTGAAACCATCATAAAGACAGAAGCTTGGCCCAGCTTCCATGTTCTTACTGATTAAAGTGTCTTGATTTGAGAAAATAGGTGGGATCGTAAAAAGAAATACGGCGTTGTGCACCTTAATGGATCTTTGCCTTGGGTTGGGTGATTCTACGGACAACACTGTACAGGACTCCGAAGTTCTGTAAGGAACACAAGAAAGAGAGTCCATTTCATGTATCCAGACAAGACCCACAAAACATCTGCACACTCACAAGCCTTATTCGCTGCATCAGTGATTGGTTTTCAAACTTGTCGCTGAGGCCTTAATTAACAACCATCGTGAGGACAAAGGATGCCTGCCCTCCTAGTCTATCTACCAAAAACCCTTATAAACGTCCCTTACCATAAATAATGCCTTAAAGTGCCAACGAACACATTGTCACTTAATTTAAGTTTCCTTCACTGCATTTTGGGGTTTATTTAATACATTTTCTTTTGGCATTCAAGATCACTAATGATAAATGTATTACAGGGCTCTAAAGAAGGCAATGAATACTTCTGCTTATTTAACATTGCGCTTCTGCCGCCTTTCACATGTTTAGTGAGTTAAAGAAATGTTACTATACCTAGTAAGACTACCGTCATGCATTTTCTGTAAAAGAATTGAAGTGCAATGCCTGATTTTTTTTGGCAACTTAGGAGCGGGAGAAACATGTTCACATACCAAACCATCCCCTTTTAAGTTGATATGGCAAACTTGTTAGCAAACATTTGCTCGTTTACACATTCAACAGTTAAGGAGAAACATCATCATTATCGTGAGTTGTGGTTCTGGCTGCCTGTAAGACCAATATTTACGTTAGGTCTATTTTGATCTCCACCAACTCCTGAAGGAAATTTCCAACTCTTTAGCTGTTAAATGCTCCACTATGTTCTGCTAACTGTGTCTGTCTGCTGTTTGGTGCTGAGCAAGTAGCGGAGAGGTTTTTTTTATGTTGTTGTGTATACAGCTGCCTGCTGTGGAAGAAAGTAATGTTATGAGAGCAGTGAGAGTGAATTTACAGACCAAACAGTTACACATTAAACAAAGTATTCAGCTGATATTTGTCTGTAAGTTCATCGCAACAAATTGTTGTTGCTGTAAAACAGCAAGCTTTAAACATCTAAAACCGACAACACATTTATGTAATGTAGTGCATGTCTGAAAGAGGCCACAGACTACTGCATGAACACGGTGACCTACCTGGATAGCGAGATACATCATCCCTAAGTAGGCTGCAATGCAGACTGCCAGCAGCAAGTCAAAAATAGCAGGCTTCACTCTGAGAGGTAGAGAGTGAGTGAGATACAGAGAGATTATTAAAAGAGAAACAGTCAAAAATCATCCTTAACATTATGGGATGGCTGTTTTAATGTTTGGATTTGGTCAGTACTGATAAACGATGAAAGGC
Organism: Etheostoma spectabile; assembly: GCF_008692095.1. Taxonomy (NCBI): domain Eukaryota; kingdom Metazoa; phylum Chordata; class Actinopteri; order Perciformes; family Percidae; genus Etheostoma; species Etheostoma spectabile. Next base: position 21,562,109 of record NC_045741.1, on the reverse strand, counting down.
TCAAATGCAGTTAACTGAGGACTAATCAAAAGCAGACAATAGCCTCATGATTTTACAGACAGCTGTGAGCTTTTACAAAGCTACAGTAAATCAGCATGAAGTACACTAATGCATCTCAGAAGGGGAGCTCATTACAGCGTACCTGTAAGCATTCATAGTCTGCTTCAACTGGTCGTAGAATACAAACTCTGGATCCCTGAGGACAAGCAGAGTTCAAAGCTGTCACTTTGACATCATGACAAAACATGAATGTACAATACACATGATATCTGCTGTTTATGGAAATATACAGAAAGTACTTATTGTACATTTTGGGCATTGAAGCATCCACCCATTTCTTTACCTTTTGTCAGCTTTGACGTAGTGTCTCTTGACATCCTTGAGGTAGTGTCCGAGGTGATACTCCAGAGTGGACACCACGCTGCTGTCTTTGTCCACCAGCTGAGCGGCTCTGGGCTGCGCTGTGAGCCAGTCCACCACTGCTGATAACTGCTCGTCCTGCACCTGCTGACGCGACAAGACAAAGACTGCATTACACAGGTGTACAGTTTGAGTTGCACACAAAATAACCACCACAGTCTGTGAAGGACAGGACCGGACATACCAGTTTTTTGGAGTAATATAAAAGTTTTGCTTTCAGATTTAACAAAAAAAGAGGTACTGACAGCAATTTCAGAAAACAGTGTCAACACAAATTCTGTCCTGATTAAAACAGTAGAAAATAAGGGACACTTGTTGCTACTCCCGTTTCTTTTAGAGATCTGTTACCACCGTGCCCTCAGAGTTTAGTGACTCACCATCTGTTCAGTGAAGATCTGCAGGTCTCCAGGAGCCCCCTGTGCAGCACAATACACAAACAACAAAAATTTCACATTACAGGCAGAAAGCAGACGCAGTATAAAACATTTTCTCCATCTGTGTGTTTACCTTTTCAGTGAGGTTGTATATGACCCTTGCCAGTGCCTCTGCTACCAGCTTGGTGTTCCTGCTGAGTTTCTTCACATCGACATGAGGCCTGTAAAACAGGAACACAAGTTTGCAGACAGTTAGAAATGGTAGAGAATGCCCAAAACATAAGGAGAGAAACCAGAAACCTTCTGCAGCAAGGGAGAGAGGAAAAACCAATTACAGAGCATCCATTTTCACACAGTTGTGCTGGAATGTAGAACGTTTGACAAAAGAAGACAGAGCAAATATCAAATCAACTGTGAGGTTAAGCAGGAAACTGTAACAGAACCGATAAATGGTTTACTAACAAACAGAGAGACGGGGAGATGGATGGCTACAGGAGCAGGATAAGACAAAGGAATTAAAAGTGGAAATGAGGACAAAAGGTGTTTCTGCCAATCTCAGACAGCATCAAATCTTAAACCCCACACGCTCACTCCACTCACAACACTCTTTTCATGGAAGTTGTATAAAGGGACTTGGTAGCAGAGGAATGGGTCTAGAACACCACCTATGACATGAATAAAAATGACTGGCAGCTAGAATGGGATCTCTTTTTTCTCGATGATTCAGAGACTTGCAGTAATGAACCCACCCAGCAGGGGGCTCTCCCGCTCCATGGCGAGAGGAGGGGGACACTGACCGCACGTCCATGATGCTGGAGCGTTGAGCCAGGCGGTGGGAGGGCAGATGGGACAACGTGAAGGCCGGCAGCCGGCGGATCCCGAAGCGCTCGTGCTCCCAGGCCAGCATGTCGTCGGCCAGGTTGATTTTCTTGTGGACCATAGAGAACTTGACTTCTGGGAACTGACTCGCAGCCACCTGAGAGGAAATGAGAAATATAATTGTAAATTATAGCCTATCATCTATGTGCTGTGGGTTTAACAAGAAAAGTAGAGCAAAACTGATTAAAACTGCTTGTATCAGGAAAAACTAGGAGTAGGCTCCAGGGCATCGGTAAAAGCAGATTTATGTTTTTTACTTTTAATCAAACAACAATTACACCTCTGTACACATCGGTTTGTATTCATTAAGAATAGATTTAGGGTGATGCAGTTCATGTGCTCTGGTTCGCCACATAAAAATGTTGTGAATCAAGAAAGAAGTAAAACTGCTGTTGTGTTACAAAAATATCTGCAGTGTTAAAGGGGGGATAGTGCTGAGTTCGCATGGCCATTTACATTTCTATATAGGTCAAGTGATTATTTATACAGACCTATATATCTTCTTCTAAATAAAAGTGCATTTTAACATGTTTTTGTCCAAGGTTGTAGTAAAAGTCAATCATTTAAGTGACTCAATGATCAGACTGAGGTGTATTGAGCACTGAGGTTCTTACCATCTCCAGCTCTTTAAGTAGAGAATACTGAGGAGTTCCCTCTTTAGGAGGTTTGGACACATGAAGGTGCAAAGAGTCTCCGTTCCCCAGAGTGTCTAGACACAACACAAAGGCTACGTTGTCCTGCAGCAAACTGGAGTCTACGGAGAAAGGGAGGAAAAAAGTATGGACGACAAGGAGAAGTTAATAATTATGTATTAAAATATTGAAAGACAGAGGGTATATAAAAAAAGTGTGGGGGGGGGGACCTGCCATGTTCACAGCGGTGTAACAAATATTGTATGTAGAGAGAAAACAAGGACTGGTTCTAACCAACTATAATAACTGTTGTTATTTTGTTCTGATCTGCTTCAACAAGAAGCATTAAAATGTAATTGTTTGGTTACTTTATAGTGGTGAATTTTCTCAACCATATGAAATTCCAGTTACAGATGTAGTGTATCTTAATGTATCTTTTATCAGACTGGTTTGGGAATGAATTGGTCTTGAATTGTACTGCATTTTCCATTTAAAAGTAATTAAATTTAAAGAATTGTCTTCATTAAGATTTTGAGTATTGTTTTAAAATGTAATCATACTCAGAGAATTGTATATCTAACCAAATCCAGCTGCATAAATACTTACTCCTTTCTGTGAGCAGAAATGTATGAACTGAACAGTACCTGTATGGTCCAGATTGTCCTCCAGCCAACGTTTGGTGCCCTGGTAGTTGAACTTCCCCCCACCAGACACAAAGAACAGCAGGTTGTACCTGAACAAATTTCACAAAAATCACAAAATTAATCAAATCTACAACGACCATCTCCTGACGGGAAACCTGATGGTGGAGGATGTGTGATGATACAATGTATAGACATAGAAAGACTAGAGATAACATTAGGGATTATGATAGGAGTCTGTTGTAAATAAATCATAACGCATACCTTAAAATGACAGACACATCAGGGGAGTGGTGCTGACTTTAACTTACACAGACGACTTTGTCTTCTACAGAACATTTTACAGTAAAGTCCATTCCTTCTTTACTTACCACTCTCTGAAAGAAGTGGATCCTTCCTCTCAGCTATTGTTAAGTACATTTAGACACAAAAATGAGCCTATACCATATTATTGACTGCTTTAAGTGTTTAACACAGTCCAATGTGGTTCCTACTGCCAGCAGAGTGCACAGATAATGTTCAATATAATTCTCAAAAAGCAGTTTGTGCGAGACACTAACCATAACAAATGGGATAGACAAAGACTTTATCGTATGTTCAGATGAACCACTGACGTCAGCCATCAATACTACTTTTTCATTTTACACATTTCATCATATATACAATGTATAAACTGAGTGTGCAGCATAGAGCATCACGGAGGTGTCTGTTTTGATATGAACAAGTAAAATAATCATAATTTGTGCTTTTTTTTGTGCAGCTAAAAATGTATATATACTGCTATTTAAAAGTCATGAGACACAAAATGCTCTATCAACAATTTAAACGTGAGTGCTGTCATCTTTACTCACCCAGCGTGTGTCCTCTTATAGGTGTAAAGTTTTGAGAAGAGACGAGCCAGTTCCAGTAACATGGACACCCCACTGCCGTTTGAGTCTGCTCCGTACGAAAGCCACTGGACAACAACACGCACACACAGGGTCAGATTACTTTCCTGGCATGCTCTCCTTTTACTGACAGTTGTGGTGCATCACAGTGTTATTTCCTGAACTACTAATGTATCCAATTATTAAAAAAACACTGTGTGACTAATCAACTTGGATACTAAATTTAACCAAATCCTGCAGTTTCTTCAGATGCTAAATTCCCTGTAAGTTTTTGAAAAAGTCAGGGCTTATATGTGAGAGAAAAGAAGCAGTGAACATACTGGAGCAACACCAAAGGAGTCGTAGTGAGCAACCACAACAATAGTGGGCAGGTCCTCTCCTCCAACTCCAGCCAGACGACCCTGGTAATAAAAACAGATGAGTGATATAAAACAGAAGCAGAAACAGATTATCTAAAGTGACTAATGTTTAAAGTTTATGGACCAGAGATGTGGAGAGACAAGCTTGTTTGTGAGCCCAACGTGTACGACTGTATATCACTGACAAGGACATAGAGAAGTGTTTTTAGTATTGTATTGCAATCATTTTCAAAAAAATACAAAAACACAAAGTCCAAGTAGGAAGAGGTGCCTTCCAAGATTCATCTCAAGTTAATCCTATCACACGCTGGGGAAAGGAGGGGATGTTTCAACTAGAATCCATTAATTCATGGATCAAAGAGTGAGATTTCCAGGTAACAAGGTAACACAAAACCTGACCGCTGACTGCGGAAAAGTTAAAACACAAGAATGTGTTGCTGCTCTGTTCAACATCGTTCAAAGAGGAAGTGACCACACCTTACCCATATATTTTTTATTGTGGGAGCAAACCGGGATTGACTAAATTGTTTTGTTTTTTAACCTGGGTTGCACAAGCATGAGATTCCGCTGACCCGATGGCACCGTGCGTATTACACTGTCAGGCTGGTAGTGTGCCAGTGCAAAGTTGCAGCGGGTTCAACCTTGCGTCCACAGACCTCAGTCCCCGAATCCCCTGCAGTTTGACTAAAACACATTTTTCTTCTGGTTTTAACACTAAGCTCAACTGTTGGATTCAAACTATCTTCAAACACCATCCAAATACCTTCATGAACTCTTGTAAAAAGAAGACAGAAATACTGTAGCAATCAATTATTGTAAAGAGAAGAATGGCATTCACATGCTCTCACATTGACCATGAATAATCTTTTCCTTGTTAAGGGTGATTTAGGTACAGTTGTCTTCAGATTAAATCTCTCACCTCTAGACTGGTGATGGCCCAGTCACTGATAGCTTTACTCTGAGCTCCACTGGTGACCATCTGGAAGCCGTTGGCTGTGGCCGTATGCAGCAGCACTACAGAATTCAACAGAAAACATAAAATTAGAATTGATCGACTTGCATAGTGCCCCTCCTACATTACCATTTACCAGCTCTGTATAAGATAGGATGACTTCTTTTTTTTTAAATCATAAATGTACATAAAATGTTGTGTATAATGCGGACAGGTAGACAATTTGATTCCAGCAGCAGGTCCAGTCTAAAAGTTTACCTTCGGCTGCTGATAAGGAGCCCTGTGAGGAGGAGGAGGTCAAGGTTTGGGTGTAGATGGACAGCAGCTCATCGTCCTCCATGGCAAAATAGACGGGGACAATGGTCTCAGTGGCCAACATCTCTGGCTCCAACTCCATGAACTGCTACACAGGATAAACAGCATGTTTAACAAGCAAAGACACTCAGCTCTGTTTAGCATGACATGCTGATGGATTAAAACAAAAAGAGGAAATCTGATTAATTCGGTAAACCCTGCACGTTCAGTATTGCTAACATTTTGAGAGAAATGTAAGTAATGGGGGAGAGCTACAGCAGAAAACAGGAAAGAAAATGTATTTAAGTGTATTTTTAGTTTCTAGAATAATTCACCAGAAACTAAATTTTTTACACACACTGCAAATCCAGAGTTTTGTGACAGTCCTCTATACAAACCATTTGTTTTCTTAGATTTGAAAGGTTGAGGGGAAAAAAATAGTAATAGGCAGACAGTACATCAATTATGCATTGGGACACTGCTTGCCTATTCATTCTTTCCACTGATAGATATACTTTAGCAAGGCACTTACCCCAAACAAATACAATCCAAAACAAATAAGCTTACAGTTGACTGTATGAATAGGGAGCAGAATATAATACAGGGTGGCTACTGGTATAAACAAGTTAAATTTAAGACTTTTTAAGACTTTTTAATACCAATTCTAAATGAAATTTAAGACCTATCTTACAGTAATCCTTCCAAGTAAACACAAAATTAACAGTATGGTAAAATGACAATAATTGGTTGAGTTTAAGAACATTGACTTAATGTGTGTAATGCAAGAGCATAACACAAAAATGTATAATGTATAGAAATGTAATTGCTCTCCTAAATTATATTATTACAATATTTTCAGAATATTTGGGTCCGATGAACAAATGGTTATAACATCAAGTGAAATAACATCAAGTGAATATTTAAAAAAAAAACTGTTCCTTTTGAACAAAAAATAAATAAATGCCAATTCCAGCTGCTTTTAAAATGCAAAGATTTGTATATGATTTGTGTGTGTGTGTGTAACAGACACAGAGAGAGAGAGAGACTCAGACGGATGGGTTGCAGTTTGTGGAGGACTCATCATGGACAGAGAGTAGACAGCAGTGTGTTAGAGTGTTTTGCGGTGTGGGAATGTATGCCACAAACTGCTCGTAGGTCAGCTGGCATTGTTGGCTGTAGATTTCCCATCGTAACATCTAGCGTTGTAGCGCTGACATTGTTGCTAGCGGTGGAGAAGAAACTAGCGATGGCGGGT
>NC_045741.1:21555288-21555406 GCF_008692095.1 Etheostoma spectabile | reverse complement strand
GTGCCTTTACGTAGTCTCTGTGTTTTTTGCTTTGTAGGTGCGATTCCACCGCTCTGATCCCCATTTTTCCCAAGTTTAAAAATCTTCCGACACATAACGCAGTTCGCTTCATAAGCAT
>NC_045741.1:21554997-21555278 GCF_008692095.1 Etheostoma spectabile | reverse complement strand
CGACCATAACCAAGAATACTCGTTGTTTTAAAGCCATTTGTGACACAACTTGCATTTCCCCATGTTTCTAGACGGCTATTAACAATTGTTGTATTACTTGTATGCTGCAAAATAACGAATCCCGCGAAATTACAAATCTCACTGACAACGGCCACGCCAACACCCGCCCACGAAGCAGCTTGATTAGTTTGAGTTAGGCATTTGACCTGGAGTGGTTAAGGTTAGGATATCCGATTGGTCAGGGGATAGGACATGTACAAATGGGGTTATGTTACTGCGAC
>NC_045741.1:21547668-21554987 GCF_008692095.1 Etheostoma spectabile | reverse complement strand
AAAGCCTACTGGGAAAAAAATATTCGACAACAGATTGCCTGCATTTTTGCTGTGACATGACACAAACATATTTAAGACCTATCCAATCTGAATTTAAGACAATTCAATACATTTCAAGGCCTTATTTTTAGGAAACGTGATTTAAGACTTTTTAAGGACCCTGTAATAAATAAATACAGGATGCTACTTGTGACTTGTTACTATGAATAAAGGCTGAACAAAAATGTGTATAACTTTAATGTTTCTTCTTCTTGAGCTGTATTTCTGCAACACTTTTTTTAAGCTACTCACATGGATCACTGATGCATTATTATGGAATTCCACAAAACTTCTAGGCAAGTCCTCGCCCTACAAAGCAGGCCGATTGTTTGAGGTTAGGCACTGATCTTGAGTCGTTAGGATAGCCGATTGGTCAAGGGATAGCACCTGAACAAATCAGGTTACGTTACCTAGCATAAGCATGGACGCCTGTAGCATTTGAACGCTATTGAAGGGCGTGTCTTGCGTGGGTTCCATAACAACACGTCACTGATAGCCCTCAGTACCAATGCCATCCCTTCATCTTATTCAGAGGTTTCTTTTGGATTTACTTGAACACACAATCAAAGTGGAAACAGTTGAGGTTATAGGGGGACAAACGGGATATAGAACAAGACTTTGTTTTGTGGCATTAAAGTGTGTTTCTACCTGTACTATGTCCTGGGGCATAGCAGACATGTTCTTGGGCAGGATGATGACCACAGCACCTGCCGATTGGCGTAAGGCTTTCTGGTACTCTTCATAGGAGAAGTCTGCCAGCCGCATGATAACACAGCGACGACTTAGTACCTCTGCTTCCACAGTACGAGCCTCCGTATTCAGGATGGCATTCCTGGTACCTGAAGGAAGGAGACACACTGATCATTAATTATGATTCAATAACGCCTGTCTTCATGTCAACAAGAAAAGTCAAGAATGACTTATCCTACTATTACAGCACCAGAGACTAGGTTGAATTAAATGGCACTGTATTGACAAACTGATGCTGAGGCTTAAACACAGTTAATCACACTCTACTTGACACAGACATAACAAAAGGGCTGAGTTTGGTTGATCTATTTGTAAAATCTGGTAGCTTTCGTTAATCTTCATCAAAAGACTTAACACAGAAATAGCCATTACGACTTATCAAACTTATAAAAATGCAAGCTGTTGTAGCGTTATCCCTATTGGAATTTCTTCCTCTTGTTTCACTTTGTGGATTATATAGTATTTTGAGATACCAAGTCATTATTTTGAGGTAACTTTACTAAGACATTTAGAGAAAGTTTCTCAATATTTTGCGAAACTAAGTCATTTTTTTGAGACACTTAGTCATTATTTTAAAGAAGTTTCACATTATGATGACTTACAGAATCTTTTCCCCCATCCCATTGGTGGAAATGGGCTTTCATAAAATATGATTCTGATTTTCTTCTAGGAAAAAAACTTTCGTTAGCTTGGTATTTACGTTACCTACTAGCAAAGCTAAGCTACATTAGCAGCTAGCTATCGCTATTGAATGTCATGGATGTAACGTTAACGTATAGATTTAACAGGTCACTTAACGTTAACTGGAGGAGTCAACGAGGCTACATTGAGTTAGCTAGCTGTTGGAGACTGGTTTAGTTAACCTACTGGTCAAGACAATGTAGTAGTGTTTACACGTATTACACTTTGATAAAACAGACAGCTGACTTACCGTAAGGCTGTCCCTGCAGGTCGTACTGCTGCATGCGGTACACCGTGAACTCATGTGCCGCCTCGGCCGGTAGCGGTGACACCAGGATCAACACCGCGGGGATAAACACGATGAAGGTAAGGGGAAACGAAGATTTAAACATGTTGTCGAACACTTCACTAGCCTCCTCAAACATTGTGGCGAATTTTTTGAGCGCACAGCCAGGGATAAAATAAAATGTTCAGCTGTCACCGCTCTCAGCAACTGACAATTGGGGACTTCGTTTAGCTAGCTGGTCAGCTAACAACCGCAACCGGAGCAACTGACAGATAATTCTCATCAGGCAAATAGTTGCAGGATCAGCTACTCTACACTGGGACCAGAACAAATACAACAGTAGGGCCAGTTTTTGAAAATGGAGCAATACAGTGTTCTCTATGTTGAAAGGTACATGTTTGTGTGGAATATTCATCTGATAATTAAATATTTCAAACTGAGTTGATTCAACGGGCCTTCAGGGATCTTATGGGGCAGCTATAATAAAAGGGCCCTGTATGTTTAATGACCAGCGACACTAGATGGCACTGTACACCAATGACATAATAATTATGGCTATCCTGTACACCACATGCTGTACAGGCCGGTACAGGCCCTGTAATCCTATATGTAATCATATTGCTGTATATATCAGTACATAGTATTCACTGATATTTAATATAGGACCTTAGTTAAAAGTTTTAGCTGCATTTATTATTTATTATTGCAATTCTGATCATGTAAACCTAATTTCATCAGAGGTGCATCCATCAAATAAGTCCAGTATTGTTTTCACACAACAATAAAGCACTTTTCTATGCACAGACATGTCCGTAACCAGGATATTAGAAGTCTATTATTCAATTTTATTGTTATTTTATTAACCATACGTATATGGCATTTTTAACCAATGTATTTCATCTGCACCAAGAAAAGGGTTCTGCTGTCCAGTTCTCTGTCCTGCTGATGTTATCCACCACAGGACCTTACATTGAACTCTACAGGCCTACATTTTTAAATTTAAATTGATCATTACACCTGATTCCATCAAAATTGTAAGTTACACATAGTAAAAGGTTCTTTGGCCCCTCACATTCCACCCAGAGGACATGGACATGACCCCATTGCTCCCAATGGTAGTTACAGGTACAGTAGGTAAGATTAGTAAGTCATTTGCCTGTCTGTTATAGTATATATATAGTCATGTAGTCTGTTGACCTGAGCTTTGAATTTGTGGTGTGAAAGACACAAATTAATATTTTTTAGTTACTATTTTTTATTGCCACTGTACAAAAAACATTTATTTCAAACAAGAGAAAAGATACTTTGTACCAGATTGTACTTTAGACTCTTTTCTGTCTCTGTGTCTGCATTAATTTTTTCTACTATATGTCTTGACATGTGTCAAGGATGTTTTTAAAAAGAAAAATATATTTAAGTATTGATATACTATTTACAAACCCCTTTCTTTCCCCTCTTAATAATGCAATATTTTTAATGACTCATCTTGTACTTGGCATATAGATAAACGCATCCATTCAAATTACATCATTTCACTGTGACTTTAAGGGAAACGTAACAGAGTTATAAAAAGACACTGAAAATTTGGCCTGGTCATGGGACCAAAGTTTTTTATTATATAAAAACAGTAATAAAACTTAAAGTCCAGTTAGGAGGAGCTGAAAATCATATTCTCTCTTCTCCCTGTCTCTCCCTCCTGAGGCTGCTCTGCTAAGTGGCAGATTAATGCTGATATGATGTCCTGCCATCCCACTTAATGGACCTTGGCGTCATTATTTCCTCTTGTATGAGTAATAAATGCCCAAGCTGGTGAGAGAGGGCAAGCAGCAAACAAAGCACAAAACCAATTTGGCATGGACGCTGAAAGTCATTGTAATGATTTGACATTATTGAGAAATTATCATTTGGAGATCCACTCACATGACCCACCATCTGGCCGAAGAAAAACATACTGATCAACATAAAGACAACAGTAGGAACAATTGTTTCAAGAAGAAAATAACGTTCTTGTGTGGATGGTGGTGTGAGTCACATGAATTTAAGTCCTCAAATTTCATAACATCAGGATCATCCAACACAGCGGCTCAGCAGAAATGCATGAGGTCACATTTTTCACTTGATGCCGCTCCATTATTTTTCCTAAACATGACTGTGTGCACACAACAGTGAAGACTCAAGGGCGCACACACACACACACACACACACACACACACACAATGCATGAGCTGTTCAGTGTCCTCATTTCTTTCCAGTGCTCCTGGGAATGTCCTGAATCAGACCAGCCTTTGGTCCCAACCCCCGGCCACAGAAAAACACTTTCTCTGTGCGACCACACAAAAGGTGCAGTCAGTGTGTGTGTGGGTAAGTACCGTGGATTAACGAGAGATTAGCTACCTAGCAGTAAGTACAACATTTCTGTGTAGCATGCCTATGTAAGTGCCCCCCCTCAGTTTATTGCCCCTTCTCAGAGGATACTGTCATTCTCTCACCACACTGGAAGGTCGCAGACAGTGGCCACACTGAAGTGTTCAAACCGCTCAACGACAAAGTCAGAATCACAGAATGCCAAAGAAATGTAAGAGGGAGGGATTTCTGGCATGAAGTTTCCTCACAGACACCACTATTAGCACACAGTGTTGGTCTTTCTAAAACCAAGACCTATGAAGCAGGTCTTCTGAGTCAGTCACTCCCTAAAACACGACACACTGTAATCCCCTTGTTAATGAGCAGAAGGTTTAAAAAACAACAAGGTCCTCCTTGATGGAAAGATCTGTGAATGAGGGAGGCCTCAATGATATGAAGAGTGGTCAGAGGACACACTATCTGAATATTCCTTAAGAATAACTTCACACTACTTTAACCTTTTTTTGAGTAAGTTAGTTATATGTACGCTATAATTGGATCCTGGCCCCATCACATAGAGTGCATTGCTATTTCAAGAGAAAATCCGGTAATGCTGTTCTCCCAACACCCCCAAAATATCTGTGAGAAATCTATATGATATTGGGCCTGGTACACCATGCCCCGGAATGACAAGGTTATGTTACGTTCACCCCCCAGTAACTACTACCCAATAACAAACCAATAAAACCAGAAAAGGGTGTATACTCACTGCCTTTATAATCAATCTCTTCAGTTCCTTTAGGGTGTTAACAACTTTGACAAAAATATCCTTTTTGATTGATTGGTTGAAACAAAGGCCCTGGTCGATTATTAATGAGCAGATGTGGGGTCAGTGGTGAGAAAAGTAATTAGATCCTTTATTTATATATAAAGTCTTAATCCGTAAAGTGACTAGTAACGACAACTGCCAAATATAACAAAGTGCGTAGTACAGTATTTCCTTTTTAAAATAAAAAGTAACATAAAATGGAAATGCTCAAGTAAAGTACAAATACATAAAAATGTATCTTGAGTAAAGTGCTTGAGTAAATGTACCTATCATATTGACCGGTTGGGTGAATATGATGATTAATATTGGACACCTGGTCAATACACCGAGGAAAACCGAACATGAACTACTAATTAGTAACTAACAAACTATTAATTTAATAAAAGCAAAATGCAAGATACAAAATTGTGAATGTGTGAGTTCTTAAATTACACTGAAACTGTAATGTTCAGTGTGTGGGTTTGAGCTGTGGTTGTTACACTCTCAACATGACCTGGGAATAATGGATCTGAGTTTAAGGCTGCCTCTCAACACAATACATGATCACCCTTTTCTGTTCCTCTCCTGCTGGTTTACAGTTGATTTGTGGCCATAGGCCTTGTGGAGGCAATATTGCCCTGGCTTCTTTACGTACCAGGGAATTGATTTACCAATCGTTTTCATTAAGGCCAGTGGACATAAGACAAAGAAAAAGGGAGATCATAGCGTATGACAGCTGAGTTTCAGCCACTGAGACCATGAGCCTATTTGGTTGCGCAGGGCAACAGTCAGATAATGGATGACGAGGCCTCTTGGAGCCAGCCGTTCCATTAGGTTTTGTTAATGCGGTCAGAGGAGGTTGGCATAGCTCATCCGCCTTCGTATCCACTTTCAGAGATGCTCACTCACGCTGGCGAGTGGATTCAACCCATCTCTCTCTCTATGTTTTGCTCTCTCCATTGTCTTTCTGTTGACTTCCTTTTGTGTCTTATAGCATATCCTTGTGTTTGGTACTTTCTTTCTTTCTCTCTTTCTTTCGTTCTTTCTTTCTTTCTTTCTCTCTTTCTACCACTCATTCTGTCTTTACTCCTCTTCTCCATGACTCTTGGGAGGGTTTGAGTGGATCCATTCTGTGTTGCTGCTTTAGATTAGCTGGTGGTTTTCTGACAGTATTATCATAGTCCTTGCACAAGAGTAAAAGGGTACATATTGTCTCTGAATTACTGCACCTTGGGATTTGTGGGGAATTCACACATTTGCAATACAAAATTTATGGAAGCTTATTTTTGAATCTGTGTGCTTCTCTAATGCTGTAAAAACATTCACTGCAGCATGTGTGGCAAATTGGGAACTCTAGGCTTGTGAAAGAGGAACACGTGTGACCCCACAGTGTGAACTGTACATTGTGGGCGGAACATAGAGAAAATCATGAATGGAGGCGTGCGTGTGTGTGTGTGTGTGTGTGTGTGTGTGCGTGTGTGACTGTGAATCACTTCCTACATAATGCTGGGAATGTAAGCAGTATGATGGTAGAGGATCTTGTCCAATGCATTGTCTCTTCCTGTCTTCCTGTACAGCTGGATTACCAACCTTGCAAAGTGGTTGCCCCCATACTACTAGAGACCCAGTACCAGATTCACTGCATGTCAATTGGTCTTTGGTAGTTTGATTAAATGCAATTTTTTTGCACCACTAAAGCACAAGATATATTGAAGAAGGTCCTGCAATATTAGCTGAATTACATGTTTTGTAGTGGTGACCTGGGTCAAAATGTAGTTTTTAAAACTTTGCTTATTTCAATTTATGTTGTCTTCCTAGCTCTCTATGACAGTCAAGTTTAGCAATCTTTACAGTCACATTTAGCTGAGAAAATGTTACTGTCAGCCGTGTACCGGTTACGGTGAGATGCTGGTGGTTTCAGAGGTCGTTTCAGTTGAGTTTAACCGACTATACGTGACTGTGAACCTCGTGCAGGGCACCATGAGGAGACGGTCCACAGTTAAGTTTAGGCACCAAAACGATTAAGATTAGAAAAAAGACCGTGGTTGGGATTCAAACTCTGATCCCCTAAACTAGTACTCATGCAACGTTTTCTTCGTGAATGAATTAAGGCGGCCGATGTGTGTTTATGATGAAAGTTTTCCCCGCTATGTTTACCTCTACATTGGTCACAATTTATTCTAAAAGTTTCCACTAACAGTGATGTGTACACTTTGAGTCAACACTGCCTCTGACCTGACCCTTATTGTTCCTTCACTGCCTCACGTCTTTGCATGCCCACCAGAGTGACCCTGATTTCTCCTAGGCCGAGTAGGCCTTGCGTTCTTCGGCTGTACCTCCCTGTCATGTTTTCATCCGACAGGCTGGTGCATCACAATGGATGCCTGTGCCCGACGAGCTCCTTCTGACCTT
>NC_045741.1:21528756-21547658 GCF_008692095.1 Etheostoma spectabile | reverse complement strand
CCCCCCCCCCCCCCCCCCCCCCCTCATGCATACACACCAGCTGAGCGGGAAGCTGTCTCTTTGCCAGCCTAATAAATACAAAAACAAATTGCAGCAGGTTAGAAGTATGCAGCGTGGGCCAGAGCTGTTAATGTAATTAACTTGGCTTCATGGAAATACGAGGCAATTTAACTCCCACAGTGCCTCCCTCTGGCCCAGACAGACAGACTGAAGGGGAGGTGTTAGAGACCCTGGAGTGGGAGAGTGAAACAGAGAGAGCAGGGAGCTAAATGAGAGAGAGGGAGAGAGAAATGGGGGGTTGACAGAGAGAATGGACCCATTTAGCTGGACCACAGGAGTAGGAAGTGTGCTGACTGTGATTGAGCTTAAACACCAATCAGCCATGAGGCCGCCTCGTTCCGGAGGTCACCTCAAGCCTACGGGAGCATTGTCCGACCATCGCTCACTCTCCTGCTGTTTGTTGAAGTTGTTTTGATTGGCCTGATTGCTGACTGATTGCCAGCCAGGTTGAAGTTGTTCAGGTGGCGAGAGAGAAACAGGAATCAAGGCGAGTGTTGTGTGTGTTCACGTATTTGGAACTTAATGTCTAATTACACATTAGTATAACAGTAGGCTGTTGCTAATTGTCACGTCTTCTTTCTTCTGTTGAAAGAAGCTGGTTTATAGAAATGTACAAAAAAGTAAATAACACTTATCTATCATTACCTTCTGCAATCACAGTTTGATAATATACAAAGGTTAAAAGGAGGTGGGGACAAAAAAACTTGTAGCATTTTACAGTTGAAACTATTACAATTGACCAGTTCTGTTACCACTGGGAGAATTAGTTTAACATTTTGGAAAAGACACTCATTTGCTCTCCTGCGTCATATTGATTGATTCTGGAGCCAGTAGTTGGTTAACCTAGCTTAGCATAAAGACTGGAAATGGGGAAACAGCTAGCCTGGTTCTGTCCAAAGGCAACAAAATCTGTCTGAGAGACATATAGCAAAACTCCAGGAAGTCTCTGCGCAAGACCAGGAAATAGTCTGACACACAAAAACCACACGTTTATCCTGTCTATATACAGACTAATGATTGTAATCTTACGTTGATCTTTCTACAAAAATGAGTATTGACTTGACTAAGTTACTGTCTGTACAATAGTCTTTGGCCCAATAAAAACATTATGAAACTTAGAAATAGTCTGGCACATAATTCCCAATAGCTAAAGCCACACACTTACATTTTTGGTACAGATTAAACAGATGAGATGCAACATGCTAATTTTTTATTTTTTATTTATGTAATTATTATCGGAAAGAGCCAGGTCAGCTGTTTTACCTGTTTCCAGTCTTTGCGTTAAGCTAAGATAACTGTTTGCTAGCTCCAGCTTTATATTAATCAATACCACAGATATAAAGCAAGAAAGCAAATGTCAAACTATTATAGCATGTTTTTGACTAACAGAGAGCACAACCGGAGCACAGGATGACTCTTCACTTCCACGGGCCTCAGATCTACTCAGCAATCTCAAATTGAGAGCCGGAATTAAACGTGAGTTGCTGATCTGCTTCAATCAGAGAGGCCTGATCCCCCGGCTTTTGCCACATCTGGTTTGTAATTGGCCGTGCTGCTGTAAGGATAATGCAGAGGGTTAGGCAGACTGTGGAGGCTTTCTCCCATCCAGCCTGCTGGTGGAGGTTTACAAGGAAAGTCCAATATTTGCCAGCAACCCGTCACACCATGGTTATTACAGCGTGGTATCTGCCTCCGGTGCCACGCTGCCTGAGTTATTCTATATCATTCTCTCTTGTGGATTCATTGTTTGTTAGGCATATAAATATCGACTGGCGTTTGCCAGATGCACAAAAGTGAAGGAGGAAGGAATAGGAGGGGGCATGATTCTAGTAAACCTGCAGGAAGTAATCTGGACAGGGGCATGCAGGCGAGAGGGAATGGTTTCCGTCTGCTTCTATTTTGGCTCGCGCTGAGATTTGTGTGAAATGAGAATTTCTCGCCACATGGCTGACTCTGTTTCTCTCTCTCTCTGGACATCTTACTACTGACCCACAGCTTATTGATCTTGCTGCTCATACAATATCAGCGTGGGGCGTTAACCTGATCTATCCTCACAAACACAAAACATCTGTGCTGCTGACTCTCATAAAGCCAACTGACCACCTCAGTGAGAAACTGTATTCACGATAGCAGAGAGGCTCTTTTGGTTTGAATGAGCTCAAAATCTGCTGGCTTTGAAGCTACCGGGAAGCCCATCTCTAACTCAGCACAGATAACACTCAGGCCTTAACCCAAACTCAGAGTACTCTGCTTGCTGCACACAGGAAATGAAGAAAATGTGATGAAATTAGTAAGGAAAGCAGAGAGTGTGAAGTTCAAACGTTCTTACCAGTTCTATGATGATCTATTTTATATCTAACAATTTATGAAAGTGTTAACACTACCTTGTCATAACTAAAAATGTTTTTATTCAGGAACACTGTAACATGAACTGATTTGTCTTGTTCAAAACCCCTCTGTCTTTGAAGGCAAGTTTCTTATATGTTTTAAAACATCCCCACAATCGCAACACAATGATAAGAAGAATAAGACATGAAGAAGAGAACGCTCTTTTACTAGACATTCATTGTGGAAAATGTTTCTCAATATTTCTATCTTAAAATGTAATGACATCAAAAAGAGCGTACATATTGGAAATGCCATACACAGTTGTAATTTCCAAGGTCCAAATACATAGGAAATTCCACAAATAAAAAAAACAAAAGAAAAATGAAAACTAATAAGGAATCAATACAGAAAGCAGTCGGAAAATCAAAATATGATACTCAGTATCGGAATTATTAAAAAGGGCAGGAAATGATGCACAAATTAACAGCTGTAACCCTCCCACACATCAGTATACTCCATCTTTTGTGAAGCTCATATCAAAATCCACATTTAAACTCATGTATTCTCACAATAACATTGTGTTAATAATATAACATTACTACACAATGTGATAGGAGCTACAATGTAATAAAATCCCACTGTGTAAATAATCATCTTGATTCAGGAAATAAGAGCCATGTATTTTAAAGTACAATGCAGGGCAATGGTGATGCTTCTTTCTCCTTATGGCTGAATCCCAGATGAGGAAGTTTTGAGGACGTGACAGGAGCCGATTCATCATCCCTCACAGGTCATCCATCACCAACGGCAGGCAGAGGAGCAGCGCTGAGCAGGACAGCCCAGGAGCGTTTGGGGAGCACTCTGCTCTGAGCGCCCAACTGGGTGCTCAGTTCAGCATGTGCTTCAGAGAGCTTCCTGTATAAGAGCAGTAATTAGTTCAGCCTGTGCGATGTCCATGTGTTGAGGTGATAGATTGGTATTACAGGATATCTATTAATGCCATCACACCTGCAGAAAGACCCACTGCAGTATGAACTCAGGGTGTAAGATATGAATTGTGCAGTTATAGGACTGAGATTAATGGAATACGATTTAGTTTCACTAATATCTAACTTTTGATCTAATGAGATGAAAAGTGAAATATGTTGGAGGAGGCCTCTGGTGAGAAGCAAGAGTTCTGGTTTATGTTTTTCTTTTCTTTTTTTTAATCAGTGGTCAATATATTACAGGCCAGATATGGAATTTTATTTAGGACTGCTTGGTCATATTATTTGTACTTGATTGATACTTATTAAATTTAATAATGTAAATGTATTGAACAAATGATGATGCTGGATGAAACATTAAGGGATCCCAAAAGTTATTACAACTCATTCTCAGGAAGACTTGAATCTTTACCAAATTTAATTTCAAGGCAAACCGTCCAACAACTGTTTCACTCAAATACAAAAAAACAACCTCTTTAGCAGCACTTTTAGGACAGTTGTTGCTGGGCTTCATCCTCTAGAGAATATAAATGGCAAACCATCAAATAGTTGATATTTCAGATTGGACCAAAGTGATTGACAGACCATCATTGCCATCCCTAGAGCCATGTCACTAACAAGGCTAAAATATCAGGGAACTGTGTGTAAATGTATGTATGTGTGTGTCCCAGTCGTACTGCCTTGCCACCTGTCTGGCCGTGCGCCGCGTCCCTGCCTTTGATGCAGGGCGGTGGTGTGTCATCCAGATGTGGCAGCAGAGGTTTGAAGAGTTCAGTTAGTCCCTGAGGATTTTCCCCCTGAGCCCCTTGCTCAGGCAGGGCCGCTGGGAAGAATCATTACAGCTGACACGTGTGTGTCTTGTCTTGCCTTCCTCTACCTATCCTACCCTCCATTGTTGTACGACTCTCTCTTCTGAGGGTCTACTTCTCACTTTCAATTTCTGCAACTCCTTCACCTTTCCTGCTGCTGCCTTCCTCCTTCTTCGTCTCCCTTTTGTCCTCTTGAATTCCAAACTGCAGCTGATTTTTAACATCCATAGTTGGATATAGTTACACCTGTGCCTCTCCTACTACAACAAATCAAAATGTATGTGTCGGGAAAAAGAAGATTGAATGAATCAGACAATAAGTTTCATAAAATATAATTAAGGTGTGTGTGTAATCTGATATAAGACAGAGTTAAAAAGTGAACATATTCAAAATGAACACACATGTAGCTGTACAGTTTGTTATCAGCCAAGCTACATATGGCCTTGATGCTTCAGAAGTATGGGAAATAATAGAGTGAGAACTCTAACAGAGAGAGCCCTCCAGGCAGCATTTATCACACACAATCCCTCTCTTTAACAGCTTACAGCAAAAGTCACTGAGCTTTAGGGAACATATGTGTCTATTTTCAGTCAAAAAATATAATAAATAATCTAGTGTGTGTGTGTGTGTGTGTGTGTGTGTGTGTGTGTGTGTGTGTGTGTGTGTGTGTGTGTGTGCGTGTGTGTGTGCTTTAAGTTACTTCCTCTCACTATGTCTGGCAATGTAGCAAGAGAGGTTGTTTGATTGCTCACAGAAGTTACAGATGCTACAAAAAGGTGCAGTACTGTAAAAACCTACTGTACAATACAGGAGGAGAGACTGCCTTCAGCTATCTGATTTGAGTTTAAGTTCCATCTCATCAAGCTAATGCCGTGCTTTAAGTGTCCTTGAGTAAGAAACTGAAGCAAGTACTCTCACCTCTGCTGGATGATGAAAGAAAAAAATTAAGAAAAGGATCTTTAAGCCTGTGCAACTACATTCACGAGGAAGCTAACACGCACACGTAGAGACCCATGAATTACAAATAGCTGGGAGTGATCAACATCACTCCCAGCTATTTGATGTAAGAGATGAAACATTCAAAAAAACTATCCTTCAACAGTGTCATTTTTCATCTGCGATCATGTTGCTGCCCTGAGTGAAAAGGCGAGCTCTGGTTTGGTCTGGAAACAGGATGTGGGCAGAAGAACTGGGCATCTGCCACATGCCATGGAGCCTCTGGAGCTCATTTGCATAGGTTGTGTGTGTGTGTTTGAACAAGTGTTTGG
The DNA here is from genome assembly GCF_008692095.1 of Etheostoma spectabile. Lineage (NCBI taxonomy): Eukaryota > Metazoa > Chordata > Actinopteri > Perciformes > Percidae > Etheostoma > Etheostoma spectabile. Next base: position 21,542,207 of record NC_045741.1, on the reverse strand, counting down.
TTTGTAGTTGGGTGTCCAATGTAATGCTTGTGTGCATGTGTTTCTGAGTGCGTAGTACTTGTCAGTTTGTGCGTGTGTACACTTGAAACGTTGGGTTCATGCCCCCTGTTTTATAAAATAAGTCCCTCCCCCATGTCCTGCGTAGGCTTCTTTTCCCGGCAAAGCACCATGCATGGCATCCCCGCTGGCACTGTCTTCAGCCCACCCTGGAAAAGTCAAAGACAGGCAGCCAGGCTGTTTCTCTCAGTTTGTCATCAGCCTCACCTCCCGATCCTTCCGCTCTGACAGTGTGCGGCTGAATATCCAAACACAAAGACGGTCAGGATAGGAGCAACACGCTCCAAAAACATTTAACCCTAACAAGTAAATAAAACTTGTATTGACTCTCACAAGCCTCATGTTGTACAAAACAAAAACACCTTTAACAGCAACGACTGGTAGAAAAAAATCACGTGACTACAGAACTGCAGACTGGGACTTGAGTCAGCCTTAAAGGGACAGTTCACCCCAAAATCAAAAACACATATTTTTCCTCTCACCTGTAGTGCTATTTATCAATCTAGATTGTTTAGGTGTGAGTTGCCCAGTGTGGAGATATATCGGCAGTAGAGATGTTTGCCTTCACTCCAATATAATGGAACCAGATGGCATTCAGCTTGTGGTGCTCAAAGAGCAAAAACAATAAATATTTGAAAAACTAAACAACAATGTCTCTTTCCAGAAAATCCTGACCCAGTTACTAACCGATAATCCACATGTTTAGTATAGGAACTATTTTCTTTCTACTGAACTACACTCACCAACCATATCACTGCGCAGAAAGAAGCACACATGGTAGAGAAGCTCATCCTTCTCGGCTGGATCGGTTAGCTAGTTACAGCTCAGCTGAGGAGGACACCATTAATATGTACATCTCCCTTAACATCCCGTCATCTCCTGTCACCTCTTTACTGTCAAAACTCTACCAAAACCGTAAAATGCCCCCAAAAAATTGAAAACTGCCCAATGTCGCCAGTAACATTGGTTTATGGTGTAAAAGGAAATTTAATGTATGGGAGCATTTTCTCTCTGCAAACAAGCCCCCATCATACAAACAATGTGTGACACTATTTATGTACTGTAACATAGTAATGTCTCACAAAATAGAATTCCTTGCGTGCAGTGAAACCACTCTGCCCGGTGTTTCTGTAAATGTTTGGTTCCAGTCACTGAAAATGAGGGAATGATTCCAGTCGATCAGCCTGCCTCTCTGCTTAATCCTGGCTCTGTCGGCTGAAAAGTCTGAATGCTTCAGACTACTTTACACAAACAAATAAGCCCAGAGGGAAAATATGAGAAACACAGGCAAACACCAGCACCTTGGCTCAGCAATGAGCACCCATGGCTGCTTTGAAAGATGGCTTGTTTTGTGCTGAGACGGCATCAGCTACATGATCTATGATTAATGTTGCCATGTCTGTTTTCATTCTGTGAAGCTTTTCTCTCATAAGGGCTGATTAATTTTTAGTATTTTTCAGAGTGGGCAGTATTTTTTTCACAGTCAGGCTCGGTTTGCTTGAAGTTTCTGCATTGACACTAAATTAATGAAGGTGAATGGAATTTTATACGTGGTGCTCAAAGCATTGACAATGGTATTTACAGTCTTTTTTGAGAAATAGTGTTGCTTTTACTCTGGAACAGTTTCATAGTAAACATTCCTTGTAGTATTCCTCCGGATCTCTGAAACTCTGTTAAGCACATGGAAGGCTGTTGCTGTGGTTGGGAAAAACCACTGAGTCAATAAAAGATGTGTGGGATGAAAAGTGTGGACGTCATCTTCCGTCCTAATGACGACAGACAAGTGGCCACAAGAACAGCACATTGTTATATGTTCACTTACATTAAAATGTGAGCTTGCTGCTATTAGCAACCACCACTGAAGCATCCACTTCTACTTAACAATGACATCAATGGGAAGATTCAGTCATTTAATTGGTAAGGGATAACAACCCTCACCAAATGAAAATGACTAACATTAACATCTTGTCAGACAGACTAGTAAAGTCGGTCTGATAGATGATCATTCTCTGTGAGTCATTTCATCTATTGTTAGTTTATGATATAAATGTCCTAATTTCTCACTCTTCATTTACAATTCCAAAGTGCCCTCTTCCACTCACGTTAAGAGCCTTGGTGTCATCATCCATAGCACACTGTCTTTTGAAAAACACATCAATAATCTCACTCGGTCTGCTTACTTTCATTTATGTACCATCCACTGCCTTTGTCCATCACTTACACCCAATAATACTGCAATTCTCATCCCCACTCTTATCACTTCCCGTATTGATTATTGTAACTCCCTCCTCTCTGTTTTACACTACAAGTCCATCCATAAATTCCTTTTGGTCCAAAACTCAGTTTCCCATATTATCACCAGAATCCCAACAACTGAACATGTTACTCCACTACTTAAACAATTGCACTGGCTCCCGTATTGACTTTAAGATTCATGTTCTCACCTTCAAAGCCCTCCATTATCTCGTTCCTCTCTGAACTCTTTCAGTCCTACACTCCATCCCGAACACTCCGATCCTCCTCTTCTTCACTGCTTTCCACTCCTTCTGCCCCCTGTTCACAATGGGGTTTAGAGCCTTCAGACATTCTGCTCCTCGCCTTTGGAACTCCCTCCCGCTATCCATCCGTACCATCAAGTCTCTCCCCACCTTTAAAACCTCCCTCAAAACTAACCTTTTCCGAAGGCCTACCCCTCATGACTTCACTCTCTATCTACTGCTCATTATTCATTATTACAACAATATTAACTAATTCAGCTTTAAGCACCACAAACCTAATTCAAATTCACCTCCATTGCATTAAAGTGGAGGAAGAAATCTTGAAACCTGTGAAAATTAAACCCACACTATCCAAACGGCTAGTTACCATCAGAGGTAAGTGATATGCCTTCTTGTAATTTGTTCAGGAGAGACTCAATACATTGGTAGCCGCACTTTGTTGTTAGCTCAGAGACTTTGAAAAGGCAGCCTGGAAAAAGACACTAAAGTCTATTTTGTGCAGTGGAAATGATAGATAGCACTGATAAAGTAACTGTGAGTTATGAGACGGACAGATGGCTCCAAGAACATTGCAGGGGCTGCAGTTCTTGTCCCCAAAACTGCATTAGTAAGATATTATCTAACTTCAAAGAGAACACAAGATTTTTATTAATGAATGTTATGTCTGGACATGTTACAGTCTAATCTTAGTTGCTGCCTTCTAATCATTTTGAATTACAGCAGGGAGTTGTTGGACCCACCTACGGCCATGACTCTACCTCGGAGAGACAGCATTAGGATGTCCCTGCTGAGATATTCTGCTCTGTTTTAATGACATTTAATTCAACGTTTGAACTTTTTGAACTTTTTGTACAGCATGTTTCAGCACAGGAGCATGTTTTCAGCACAGGATTTCAGCATAGTTATTAAAGACACCTCAGCAGGACAGCTCTGAGGATAAAATGTGGGACTTACTTACAAGGCTCTCTCCGCTGGGCCTCCTGTCACTCTCCAGTGTCAGATTTTAGGGCCATGTCCGAAACTGCTGCATTGCGCCTGCTGATAAAACACTGTCATCCCGCTACTGGCTTTGTTGACAGAGTTATTTTAGGGTTGAACATATTGATGCCTGGGCTTCAGAGACTCGAGTGGAGTGACTTTACTGCCACTTCATTTACTTTTTCATACATACTTTTACTGTAATCTCTTTGTAAGATAAATTATGTGGATAGTTACTTTTGGTTTCATAAAATGGAAATGGATTTTTGGATTACAATTGACCATTTGCTAAAAACCTAAACACAGATTGTCCAATCTTAAGCTTAGCAATAACCGGCTTGGCTTGGATTTCTCTACACATTGAAGCATTGTGTATGGGGCTGTAGTAAGAGCAATACTCTTTATTTAAAAGATTTGGAGGATGGACTGGTTGTAGGCTTTCTAAAACAAAATACATGAGCAAAAGTGTAAAGAATTGATTAAACTGTGTGTTTATTGTCCATAACATAAGCTGCAAATTGTTAGCATGTCCGGCTAACTGCAGAAGTAATCGGGTGCCATGGCCAATAAATAAGCATATCATTGACTAGCTTCATAAATACATGGAGCTGAAGGTTATGTTTAAAAAGCCCTGTTCACAACAAACTGTGCAGTCCTTACCCACTTTGTGGAAGCGAATCCTGGATGCTACTGTATCAGAGAATGACTAACGTTAGCAGCTCTGTTCTGCTCTTCATTTGATTTAAAAGGTTAAACTTTAGCAACCCTAGTCAATGTCATTTTTGCTAAACACACAAGGGCTTACTCAACAAGCCTTTCTATGGTTTCTTGCTTAATGTTAAAGTTTAAAATTAAATTTCCGGCATGATATATTGTGATAATGTCCTTCTTACTACGTTATTATGGTCAAAAACCAAATGGTTAAAAATGTTTTCTGCCCATTGTTGTCTTATTGATTCTACATAGGCTACATATCTTCTGCAGTGGCACAGTAGACCATTAGTTCTGTAATAGCGGGTAAACATTGGAGACAATCACAAGGCAAACAGAAAAACACAATCAATGCCTCTCAGCTTCCAGAAATATGATCCTTCACCTGGATTCCTTCAAAGTACCTCCATGAAAGAGCAAAAAGAGAGACAGTGTCTCTTTAAGGGATAACTCACAGAGGAAGAAGAAAAGCTGCAAAGAAGGAAGGAAAGGAGGTGTGTATATGTACGTCTACATGTCCAACTGATAGACACTTGGGAGAGAGAAAGAGAGGAAAGAGAGATAAGGAGAAAGAGAGACAAAGACAAAGAGACACAACATTGCATTAGGCACTTAGAGCCATTCCTCGCTCGCTAAAGGCTAATGCAATTGCCACAATAAGAATGTCTCAGCGGAGGCTGTAAAAAAAACTAGAGAGGGGAGTGAAAGAGGAGAGGCAGGGAGGGAGGGAATAATGGAGGGAGGGATAGAGAGGAGGGAGGGAAGAAGGAGACCTGGCAGCTCTGCCTCCAGACTCTCATATGGACAGTGGATCTCTTGGGACAACTGGTTGAAAGTCTCTCTCTGTCTCTACTGTTACTCGTGGCTGAGTGGGTCGGTGCTCTGCCGTGTCTCCAGAGTGATTTGTCAGGTTTGCAACGAGGAAAGACAGTGGGAGAAAGGGAGAGAGGGGGGAGACAACTTCGGTAGCAGGCAGGCAGTAGTTACCAGCCTGCTGCCGGCTGGGTGTGTTAACTCCACATCTGACCTCCATGGGAACAGAGCAGCCTCCACTCCACCCCCCCTCCCCTTGCCTTCTGGCAGGCTGTGGGAACAAGGGGGACAGATCTTCATTTTACCCCTCTCTCTCTCTGCTTCTCGCCAGGCTGCCGAGCTCTGGGAAGCGGCCCTGGACAGAGCAGGTCACGACATGGACAGACTCTGAGGATTGCACCACCAACTGATTTTTGGATCTGAAATGGTACAGTTGGCAGTCAGGCGGTCATGCAGTTGACTCGTCAGTCATTAGCCAGTCAGATGGTTAGTTAGTCAGCCAGTAAATTGGTCAGTGGGTTCCTCCCCATTGGGTCAACTCTTCTACTTTGTGCATATCCTCATCTGAACTCTTGAGGTGACTCAGACTTACCGAATAACAAAAACTGACCTGTGGACATGGTGAGTAGCAAACATCTCTCTCTGTCTCTCACATCTTTTCACACACAATTTTTCCTTTGAATTTTTTTCTTTATGTGGGTGTCATGTTTAATTTCAAAATTGTAATAGTTTAGCTCTGTTGTGTGCTTCTCTGTATTTCTTTTTCATGCTTTGGCAGCCGACACAACACAAGACAAGGGATATGATCAAAGCTAGGTCTGATGTTATGGAGTTTATGCAGAGTCTGGCTTTGATGGTGACCTTTAGTACTTGGGAAGACAGTCAATCTGTTTGTATGACAAACAAGTAGTTGGTTTCACAGCAATCACTGGCTTACCAAAGATATTTCACACATTGGTTTAATCTTGTTGTTTATGAGGGTCGAACCAAAAGTAAAATCTTTATTTTCTCAAGGGTAATTTAGTAGGTTTTGTAATGCCAAATCATTACAAAAAAACCTTATAAAAGTTGAATAAGCCTGTATTTGATTTTGGAAAACAGATGCAGTAGTGTACACACACACACACACACACACACACACACACACACACACACACACACACACACACACACACACACACACACACACACACACACACACACACACACACACACACACACACACCTGCATGACTTCTAGCTGCTGTACCAGCACTTTTCTCAGCAACTCTGTTGACTGTGTTTTTTTTTGTAGAATTACATATCACCACTGTTTGAAAAAGGAGTTTGATTTGATAAACTCACCCTAAAGTCAAGTGCACAGAACATTTTTAACAAATACTTCAAATATTTGAGCATGTTCCAAGGCTTTATCGGGGTCTGCTAAATCAGTGAGCTGTTCCCACGTGTAAGAGACATGTTACACAAGGGCAAGGCCAATGCTTTTAGATGAGTTTTAAACTTCTGGATATAAAGTGTTTATATCAAATGTAGCTGTATAAGTTACATAATAACTTAATAATAAGTACGATTCTTTATGCCTATTTAGTGTAACACAAACAGTGATAAATAATTGTTTTAATGCACTCATAGTGCTATTATTAAAACACCAAACTATGCAGCGTTAAGCATCTTTTAACTTTTTTGTTTTTTTTGCAAATTGTTTTGGTTTTTGTGCTCGCACATAATGGTTCTCGATGGTTGAGTCTCACAATCCACGCCTGGATTCTTGCGATATCACAAGATCATGTGAGAATTGTGTGATCACATATCACAAGAAAATCTATCTTGTCAGGCTTCAAGTATTGCGTTTGTGTCCGAACTACCAGCTACAAATCAGCGCCCGATGAGGATTTAGTTGCAGCTACAGGCGTGGTTTAAGTGTGTGTTCCAATGTTGGTTTCTCAGATGGTTCTGTGTTATCAAACCATCTGGCGTGTCAGGTTACTCATTCACCCCGATAAAAAAACGTAAGCAGCCATTTACAGCAAGCAAGCTACAACCCACCAAACAAAATAGCAAAGAGCTAAAGAACAAAGAGCTAACCCAAAAGTGCTAAACATTTGTCAACTTAACCCAGATAGTTCTTCCTCTTCCAAACCAAAGGTAACATGCACACAATGTAAATTGCGAATGAATAATGCACTTACATTTATCAGGTGCCCAAATACAACAATGGGATTCCCATGCTGCTGCTGTGGCTGCCATAAGTAAAAAAAAAAGTTAAAAAAAGGTTATTGATGCAGACAAGTTACAAAATAATCTTTAAAAAAAGAAAAAAAATACTTCCCTTGACTAAAAGTGTTCTAAAGCAAAGGCCGTTGGCCTTCGTAAACTGACCTTTTTCTGTTTTGGGTGGAATATCAGTTAATTCAGCTTCAAATCTAAACTCCATTTCAGAATATGCCTTACATTGCATACCCACCATCTGTGGCTGGTGTTGACATGGGTGTGGTCTCTGGGACAATGAACAGATCTTGGTTATTTGGGTTTGGCTTTTAGTTTAATCAATCAAGTTAATACTAGTGTGAGCACATCACTGTGTGTGGTGTATGTTCTCCTGCAAGAGGTGCACCTGTGTGACTCCACAGTAGTTTTGTGTGTGTGTGTGTGTGTGTGTGTGTGTGTGTGTGTTTGTGTCAGTGTCCTGCCTGCAGCTACTCTGTCTTCTCCTCTCTCTTATGGTTTCCCTGCACTTTGTGTGTTTGCTGGTTCCCCTCATATCAACTGCAAAGTGTTTAAGTGTACAGGACAGCATGGTTTCCCTCTGCTCTCTTAGCCCGGCCGTGCGTCTACCACAGAGAATTTCTGTCTGAGCCGAGGCAATTACAGCACACATCCAAAGCCATCTTAGCCAGGAACCAAAGGAAGGAGCCTTTGAAAGGCCCCTACTGACGCATATTTACTTTTTACGACCAACCAAGTTGTAAACAGCTTTGGCTCGTTGGCGCTGGAGCAAGACTTTAAATCATCAACAACATATACAGTAAACACACACATAAGCCGTATATCGATCAAGATAAAATCAAATGAGACCAAACATATTTCCTTTTAATCGATATTCATGAAATTCCATCAAATTTTACTGTTTCCATTTTACATTTCACATTCAATATCTCTTAATTCGGATAAAAAAAATGTGGATGGAAACATCGCTACTGCCAGTTCGATCTGTTTGCCAATCACTGATTTCATAATCAGGTTCAGACATAATCAGGCACAGCAGCAGCAGCAGCAGCAGCAGCAGCAGCAGTAGCCTCCAATTGAAGCCATGTGTGGTGGAAAAACAGGACTCAGTTTGTGGAGAGGTTGCATGCTTGGAGTGGGAGGGAGCCTGCCGGTCATGGAGGTCACGATCCTAACACACCAACTCCTCTTGGCCTTCTCACACTCCATGCTGACGGATGCATCTCAATAGTCAGTCAGGAATCCTTCCAAAACCTCCTTCACTCCGTCTTTACCTAAAAATGTATCACTAGATTCTGCTGCTTTTACTTTACATTTGTGGTTAAACTTTTGGAATGGCCCCCTTAAATACAGGCAAGAAGGAAAGAACTCCTTGTGAGCTTTTTGTTCTTATACTGTCGGTGCAAGAACACTGCGTTCAGAGTGTGCTACAAATAAAAAAGGGGTTGGTTTGGTTGAGTCTGGTATGAAACTTTATCAGAGTTAGCTCTACTTATAGCACTGAAACACATCCCAGTGTCCTCAGATAAACCCTACAGTCCAATGTTGTGTCTGAGTTTAGTTCCTCCACCGCTACGTCATTCACACACACTCTCTCACACAAATACTGTATGCATCTCTTTTGTCTTTCTTAATTTTAACATCTTTTGTGCGTTACTTCTACACCACCTCCCTGTATTTGCAGGTTCTTTCTGAGAGTCTTTCCCTTCTAGTCATAATGTTATCAGCGTAGCCACGGCTATTAGCTAATAGCTGAGATAGCTATTACTATCAGATTCGGAGAAAGCCTATGCCAGACTTTAATGCAGCTGTGCCATTTCCTCTCATGCCTTATAATGGATCATGTTCCTGTCAGCGCAGACGGCCAAATCATTTTTTTCATTTCTCCATTGTTCCTATAAGAGGTGAGTCATTGAGACGTTTATGTATTATTTGATCAAGTACTTTTTGACATTAAACTCCTAAATCTGTTTAGTCTCATATGTCTGATTATGTTTCATTTCTAAGAAAAGGTTGGAAATGATTGATTTTGCATGAAATTACATCCCAGCCAAAATTACATTAACGCTATGCAAAGTGGATTATTGTTAATGGGACATGAGAAAAAAGCTCCTGCTCGATGCCTGCTCATGGCAGGGCTAGTTTATCGGGACTGAGTGATATAATGAGCTTAATAATGAAGCCCAGACCCAGCAAGCTCTGGTAATGACTTTTTAATGCCCATGGGGTCTTAGTTACCTACAGAGGTGTGATTGGTTGAGCTAGGGGCCTCATGTTTTATCTCTCTGATCAATTTTAACACTGTCCAATGTGACAACTTAGTGTCTGACTGAACTCAGAAACTCCACTTCTTTGTTGTGACTCCGGTCTCTCACACTTTCCCTCAGCAGATTCATTAAGCCCTTGGATAAGTGCAAATTTTTTGCTCAAGCTGAAACATTTTTAAACCACCCAGTCGCCCACACTTGTCTTTTCATCTGTCTCTTCTTTATATGCAATCCCGCCACCTATAAAATTCACTTTGTGTTCGGTCTAAACACACGATAACAAACAAGTTAAAATTCTCCTTGCTGTTTCACCTCTGCACCTAAACAATTAGCCTACTGTAGGAAATGGTAGTGTTTGTTTGATTATCAGTTTCAAAAAGTTACCTTGGGGGGTTCAGACAAGTACGTTGTTTGAGGCATACCGAGCCCTTTAAGGCGGGGGTGTAGTTGAAAAGAACTACTGCGGAAGACAAACATGTTTATAGCTGTTCCGAGCGGCCACACTTGAAGGGAGGGTGAAAACCGTCACAGTTTTTTGTCACTTCTGGAAGACAATTATAGTGTTGCACTCGTTTGTCCACACAAAAGGGAAAATAGTTGTTTAACAATAACACACCTGTGTGAATGTAAGATTGTTCGTTTTGAAAAGTTACAGAAATGTTATGGGGTTTCAGGCGCTGTTCGATGATGCCACAAGCACTCTGTGTGAGGCATCCTGACCACTTTATGGTCAGCTTTGAAGCGTTCAATGTATAAACCCATCTCTCTCTGTCTCTCTTAGGCCTGCAGCTTCACATTTCAGAAGAGCTTTGCGAACTTTACGGACAAGAACAGCTTGACAGAATGGCATCCATAAACCAAGGCTTTTCTAATGCAATCCGACACTTGTTGCGCACATTCTCACATACTTATATTTCTCTCCGTCTCTTGTTTCTCCTTCTCCCTTTCAGCACTTTGCCTGTTGTTTTGTGCAAGCATGGCAACAAAACAAAGTGCCACCGACGTGCGAGATGCAGGGTGACGTCAGCACTGAACGGCTGGGTTCAGATGTGAATATCACACCTGAAGGCAACAGCACATGCATCACAACATCTCCTGTGTAAACACTGCCAACTGCCAAGTGTAGAATACATGAGAAACCAGCAAACCATTTTCAGCAAATGGTGTGGCTTTGTCACCTTTGAAAGGAAATAGAGAGGGAACGTAAAAGAAGTTTGATATTTAGGGATATTTATGTGTACATAAATGTTGCAATCCATGTTTTTAGTTTGCGAATGCCACTTGAGCTCAGCATCATTCCTCTCTACTTCCGTCCTTAGTCCAATGAACAGCTCCTCCGGGCTGCGTGAATGAGGTCATTTTGTTCGACTGAGTGTGCAAACATTGCACTTTCTAAATGTGGTGACATGTTCACACTTTCAGCCTTGTGTAAAATAATAACTTCCATCAGGCTGTAAATTATGTTCATTTGGACTCACACAAACTGGAGACATAACATAATATTTTCACAAACCACAAACAAATGGCAACAACAGTCAAGTTTAGTTGCTATGGACATATGGAAATCATGTCAAACTGAAAACTTTTAAGTTTAGATTCTCACATGCAAGGATTTGTTGCTTTCTTTGTCATAATTGAGAATTAAATAAAAAACATTATTATATTTTTGTCGGTAAAAATGACCTGATGATTAAAATCATTATTAGTTGCAGTTGATAATGTTATCATCACTACATTCAATCTCTGTATGCCACCCAGCTTGCCAAAAATATGTCACATCATCACACCATTCATTTAAACCTGACAATAATGTCACCAATCAATCTTTCTCTCCCAAATGCACTTTCACACCCAGCAAACAAAAACTGACATGTTGGAGGGCATGACCCCCCCATGCATGCAAATAACCAACACATACACCAACGCACGGGCACGCACGCACACACACGCACAAGCTCATGCACACGCACACACACACACACACACACACACACACACACACACACACACACACACACACACACACACACACACACAGGCAATCCCTCATTCCACTTTCATACAGCTGTTCAGTGAAGCACAACTTAGACAACCTAGACAAACATATTTATTCATGATTCCTGTGCAGGGAGGGGTGCACAGTTAACGCTTGTTGACAGGGCAGACATGGCAGTCTGGAAGGGTTTTGCGTGCCTTTGTTAGGTTGTAAAACATGTACTGTGGCTCTGCACAATAACACCAGGGCTGTGGAGGACAGCCAGTTCCTTGATAAAATGATGTACACATGCCACTGATATCCTGACAGTAAACATTGTAATGTGTATTATGTACCTGCAAGTGCAGACAAGAGCAGAACTTAGACTTCTAAAGAAGTCTCGTGGACTTTCTTTGTAAATTATAATGATTTAAAATGCACTGATGATAGTGCTTACAGGTGTGATGTGTTCTCCTGAAGTGTAGAAGTCTACAATAGACACAGAATAAAACAATTAAAGCACATAATTAACCTAAGTAATTAATAACTGAAGGAACGTTTCACATTTTCAGGAAATACACTTATTCGTTTTGTTTTTCTCGTTTTTTTAAATGTATGCAAAACCCAAAGCGTAAAAATATACCACTTTGGGAAGTGTTACGTGCCAGACTACTCATTGGCTCTGAGCAGCTCCTAAGGAACCAAAGGAGGCTGCTGTTAAGTCCAAAGATGAAAGAAAACAGTTACAGTACAGGTACCAACTGATTGTACTGATGTGTTTTAAAAATCTTCAAATGGAATGACAGGTTTGAATATTTCCTGAGTTTAAAAAAAACAACCTGATCTGAAATCCTTTTTGGGGTAGAAGAAACTCCAGATGTGGTTCTCCAAAGGTTTTCACTCTGAAATCAAGTGTGAGGAGATGCGGACGGTGTATGAAAAGGAATGAAGGAAAGACTGTAGAGACCCAGCCCTAACCTCCTCCTCCTCCTCACTGCTCAACAATCCTGTCATTATTCCTTCCCCAGCAGGGTGGGCCTGGAATTTTCCCTGCAAAAACAACAACAAAAGATAATAATACACAGTGACGTTCAAGTTTTTAAAGAAGAAAGTAAAACATTTTCTCCAAGTCTCCTCTTCTGGACCCACCTAGCTACGTCAATCTACAAAACAGTAGAAGTGACGCACATAACAAATCAAACAAACCCCACTGACCTGAAACCCACTCGTTTAATAGGAAACAGAGACTAAACAGAACCATGTATATTTGTCATAGTTTGCTTATTATTTGCAAAAACATGACACAGATCTCCTTGTGGTGTACGCTGTGCTTGGCTGGCATTTTACAGTGAGAGCCTTGACATCCAGTAGCCTCACCAGACAGTTTGCTGTGCCCTCACCATCTTAAACAAGCAATGTTTTAATTTTGCCCCTGAGTTGCTTTAAACAAACTGACCAGGTAGCTGGCTTTGCATTTTCCAACCAGCCACAACATCTGCTGCATTCTGCTGATCTGTGCAGCAGTGAAATCTGCAGAGTCATTCCTCACATCCCACAAATTTAATATTTTTTACATTGGTTGCATAATATTTCATCCCAGGGTTACACAAGTGGTTTGAAGTGCATCAGAGAATAATTTAGGAGCAGTGATATCTGGGAATCATGAACGGATATGATAGCTTTATTCAATCATTGAACAAGGAAGATAACGTGTGCACATGAGTGTGTACCCAAAGTGTCTCTCTAAACATCAGAATAACTCCTCTTTTATTCTTTTCTTCTTGTCCTCACACATTTCAGTTGATCTATTTCTGTGATACAATGTTACCTTCAAACCACTCCTTATTTTTAAGACCCTTGTAATAGATAGACACATTCCGATCTATTCTCAACTGTGGGATCGGGTTACCTCAAACTAAGCCTTCT